>NC_138770.1:453654235-453764274 GCF_965119305.1 Pelophylax lessonae
TGTCCCTCCAAGGACAAATTGTCACTTTGTAGCTACAATTATGGCAGACCATGCAACTGCTATGGGTCCCTATAGAAAAGCATAACCAGCACAGTCTACTTCATAATGGTTTATATAGGGATAAGCATTGTATTGTTCATATCCAAAGAGAGTAGTGAGTTTAAAAACCAGTAGAGGACATTTTTCTCTAGTTAGTATTTGGCAAATCTAGGGAGCACTCTTTTTACACACACACACACACACATATATATATATATATATATATATATATATATATATATATATATATATATGATTTAAGGTATTGATGATGGTATGATTTAAGACATATATATGATTTAAGGCACTACACCTTTTAAAGGAGCATCAACCTCACGTATAATATTCACTTATAATATTCACGTATATTATTCACTATTTCACGTCGTTTATTTATAATTTCTTACCACATCTATATAGTGCAAGCAGTTAAGAGCATTAATGGGCCCCGGGCAATGCAGTGCACTGGGGCCCTGCCTACACAATCACCCACATGAATAAAAATGCAAATTATTGATAAGGAAATATTTATTGGTACAGCAGTGCCAGGCTGATGACAGTTTCCAAGTTCGGTGGTTGGGTCTGGTGAGCTCACACACGGACGGGAATCAGACTCAACTGTCCTGTGTGTGTCTGTTCCTGTGGAGGCAAATAGGCATTCCTGCAGTTGTGGGCTCCCCCTCCACGGGATGACAGCAGCGCATGGCCGACAGGAACTTGGCACCTGCTAAGTTCGGTGGTGGGATGCACACAGGAATCGGGACTAATGCTTGGTTGGGTCGCTGGTCAGGTGGGGCCCCCCGGGGCAACTGCCCAGCGTGCCCATTCGGTAAGATAGCCCTAAGCGCAAGTATATATATATATATACACGTATTTATATATGTATGTATATATTTATTTACATTTGGCAATTCTGTTCACAATTCTTTTTTTGAAGTTAAAAATTACTTTTATTTTTTTTACTATATGTGCAGGATTCAGGAAATGGAATAGAATGCCATAGCAGGTAAAGACAATTACCTCACGTGCTTTAGACTAACAGTCTTATAAAGTTAACGCAATATGTGAATGCAAAAAAATAAATACACATAGTTGTAGTTTTATAGACACAGATATCAAATATACAGAAATATACAGGAAAAAAATGTTAAACAGTGTGGTGTGTTACCACACACACACACACACACGTTAATGTATGCTATATTGTGAATTGTGGTAAGGCAGCCTATACGTTTAAATGGGTTGCTGATTCACTACAACAAAAAAGCTGTACAGCAAACTATTAGGCTACGTTCACATGTGGGCGTAGCAGATCATGAGCAGAATCACCACGATTCTGCCCGCTATCCGGAATCATTGCAAATTGCGGGACGCCTGCAATGGCACCCCAAACGCTGTGCGATGTTGCCGCGATTTCCGCCTGGCGAATCGCGGTAACATCGCGCAAACAGAATTGCGGGACGGATGACGCACAAAATAAGCTTCTGTACCTTTTTGGGCGTCATGCTTCCCTCTGTGATTCTGCCCGCGATCCGCTACGCCCACATGTAAACGTAGCCTTAATGCAACACACAGTATGTGCACTACAGCATTGGGTGACATTCAGATTCTATCTGTGTCACTCTCAAACTAGCAGGCATTACTTGGCTTTCCATTCATTTGCAGTAATCTGAATGTTATGCACCTCAATACTGAACACTTACCCACTTTTTTCAGATTCCAGCACTGTCACATTTTGGGGTAGATTTACTAAAATTGGAGAGTGCAAAATCTGGTGCAGCTCAGAAACCAATCAGCTTTCAGGTTTTTTGTTGAATCTTAGCTGAACAAGCTGAAGTTAAAAGCTGATTGGCTACCATGCAGAGCTGCACCAGACTTTGCACTCTCCAGTTTTAGTAAATCAGCTCCTTTGAATGACATGTCATGGACAGTCATGGAACACTGTACCCAAATTAAAGTTTTATCATTTTTTTTTTAGACAGATAGAGTTTTCCTTTGGTGATATTTATTCAACTATGAGTTTTTTTTATTATATTATTAATGAATAAAATAATGAAAAAATACCAAAATTTTAAACTTTTACAAATAAATTATATTTCCTCATAAACTGATGGCAAAATGTACTGTATTCTGATACATTTATTTGGTAAAAAAAAAAGAACCCAAATCAGTGTTTATTATTTAGTCTGTGTGAAAGGTGTAGAGTGTGCAATATATCATGTACAATGGTATATATATTTGAAAATTGATAATTTCTGGTGTACTGACTGCCTACCTAATTTCTTGAGGCCCTAAAATGCCAGAACAGTACAAATTCCCCCCAACCCCCCCCCTTCCCCCCATCCCCGCCCAAATTACCCCTTTTTGGAAAGTGCACAATCCAGGGAAATTTAGCTAGAGGCATGGTGAGTTTTTTGCAGTTACATTTTTTTTGTCACAATTTGAATTGAAAGAAACGACATACATTTTATTTTCATAAAGTTGCCATTTAACAGGTTGTTTCTCTCACACAGAAAAGGCATACTTATAATTACACCTGAAAACATATTCTACTATGTGTATGGGGAAATCCCATGTGTGGGACTTTTTCACAGCCTGGATGCAAAAAGAAGTCCAAAATCCAAAGAGCACCTTTGGGTTTTCAAAGAGTATAAATTACAAATCTATTTTTCTGACTTCCTATTACAATTTGGAGGCCCTGGAGCACCAGGACAATGGAAACAACCACAAAATCACCCCATTTTACAAATCAAATCACAATTTTTGGAAAATGCTGAAATAAATTTAAATTGGTAACTTAATAAGATATTTCTCACAAGGCAGCATTGGCATGTTTAGAATTACACCCCAAAGCACAGTCTGCTACTCCATGTGTGAGACTTTTTCCCAGTCTGGACTGATTATGTACCACACATTGTATCTTGTGTGTCACATAAATCAACTAATTGTGTCAAAACCAATGACCTGTAATGGTCAACCCCAAGAGTAATCAGGGTATATAGGGGTTGATTTACTAAAACTATAGAATGCAAAATACCCCCAGAAATGCCATGTTCCCTGGCCTGGTGTCTCGCAGGAACATAGTCATTGAGATGTGCAGATAGGTCAGTTCACCCAAAGACATGTTCAACAAACAGGCAAAGGATCTGTCCAAGCAGCATGCAGAAACATGGTCAATAAACAGGCCAGGGCTAGTACTGGCAGCAGGCAAAGGCAACACTTCACTGGTGTGGCAGTGATCAGGGACACGGTAACTGTTGGGGTGGTAATCAGTAACACTATAACTGGTGTGGTAGTGATCAGGGACACAGTAACTGTTGGGGTGGTAATCAGTAACACTGTAACTGGTGTGGTGGTAAAAAGGGACAATATGACTGGTGTGGCAGTGATTAGGGAAAAAATGACTGGTGTAGAAATTATTGTGGACACTGGAACTGTTGTGGCAGAAATTAGGGACAATATGACTGGTGTGGCGGTAAACAGGGATACTGTAACTGGTGTGGCAGTAATCAGGGACAGTATGACTGGTGTGGCGGTAATATTGTCACCAGAGCAGTGCAGTGTCACCTAGTGATAAGGGTTTTCTTTACACTTTGATTGCTTATTACAGTTGATGATAGCACTGTTCAAATGTATCATTATTAAAACCTTTGTTTACTACTGTGATGCTGTGATTGGCCACAGTTATCACATGGACAGGGCCGCGTTAATTGGCCCTAGTACCATGTGATCAATGCGACCAATAATAGAGATCACACAGTAGTAAGGAAGGCATCATGAAATATAGCCTTGTTTACTACTGTAATTGATGTGATTGGTCACAACAATCACATGGTACAGGGCCAAACACAGTGATCCAGTATAGTGATTGGGGATCTGCTGTGCGTCCCAAGGGGTGCAAGCAAAGGCGTACTTCTGGGAGGACGTACTGGCACATCCTTCCAGAGCTACATAGCACACGCCTGGTCACTTATATACATTGAATATACATATATTTGTAGCGCTTTAACTAAAAAAGTCCTTAGAATTAAAAAGAACAGTCTTTTTAAGATCAATCCAAGTGTTGGAGAACCACGTGCAAATTGGAAAATTGTGTGAGCAATCCTTCCTTCCTTCAAAAGGCCACGTGACACAGACCACCACCAAGATAGGTATCAAAAATACCCTTACCAGATGTCACCATATACTGAGCGATCAAATTGGTATAGACCTCAAAGACGTAGGATCGATCCTGATGGATGTCTTGGCACACTCAAATCATAAACACCAGAGTCCTCTTGCATATAACTCAAAAAACATATAGGAAAAATCCTCTCATGGTGCAGTATGTTTGATTAAAAGGAATTTATTGTATATATCTAAACAAATTGCACTCACATTATTGCAGAGTAACAGCAGCGTTTGGAAGCGTGCATCCTGGATTATTTCAAACCATAAAGATGGCCGCCGCCGTCGTCCACTGCACATGCGCCCGCCTCCGCCAATAGGAACGCCCGACGTACGTTTCGTCACACGGAATGACGTCATCAGGGGCGTGGCCTCGCGGCGGAGGGACGCAGTACATATAGGGACACGACGAAGCGGATTGGCTATGTGTATTAACCGGAAATATGGAGCTATGCGCTCCAAAGACCGGAAACAATCTTGCATGAACCCGGCGGTAGCTCTCAGCCACTCTAAATAGACATAAATAAATATACTATGCCGGGAAGATAAAAGAGAAAAATGTAAATCTTCAATGGCCAAAAGTTCTAATAATGGATCATCTATTTTGGCCATAATGTTTCATTATTAAAACCTTTGTTTAC
Organism: Pelophylax lessonae; assembly: GCF_965119305.1. NCBI lineage: Eukaryota > Metazoa > Chordata > Amphibia > Anura > Ranidae > Pelophylax > Pelophylax lessonae. The sequence continues at coordinate 453,659,083 of NC_138770.1, forward strand.
TACTGTGATGCTGGGATTGGCCACAGTTATCACACGGACAGGGCCGCTGTAATTGGCCCTGGTACCATGTGATCAATGCGACCAATAATAGAGATCACACAGTAGTAAGGAAGGCATCATGAAATATAGCCTTGTTTACTACTGTAATTGATGTGATTGGTCACAACAATCACATGGTACAGGGCCAAACACAGTGATCCAGTATAGTGATTGGGGATCTGCTGTGCGTCCCAAGGGGTGCAAGCAAAGGCGTACTTCTGGGAGGACGTACTGGCACATCCTTCCAGAGCTACATAGCACACGCCCGGTCACTTATATACATTGATTGAGCAGGGAGCGTGTGAAGAATGTGAAAAAGAAAATAACAACCCTTGCATTGAGGCTTCCCCAACACTGCAAGGGTTAAATGCCAATTCATGCCTAGGGTACCTGCAGAAACCACATTTACTTTACTTATCTCCCTCCCCTACATTTTCCTCTTTCTATGTGACCAGTCTCTCGAAGCCTCTGCTTTACTCAGTTCTGGCTGCCTGGGGAGTGAAGGATAAGTATTTAACCCTTGAAATGCAACTTCTGAGTGTAGGAGTGTGTAGGAGAAGCAGCCGGAAATAGAAGCCCCATAGTAACTCTATGGGTGATGTCACCAGGCATTTCCTAGCCATTGTTGGCTTTTTCCTGCACACAGACAGCACCGCTGGAGACCAGACTGGAGCAGTTGCAGAACAGGTAAGTATAGTGATTTTTTCTTTACAGGGCTAGATAGATTAGGCTTAGACTGTGGCTGAGAGTAGGTTTAGAGTTAGTTAGGTTTTGCCTTTACTTCCACCTTAAAGTGCATGTTAACCCTAAAAAATTAGCCTGTTTTATTTGCTCTCTTTAAAACTTGTAAATAAACTATTGGTTGGAAATGGTTTACTATATCTGTTCAATACGTTAAAAAAAAAAAAAAAAAAACCTGTTGCTTCTGCCAGAAATCATGTGCTTTTCTGGGCTCAGTACACTGTATAACCTTATAGTAAATAATATCATCAGTCCCATGAACTAAAGAACACCTTCCTGTTGTTATGCAAATAAAAAGAAGGAACGATTTCTGTAGTCCCAACACACTTCCTGTCCTATGGTGACAATCACTGAAAGTGTGTTAAGCCCATACACACTCCCAAGAGATTATCTGTGGGCAGAAGCCCCATTGAAATCAATGGGAGGCTGCCAGTTCCCAGAGCTTATCATGGGTGAATGTTTGACCCTGGATGCAGACAGCCTGCATCCTAGGCCAATTATTTGCAGGTAATCGCTGCGTGAGCCTGTGGCTAAGAATTAGGAACCCCCACTAGATCGCTCACATGTAATTGCTACTGCACATTTGCAGTTGTGAATTGGGCCTTACTGGGAGGAACACCAGATGAAAATTAAGGAAAAAAAGTCTGCAAACAAAGCAGAATGCAGCTTCCACATCTAAGGACTGATAAATCCACAGTATATAAATGTAATTCTTGGGCTTGGACAAACATTTATTCAACTTCAAATTAAAGATTGTGAGAGTCTACGCTTTTTAATTACCTTTTTGTGTTTTTGAAGAAGTGCTTAAAGCAGAGTTCTGGCCCCGGGGGTGAATTTTAGATAAAAATACCCCCGGGACAGTCAGGGCTAGTACATGCCATAATGGCTAGCCTCTAAACTGTCCTGGGTCGCACTTACCTTTTAGGAGAAATACTTACCTTGAAAATGTCTTCTCCAGCGCTGCCATCTCAGGTGTGGGCAGCTGAAGCCAGCGCGTCCTCTTCTGCATCCTCTTCGGTGACGTCGGAGTCCCAGAATGCCCTGCACCGGCCCCGCTCCTCACTTCCAGTGCAGGCGCAGCATCCCTGCACAGCTTCTGGGCATGCCCAGAAGCTATTTAGCAGGGAATGCCGCGCCTGCACCGGAAGTGACGAGAGGGGCCGGTGCAGGCGCATTGACTCTTGGGGGCGATGACAATTAGCTCCCAGGAGTCATCGCAAGCCGGAAGTGACGGCGCGGGCCGCGGCCGCAGGGGGAGGAAGTGGAAGGAAGGTGAGTATATTTACTTCTATAACAAAGTAAGTGAACAAAAAATCGGGAGCATCCATTTCTTTTTCAGGTGACCCTCAGCAAGCGGATGGCCCAAAATCGATTTTTTTCGAATTTTGAGGCCAGAACTCCGCTTCAAGGATAATAATATCAGGTTTTCCATTTTCATGTATTAGGATTAGCATTTGTTTAAAATATGACCTCAGGGATGTACATAACATATATCATGTACATTATTAACATGTTTAATACATTGTTTTTTGAAAATTCTCTCATTAAGAATACACGTTATAAGTCAGTATTGAAATATTTAATTCAACAATTTTTAAAAACTTTTGAAGGACATAATATCTGCCTGGCATTGAGGAGCACAAAAAATGTCCTTCAGATTAGTTTTAGTTCTCTGGAAAGAATAGAAACGCTTGAATTTCAAGGTTTTCCACAGTCATACTTCATATTCACATTTGTTACTACAGTTTTGTACAGAGTTCAGCTATAAGTCATCCGTTTGTCTGACACGTATTTACACAATCTTGCAGACAAAGGGAGCCAAATGTTTCTTTGTATGCTTATGTCTAAATCTCTAAAGCAGGAATTCAACTTGATAATGTCAGTGATACAAAACATGTTATTTGTTTGCATTACACTCGGTGACCGATTGCTATACTAGCCTTGCAAATAAAAAAATAAAATACACATTTTCCTTTTCGATTCTAAAACTTTTTTTCTGGAATTTTATAATGTTCAGAAACGAAGCCTTGTGTTCTTTTTGTCAATAAAAATACACAAAAAAATTGGGACAAGAGTAAATTGGGATGGATGAAAAACTATTGCAGTCCTTGATGGATTTTTAGCAAAATAAGTTTTTTTTTTTTTTCACACAAAAGCAAAATGTACTACTGGAGAAAGTAATGGTTCTGTCAAGTCACATAGGCTGTAATGAAAGTGAAAAGTATAGGCTGTGCTTCAGGAGTTCAGTTCCATTAAACAATGGCTCCTAGTTCTAAGCATCAGTGAGTCTTAATAGGATGAATTCAAAATCTCAGCATTACCACATGTGCAGCTTAAGGAAAAGATAAGATACAGAATTCAACGGTAGCCTATTTACAGGTAAAAATGAAAAAAATAAATAAATAAAAATAAAAATGGGCATGTGTATTAAATGCAAAAATTCCTAATTCTAAGATAATACAATTAGTTATAAATGTTACAAATGCAGTCACTGGGATATGAAAAATTAATTTCGGAATAAATATATTGCTAAATCAATCAATGTCATATATAATGTCTATGAACTTTCACCAGAAAATGTATCTGGTCTGGTACAGCATTTTGCTTTTTGGGGGAAAGGTATTCAATATGATTCTGCTGTTTTCATTTTATTATGTGAGCTAACAATGCAAATTATAATGAAGTGCAAAGTGTAGAATCAACTATGTAAATCTGAATTAGCTCCATAGCACCATTATTTGTTTACCTGTTGCAAAGACTCTAGAATTGATTTGGGGCACATACAGACAACAACTTCTCAACAATGCTACTGTTTTTAGTGTTCAATGGTCCCCTTCATTTAAGTGAAGACTGCATTTAAAACACAGACACATTAGTTCCCAAATGCTGACCATGCTCTTTGGCCAGTGTCAAGCCATAAAACACCAGAACTGCGCCAGAAAACTATTGTTGTACATTTCATCCCCTTTAAAGCAGTAGCAAAGTCAGTAAAAAAAAAAAAAAAAATGACCCCCTGCAGGTTTAAATCATAAGGTACTAGTATACACCATTCACGGAAGCTTCCATCTTCACCCAGTTATCTTTCAAGGTTATGTCTCTTTGGCTGCTTGAATGGTTGGGCTGTGATGATGTCACTCCCATGCATGCGCGCAGGAGTTAAATCACCATGGCACACAGTCAGAGTCTCAAACATGGTCTGAGCTGCACATGGTGGCTCAGATAACATTACTGGTGACAGGCAGGGGGAGCATTTTTTGATATAAAAGACCACTAGGGTCTTTACTGTTAACTCTACCTGTCAGTGGCTGTTAGAAATTTAGGTTCAACACCACTTTCAAAGGTAACTCCACTTTCGTGGGGAAAAAAAATCAGCAAATAAAGAACAAACAATATAGCGTATACAATTGCGACACAAATCATATTATGATTGAATGTTATTAAAAATTACCTTTCCTTTTCAATCTGCAGCTATTGTAATTTTCTGAAAATGCAATGCAATATGGCTACCTAGAGCTGTTCTGTACACAGAATGTGTACTGACCACACACCAGAAACATAATTTCCTGCTTGTGTGATTGGCTCACCAATTTTCCAGAAGTATGCCTACGATGCAAGTCAGATTTCTGGCGTCCCCTGCAACAAAAATGTAATTTCTGGTGAAATACGCCCAATAGGAACACATGGAATGCAAACCCAGCAGCTTTCCTCATTAGAGCCCTGCAGCTTCCACAGCTGATAGATAATTATGAAACCACTCCCATTTGACCCACTCAGCACAGATGAACAAACAATGATTTCTTCAGAATAACAAAAGATAGGAATCTGCAACAAAGTTTGTTAAAATCCCTGCAATGTACAAACCCAATTCCAAAAAAGTTGGGACACTGTACAGATTGTGAGTAAAAAAAGAACAGACTAATTTACAAATCTCATAAACTTATATTCTATTCACAATATAATATAGATAACATATCAAATGTTGAAAGTGAGACATTTTGAAATGTCATGCCAAATATTGGCTCATTTTGGATTTCATGAGAGCTACACATTCCAAAAAAGTTGGGACAGGTAGCAATAAGAGGCCGAAAAAGTTAAATGTACATCTAAGGAACAGCTGGAGGACCAATTTGCAACTTATTAGTAGGGATGATCGAACTTTTGAAAAGTTTGGTTCGGCCAGAACATCCGAACTTCCTGAAAGTTCGGCCCGGATTTCAGAACCCCATTGAAATCAATGGGACCCGAACTTCGGTAATCAAAAAACACCATTTTTAAGCCCTAAAACTCAATAAATGCCCCTAAAAAGTGCCTAGGGTTCTGGGTCATGCACCATTAACTATTAATCACACAAAAAAAAGTTCTTAAAAATTGTCATTTTTGATAAAAAAGCCAATTATTGAAAAAAAAAAAAAAGAGAGAGATTTTTTGATTTTTGACTTTGGATTTAGTATCTGGGGGGTCTAAAAGGTGTACATGTGAAGTTTCAGCTCTGTAGCATGTCCAGAACCATGAAAAAAATAATAATTTTTCAGTAGAACAGGGATGTGGGACCCTCCTTTAACACCTATATGATCTTTTTTTCTGGTTCTGGACATGCTACAGAGCTGAAACTTCACAGGTACACCTTTTAGACCCCCCAGACACAAAATCACATAAAAAAAGTTCTTAAAAATTGTAATTTTTGATAAAAAAGCCAATTATTGAAAAAATTAAAAAAAAAAGAGATTTTTTAATTTTTACTTTGGATTTCAGATCTGGGGGGGTCTAAAAAGTGTACATGTGAAGTTTCAGCTCTGTAGCATGTCCAGAACCATAAAAAAAAGATTGTTTGTATTACAAAACTTTCAGCTCAGGGGGTTGGCTTCGCTGCTGTAACACCTTGCCGGTTTAATAGAAGGCATTTTTTTGGGTTCTTTGCAGTCAGGAAAAACATCTGAACTTGTGTATAGTGGTACTGTGCACAATTTCTGATGTTTTGCCTGCCTCCAAAAACCCCCCAAAAATGCCAGCAAAAACACACCTGGGCATTTTTTTTTTGACGCTAGCGTTTTTTTGGCATTTTTTGGGGTTCTTTTGAGGCAGGCAAAACATCTGAACTTGTGTATAGTGGTGTATATACACACATACATATATTTATATACACACCTAGACATATATAGGTGTGATAGTAGCAGAAATATATGCTTGCGCTAATGAAATCATTTACAGTAATATATTTCTGCTACTATCACACCTATATATGGCTAGGTGTCTATATACATATATTTATGTGTGTATATATACCACTATACACAAGTTCAGATGTTTTGCCTGCCTCAAAAGAACCCCAAAAATGCCAAAAAAACGCTAGCGTAAAAAAAAATGCGCAGGTGTGTTTTTGCTGGCATTTTTTGGGAGTTTTTGGAGGCAGGCAAAACATCAGAACTTATGCACAGTACCACTATACACAAGTTCAGATGTTTTTCCTGACTGCAAAGAACCCAAAAAAATGCCTGCTTTGAAACCGGCAAGGTGTGAAAACCGAGGAGAGAAGCTAACCCCCTGAGCTGAAAGTTTTCTAATACAAACAATCCTTTTTTTTCTGGTTCTGGTCATGCTACAGAGCTGAAACTTCACAGGTACACCTTTTAGACCCCCCAGACACAAAATCACACAAAAAAATTCTTAAAAATTGTCATTTTTGATAAAAAAAGCCAATTATTGAAAAAATTAAAAAAAAAGAGATTTTTTGATTTTTACTTTGGATTTCAGATCTGGGGGGTCTAAAAAGTGTACATGTGAAGTTTCAGCTCTGTAGCATGTCCACAACCATAAAAAAAAGATTGTTTGTATTAGAAAACTTTCAGCTCAGGGGGTTGGCTTCGCTGCTGTAACACCTTGCCGGTTTAATAGAAGGCATTTTTTTTGGGTTCTTTGCAGTCAGGAAAAACATCTGAACTTGTGTATAGTGGTACTGTGCACAAGTTCTGATGTTTTGCCTGCCTCCAAAAACCCCCAAAAAATGCCAGCAAAAACACACCTGGGCATTTTTTTTTGACACTAGCGTTTTTTTGGGCATTTTTTGGGGTTCTTTTGAGGCAGGCAAAACATCTGAACTTGTGTATAGTGGTATATATACACACATAAATATATGTATATAGACACCTAGCCATATATAGGTGTGATAGTAGCAGAAATATATTACTGTAAATGATTTAATTAGCGCAAGCATATATTTCTGCTACTATCACACCTATATATGTCTAGGTGTGTATATAAATATATGTATGTGTGTATATACACCACTATACACAAGTTCAGATGTTTTGCCTGCCTCAAAAGAACCCCAAAAAATGCCAAAAAAAACGCTAGCGTCAAAAAAAAAATGCCCAGGTGTGTTTTTGCTGGCATTTTTTGGGGGTTTTTGGAGGCAGGCAAAACATCAGAACTTGTGCACAGTACCACTGTACACAAGTTCAGATGTTTTTCCTGACTGCAAAGAACCCAAAAAAATGCCTTCTATTAAACCGGCAAGGTGTTACAGCAGCGAAGCCAACCCCCTAAGCTGAAAGTTTTCTAATACAAGCAATCTTTTTTTTTTATGGTTCTGGACATGCTACAGAGCTGAAACTTCACATGTACACTTTTTAGACCCCCCAGATCTGAAATGCAAAGTAAAAATTAAAAAATCTCTTTCTTTTTTTTAATTTTTTCAATAATTGGCTTTTTTTTATCAAAAATGAAAATTTTTAAGAACATTTTTTGTGTGATTTTGTGTCTGGGGGGTCTAAAAGGTGTACCTGTGAAGTTTCAGCTCTGTAGCATGTCCATAACCAGAAAAAAAAGGATTGTTAGTATTAGAAAACTTTCAGCTCAGGGGGTTAGCTTCTCTCCTCGGTTTTCACACCTTGCCGGTTTCAAAGCAGGCATTTTTTGGGTTCTTTGCAGTCAGGAAAAACATCTGAACTTGTGTATAGTGGTACTGTGCACAAGTTCTGATGTTTTGCCTGCCTCCAAAAACTCCCAAAAAATGCCAGTAAAAACACACCTGGGCATTTTTTTTTTTGACGCTAACGTTTTTTTGGGCATTTTTTGGGGTTCTTTTGAGGCAGGGAAAACATCAGAACTTGTGTATAGTGGTGTATATACACACATACATATATTTATATACACACCTAGACATATATAGGTGTGATAGTAGCAGAAATATATGCTTGCGCTAATGAAATCATTTACAGTAATATATTTCTGCTACTATCACACCTATATATGGCTAGGTGTCTATATACATATAATTATGTGTGTATATATACCACTATACACAAGTTCAGATGTTTTGCCTGCCTCAAAAGAACCCCAAAAAATGCCAAAAAAAATGCCTGCTTTGAAACCGGCAAGGTGTGAAAACCGAGGAGAGAAGCTAACCCCCTAAGCTGAAAGTTTTCTAATACAAACAATCCTTTTTTTTCTGGTTCTGGACATGCTACAGAGCTGAAACCTCACAGGTACACCTTTTAGACCCCCCAGACACAAAATCACACAAAAAAAGTTCTTAAAAATTTTAATTTTTGATAAAAAAGCCAATTATTGAAAAAATTAAAAAAAAAAGAGATTTTTTAATTTTTACTTTGGATTTCAGATCTGGGGGGTCTAAAATGTGTACATGTGAAGTTTCAGCTCTGTAGCATGTCCAGAACCATAAAAAAAAAAGATCGTTTGTATTAGAAAACTTTCAGCTCAGGGGGTTGGCTTCGCTGCTGTAACACCTTGCCGGTTTAATAGAAGGCATTTTTTTGGGTTCTTTGCAGTCAGGAAAAACATCTGAACTTGTGTATAGTGGTACTGTGCACAAGTTCTGATGTTTTGCCTGCCTCCAAAAACCCCCAAAAAATGCCAGCAAAAACACACCTGGGCATTTTTTTTTTGACGCTAGCGTTTTTTTTTGCATTTTTTGGGGTTCTTTTGAGGCAGGCAAAACATCTGAACTTGTGTATAGTGGTGTATATACACACATACATATATTTATATACACACCTAGACATATATAGGTGTGATAGTAGCCATGAGACGCCATGTCATCCGGACTAAAGAGGACAAGGACAACCCAAGTTGTTATCAGCGCTCAGTTCTGAAGCCTGCATCTCTGATGGTATGGGGTTGCATGAGTGTGTGTGGCATGGGCAGCTTACACATCTGGAAAGGCACCATCAATGCTGAAAGGTATATCCAAGTTCTAGAACAACATATGCTCCCATCCAGACGTCGTCTCTTTCAGGGAAGACCTTGCATTTTCCAACATGACAATGCAGGACCACATACTGCATCAATTACAACATCTTGGCTGCGTAGAAGAAGGATCCGCGTACTGAAATGACCATTCAAGCAACACAGGGAAAGCTGCTCAGGTGAGGCACAGACATCCAGGTGCTGGTCGGATCCGCCGTCCAGTGATCAAACTTACAAAGAGAAAAAGTGACCGCACTCAGAGATGAATGAACTTGAAGTGTTTATTCCCATTCATAAAAGACAACATTGCATCAAACAGACGTGGACACGGTTGACATGTTTCACGACTCTGTAGGTCGCTTACTCATAACCCTTACTCATACTGAAATGACCAGCCTGCAGTCCAGATCTTTCACCCATAGAAAACATTTGGCGCATCATAAAGAGGAAGATGTAACAAAGAAGACCTAAGACAGTTGAGAAACTAGTAGCCTGTATTAGACAAGAATGGGACAAGATTCCTATTCCTAAACTTGGGTAACTTGTCATCTCAGTCCCCAGATGTTTGCAGACTGTTATAAAAAGAAGAGGGGATGCCACACAGTGATAAACTTGGCCTTGTCCCAACTTTTTTGAGATGTGTTGATGCCATGAAATTTAAAATCAACTTATTTTTCCCTTAAAATTATACATTTTCTCAGTTTAAACATTTGATATGTTATCTATGTTGTATTCTGAATAAAATATTGAAATTTGAAACTTCCACATCATTGCATTCTGTTTTTATTCACAATTTGTACAGTGTCCCAATTTTTTTGGAATCAGGTTTATACATAGATCACCCAGAGGGGAATGTTTTTTTCTCAACAAAAGTGGAGTTACGCTTTAAGTCTAAATAGACAGCATGAAGATTTGCAAGAAAATGACTCAAAGAACAATGAAAATAGCCAATCCTTCATTTTTATTATCAGAAAAGTACCATTGGTCAAAACACTATAAAGCAAAGAAAAAAAAAAGAATATCCATTAAATTAACTATATTCGGTCTATCCATGTCTCTCATATTCATTCTGCTAATCTAAAAGCATTCTTTTAAATTAAAATTAAAAAAATACTACAAAGCATCTGAAAATAACATTAGCCGCTTCAAACAGAGCAGTTTTCAATTTAGATTCCGTGACTAGTGAGGGGATTTAATGCCTTCCTAAATTGGATTAATGTTCCTATTTATATCGACTTAATTAATACGGCTAAGCTTAACATCTATTAATAGTGTTGCAATTATTCTGTTGTTGTTCAGTAAACGTTGTGCAGCTCACAGCAGTCTGCTGTAGAGTTACTGCGCGGTTAGAAAGTTAAGGGAATTGTTTACTTCATAACACACAGGGATCATATCACTGTCTGCTTTTTTATTTGGAAATACGCTTAAAAGCAATGTATTTAGCAGCATGTTGGAATCTTTAGTTAGAATTCATTGAAGTATGGTAAAGGTTCTCTCTGGATGCCATTTACATCAGGTGATAAAACCAAGGCTGTGAGTGATGGACCCTTACAGCTGATAGATGTGACAATCTCTAAGCACTCCCACCACTAGACTGCGGAGGTTGACCTTGCCAGTAAAAGCTGCTTGGAGGTACCCTGTGTATCACCTACAAACACAGACGGCCATCTCTCAATGTCTCTCTTTTACAGCCAGAAAAATCTTTCATTTCACAAGGTTTTACAGCCCTGCATAAAACTGAAAAGGATTTTTTACGCCTTCCACACTTTATTTGTGTACTAAACTCCTGGTAGATCCTCTTTACGGCTTATCTTTTTAATAAATTTCCAAGCAATTATATTTGCTGCTTTGTAGTTCAGTAGCTTAAAAAATAATTATCTGGAGATGTTAAGGGGAAACTATAGTCAAGTTAGTACAAACAATGAGGTGTACTAGCCTGGAAAGTAAATTCTTGAAAAATGACAAAAATGGTTTGATGGGCTATATTTAGGTCACGTGAGTCAAACAGAAGCCCCGGGGGGCCAAATCCGGCCCTCCAGGCTATTTCATGTGGCCCTAACATCTTGCCCACAGCTGCGGCACTACCCTCATCTCTACCCCCACCGTGTCTCAGCAGTCGGCAGCAGAGAGGACAGAACTCCTCTGCCAGATCCTGTACTTCTCCCTGCAGCCTTTGAGAGGCTCGTCTTGGCCCCTCTCCCAGTAAGTGTAAGTGGGGTGCACTGTGATGAAAGGGAGGGTGGGTGGGGATATCTCTGGAGATATAATCCTACAGATACAACCAGCCAACTATATTGCTGATACGGCCCATAATGAAATTTAGTTTGACACCCCTGATTTAGGTGGAGTAAAGCAATTTTTTTTTTTTTTTTGCAACTTCAAAAGAAAGCTAAAGAAATAGAATTTGGTAATACATAAACTATAGAAAAATAGCTGCATGCGTGTTTATATATCGTTTATGAATGAATAATTTGGTAGAAAATGTAATGATTTCTTTTTGGCCTTTTAATTCAATGCAGATCAAATGCCTGCTTGTGTTACAAGGACTTTTGTGCATATTCAAGTGCATGCTGGTCATTGCAGTCTGTGTGATCTGAGCAGAAAAAGGCCCTCCAAAATTAAAAGAGAATAATACTATGGCAGCATGGAATTAAATGTGATGGGTTTTTAAAATGTATAATATTAACCTCTGGAGCTCTAATAAAATGATTAAAAGAGTCAGTGCATGAGTTGAGAAGATTTTTTTTGGCAAATTTTGTCTCCAATTTTATATTGTCACCTCTAAATTAGGAAAATAGTTTTAGCTCCAAAGGACAGTGATGTAATTCTTAGGTCTCTAACATGGATGTATCTCATATGACAGTCTCCACCATGATTCTATTGGGCTTTATGTACACGGGATGTTTGAAAACCTCTCCTGAAAGCTGGAAACTGACAGCTAGTAGCTGACGGGTAAAAACATCTGTTTACATGTAGCGTTTATGCATGTTTATACACGTTAATGCATGTTTATGCACGTTTATACACGTTAATGCATGTTTATGCACGTTAATGCATGTTTAGTGGGATTTGCATTTAGAAGTGTTTTTACATTGCAAAATTGTCAGAAATGTATCCCTATTGAAAATACCTATAAAGGAAATGCTTATATTTGAGAGTTACCGCGTTTAGACGCGTTTGTGTGCTGTTTAAAGCATTTGGCGTTTCAAATGCCAAATAAACTTCCGTCTGAACGCATTTTTTTTTACTTTAAAAAAAATGCCACCAAACTCAACTGCCTCTAAACAGCTATAAATGACTCAGTGTACATGGTCAGATAAGATAACATAGAGGAGAGTTCAGGGGCTGCTGAAAAAAAACACCCAACTGCCCCAAAACATTTGTTTATCAGCAGCAGTGTACATGAGGCCTTAGTGCAATCTCTCTAACATTTTAGTGGGGTTAATTTACTAAAGGCAAATAAGCTGTTCACTTTGCAAGATAATTTTCTCTTAGCATAATGATCGAGATAAAGCTCTGCTGATTTCCAGCAAAAATGCTGTGTTTTTTTTTCCTTCTATGTGATTGGGTTTTCTTTGCAAAGTAAATTTTCACCATATTCCCTAAGCCAAGGGAACTTTCCTTGCAAAGTGAACATCCTATTTTCCTTTAGTAAATCAACCCAAATGTGTCTAATATGACAGTATTGTTGATTTTCTAAAACTGCAAAGCGTGCAAAATCTGGTGCAGCTCTGCAAAGAAACCAATCAGCTTCCAGGTTTTTTTTTATCAACGCTTAATTAAACAAGCTGAAGTGAGAAGCTGATTGGCTACCATGCACAAGTGCACCAGATTTTTCAGTCTCCAGTTTTAGTAGATCAACCCCAAAGGGTCATTATTGTACTGACATGTTAGTCCAGTTATCTGGTAACATTGTACTATATAACCATGCCTCCTTGATAAAGAGCTAAGTTTACCCAAACAATGAACTTCTGTTATTTGGCTTGGTTTGGTCTGTTAACCGCTTGCCGACTGCGCACAGTATATTTACTGCGGCAGTCAGCCCCTCACAGGCAGAGCGACGTAGGTCTACGTCGCTAGCCTGTGAGGCTCTGGGGAGCGAGCGCGTGCCGCCGGAGGCGCGCTCCCGCGCAGTCACGGACCCCCCCGCGCGTGTGACCGGCAGACCCGATGTCCGCCGGTCACTCGGCGATCGTCGGGGGAGAGGGAGAAAGTCAGGCGGCTTGTGTAAACAAGCCACCTGTCATTCTCCCCGGTGTAGAAACACCGATCACACGGTTCTACAATGTACAACCGTTGATCAGTGTAACTACACCTCAAGCCACAGCCAATCACAGTAAGAATCACGCCCCTAGGGACACACACAGCCCCTCCCTCTCAAATAAAGTTAACCCCTTCACTACCAGTGTATTTTTACAGTATCAGTGCATATGTATAGCACTGATTACTGTAGAAATGTCACTGGTAACCCCAAAAGTGTCAAAAATGTCAGTCAAGGGTCCAATCTGTCCGCCCCAATGTCGCAGTACCGCAAAAAAAATCGCAGACCGCTGCCATTACACGTTAAAAAAAAAAACAACAAAAATGACAAAAATCTTTCCCTTTGTTAGTAAACGCGATAACTTTTGCGCAAACCAATAAAAATACGCTTTTTGCGATTTTTTTTCCCAAACATAGGTAGCATAAAACAAATTGGCCGAAAATGTTAAAACATTTCGATTTTTACATTTTATTGGGGGGAATTTCATATAAAAAAATGTGAAAAATATTGTTATTTTTGCAAAATTGACGCTCTTTTTTTGTTTATAGCGCATAAAATAAAAATTGCACAGGTGATCAAATACCACCAAAAGAAAGCTCTGTTTGTGGGAAAAAAAGGACGCCAAATTCGTTTAGGTACAGCGTCGCACGGCCGCGCAATTGTCCGTTAAAGTCACGCAGTGCCGAATCGCAAAATACCCCCTGGTCTTTTAGCAGCCAAATCCTCCGGGACTTAAGTGGTTAAACATATAATTGATAAATGTTTTTATATCTATTCAATTAATGCAAAAATATCTGTTGATTCTGCCAGAAATTGTGACAGCTGAGATCTTCCTGTGCTCTCTACCTGTGTTGACTTTTATGTTGATGTCTGCACTTTTTTTACCCTGCTGGATGGTTGCTGTGCTTCTGGAAGGGATCCCTCTGTGGTGATGTTGAGGATTTTTTTGCTGCCCTAGGTATCTATGCATGTACCTCTGATCCTTTCCCTGTTGGGACCCTGTATTAATAGGACTTCACTCTGGGATGTTTATAATTTGTCTTCTGTAGGCAACAGGCAACATATCTCTAAATGAGTCTTTAGGTTCAATGTATTTCCCTGATGAACAGTGATTATCGAAACGAGTCAGGCAGACTCAATGAAACGTGCTTAATATTCTGTATCTTTGTTCAGGATAGTTAACCTTAATCTATGTTAGTCTACATTTGATATTTTTTATTGTTGTTTTAAGTGTTGTAACAATAAAGATGTAAAGGAATTGTTTATATATTAGGATGATTTTGTGTAGTTCCTGGTGCCATTAAGGTCCCACACACCCACAACATATTTATGTCTATATCGCTAGACCAGTGGTTCTCAACCAGGGTTCAGTGGAACCCTATGGTTCCTCCAGAGGTTGCTGGGGGTTCCTTGAGCAATGAGCAATTTCTGCCTCTCAAATAAGTTCCCCTGACACCATTGATCTTTTTAGCTATCTGGAAGAAGGTAATTCTTCCCAATGTCCACAAGTAAAAGGAGCATTCTTCCGACTGACCATCACACTAATGTATCATGAGTTGTAAATATAGTCATTTTTAGCAGGGGTTCCCCGAGACCTGAAAATTATTTCAAGGGTTCCTCTGTGTTGAAAAGGCTGAGAAAGGCTGATCTAGATAAAACCCGTTATTTTTTTAGTTTTGACTAAAAGGTGTGAAAAGTGGGAAAAGGTTAGGTCTTCAGTGAAGTTTATATTTCATTCTGTGTCCCCAGTGGAGAGCTTCACCCCTTGATTCCTACTGGTGACTATTGCTACCAAAAATTAAAGGGAGGGCAAATTAAAAGTTTTAGAGCTTTCCCCAACTAAAAAGGTGAGGGAAATCAGAATTTTTTGAGTTTTGCCCAGAACTAAAGGTGATGGGAAATCTTCCAGAGGGGACACCTGTTCTGGGAAACGTTGTCTAAAGCTGGCTATACACTGTTTTTCTTTTCTTTGTTCAGCCACCAGGCTAAATGAAAAAAAAAAAAAACAGATTCCTCTATTCAAACAAACAAGGTGGAAGAATATATTTCTTCCCTGCCAGTATATTCCAGCACGCCCTTTCAACAGAAGCCGATCAAATGATTAACGTCTGCCAATTGGTGACAGCCACACATTGATCAAAATTCAATCAGTGTATATCCAGCAAAAAGGGAATACCCCCAAAGGGACACAGGGAGAAAGAAAAATAATAATAAAAAAATAAATAAATAAACTGCTGAGTGTTTAATCCTTCCCTATCTAAAACTTTAAAAAATGTTTTGGTTACACATATATTTAAAGGAATCCCACACATTAGTTATTCTTTAAAGCGGAGTTCCACCCAAAAGTGGAACTTCCGCTTTAGGGAGTCCTGACCCCCTGACATGCCACATTTGGCATATCATTTTTTTGGGGGGGAGCGGGTACCTAGTTTTGACAGGTACCCGCTCCCACTTCCGCTCGGAGCGCCGCGGAGCCCTGAACGCAAGTTCTCCTCTCCCCCTCCCTCCCTACAATCTTCTGGGACACGTCAGAGGTCCCAGAAGATTGCCGGCCAATCAAGACGCGCAGCGTGACTCGCGCATGCGCAGTGGGTACCTGGCTGTGAAGCCGCAAACTGTCACAGCCGGGTTCCCACAGCAGTGATGCCGGCGCCGAGGGAGAGGATCGAGGCTTCGGGCGGCCGCATCGCTGGACCGTTGGACAGGTGAGTGAATGGCTGGAACTCCGCTTTAATGAAAAAAATAGTCAGATTTTCCTCATCCACACATTCGAGGTTGATAGGAGAATCCTCCCACTGTGCCTTTGTATTCTGACAGTAGGGGTACCTTCACTGCCATCAGAAAACCCTGATCAGTGCTACAAGCTATAGCCAGTGGCACTGATCATGGCAACATTTTCTAACAGGCTAGTTGTACAGAAGTCAATCTGTAAATCAATCTGGCCATACATGGATCGAAATTCACCAAATTTTCAATCCATGTATGACTGGCTTAACATATCTTTTTCTGAACAGTCCTGAAACGTCATCCTTATTACTACCTGGTTATAAGGTGGGTTGCAGCAGTGTTCACAAGTTATCTCCATTATTCTGCCTTATTCGCTAGAGCTTTTGGCAGATCAAAACAAGATAGAAAAATTGGAAAATGTAGTATTATAATACTGGACAACAGTATTAAAATAAAAATGGTTGAAGGGCTATCATTCTGAAACTGAAAAAATCAGTATAGAGAAAACAGTAGTGGAGGAGAACACAAGCGAAACTTCCAAGAACAAAATTGTTTCATAACCAAAATACATCAACTGGCAGAACGATATCTGTTAAGTTACTTAAACAATTTCTATGTAGTAAAGGGGAACTTCACCCATTTTTTTTTTTTTTTTTGCATGGCTGCTGGCAAGTTGAGCCAAATGCTAGCTTATTTAAACTCTTGGAGATCAAAAAGGTGTTGCTTCAAGAATTCCCAAATGCTGAAGCCATTACAAGACAAATTAAAGTTATGGTTTACTGATATATTCTACATTTTGAGAATAAATAACTTACTAAGGAGTCCGGTAAAGAAAGAGATAACTTAAATGTGGCCTTGTGTCATGGGAAAATAAACTGGCACAAGGATTTTTCGTCCTTAAATGCCCTTGGAGAAGTACATGAAAAGAGTGGTTGTTTCAACACACTGGCAATCAACCTAAATAGTTTGAGTGGAGTAGTTCTTTAGGTAAGCATTTGCAAGAATCTGGACAGCATAAGACACCACAGTTTTTCTTTTCTGTTTGTAAGATGTAGATCACAAAAGCAGTTGAAATAGAGAAAACATTGTAGAGATGGTTAATATGCCATTAATTCAGAGTAGTCAATTGTTCCACCTATGTGTTCTTTCCTTTACTGGTGATAAATTGATTTGAGCGTCTGCCAATGCTTGATTTATAGCAATTTAGAGTTCAGAAGCAAAGCATTTTCTCATAGTTCATAATGTTCAGTGATAAAAGAGATCCAACCAGCGTTAAAGCAAAAAGCAACATATGTATATAGGGAACATTAGATAAATCCAAGTGCTCAAATATATAGAATGTGCATAGATTATAATGTGCAAAACATGCTTGAATAAAAACACAAGTGAATAATTAAACCCACAAAGGGATAGTGCAATTAAAATAAATGGAAAATTGTATATATATTTGCAAAGTCCATAAAAGTTCGTGAAAAAAATGTATGAAAAATGTATATAAAAGTTTCACGAACTTTTATGGACTTTGAAAATATATATTCATTTTTTCCATTCACTTTTATTGCACTACTCCTTTGTGGGTTTAAATATTCACTTGTATTCAAGCATGTTTTGCACATTATTATCTATGCACATTCTATATATTTGAGCACTTGGATTTATCTAATGTTCCCTATATAAATATGTTGCTTTTGGCTTCAGCGCTGATTTGATCTCTTTTATCATTGTTATTGTATGTGGTGACACTACAGAAATTGGCATCTATTGCTTTTCTATTTATTTTGTTTTTCACAAATTTTTATCTTTAGATTTTAAATCATTGGTTAGCGCATTGGTTCACCGATCTTATTTTTACATAATGTTCAGTGCATACGTTTACAAAATGTACAATATGGACATAAAAGGAACTGTAGGTAAGAGTGTTTCCACACATTTCCAAAGGTGCCATGTCATGAGACACATATTCATCATCATTACTCTTGACAAGTTGTATGATAATATTTAATTAATTAGCTTGAAAGACTAAAGGACACCAATTAACACCTCCTGCTGTCGATAGAGCCCTAAACACAATTAGGAGATACACTGCATCTGTCTTAAAAAATTATGTTTTGACACAGACAAATTAGAATAGACTACAAGGAAATTAATCAACAAAAACAAATTAACATAATGTTTACTTTTTAAAAGACTTTATCAGGTCATCAATGGATCCTGCAATCAATGAGGTGACATGAAAAAAATGTTTTTATCTTGTTTTGTGCTCACTGGTTTGGTATGAGCCGCAGATCTTTGTATCTGCTGGGGCTGGGGTGGAAGGAGATGTCTGACACCATAAATGATATGGCCACTATACCAAGCTATGCCTAGGGCAGCCATTGGGGAGGATGAACTAGACCTATATATATTTTTCTTACTTTATAAAGCTGAGTGGCTTAAAGTCTTTGTATGCCTTTACTGACTTTTACTAAAAACATCCCCTAGCATTACAGTGAACTTATTACATTAGTCTGCAGTGCTCTGTTTTTAAGGGTGCTCATGTCATTGCCCTTCCCTCTCTGTCCTGCTAATGGCAGTGGCCAGGATTGGATGCATGGTCCTAGAAACTCACAGTAATTGGCTTCCTTCCTTAGTATGTTCTATTTCTCCTACAAGAAAGAGTGCACTACGTGTGTGTGGGTAGTGAATGAGGCCAGCTGCTCATTTGTGAGCTTCCAGGGAATACATCCAAAATTCAGCAATTCTCGCCATCTATAGGTCAATGAAACCAGCTGCTGCAAGAGTAGGCTTTCTTTTATAAAAAGAAAAAAAAAAAAAAAAACAGGCACTATATAGTAATATACACAAGAAACTGTGGGGTTGATTTGCTAAAACTGGAGAAAACTCACTTATAAAATTTACTAAAAATTGTATAATTGAGCTTCATAGGGGCCCTTCCTTTGGGGTATGTACCCTGAGGAAGTCCACGCCACCTAGTGGACGAAACCCATTGGTGCGTGTGCCTCTGCACCTCCCAACTCACTCCTGCACCTCAATTCTATCCCTCCTCCCCCCTTGGAATCGCGAAAGAGACTTCCTGAAGACGCGATTAGCAAAATGCATTGTGTCTGACCATCATCCGGATTTCCTGTTGACCAGTGACGTAATTTCCCCTCTACCGTGGAATTCACGCTGGCCGCAACCACGGAGTGTTAAGATAAGGGTGTATGAGCTCACTGGAAATGGAGGAGAGGCAATACAATACTTTGGCGGTCCTTACCTTTGCCAGGGGGGCACCTTCATATGTAAGCACATATTTTTCTATTTTTTATATATGGAAATAAAACAGAGTTACACTATTCCTGCTCCTTGTTTTTTCTACCCTCTTTCATTTGGTGGAGAGGAGTCTGTCCCATACTATCTGGGAGTGGGAACATGTGAGAGCCACTACAGAGAAAAGGGAAAGGAGTGAAAGGAGATTATCCATATGTCCTTTATCAGGACTTTCTAAGGAGCTTTATAGGTCCTAGCGACCTGCTGCTTTCTGGTGAGCATTTTAGTGTGGAACAGCTCACGAGGTGGAATCTATTTTCTTCAAGCACGGTGTTGGGCACTTTTCATGAATTATAATATCTTGGACTTTTTATTTATTTATATGAATTATTGATAACAATTTGTTATGGATCACTATTTAGAAAGAATTTGATATATTACAGATTATTGAACACTTAGCACTTTACATTATATAGAATCCATTATATGGATTGCACTGATTTATGGTATATTTATGTTTATAATAGATGTTTGATTATTTGTCACGTATTACGTTGTATACTATCATTACGTTGTATACTATTATGTTGTATACTACTACGTACTATTACGTTGTATTACGTTGTATACTATCATTACGTTGTATACTATTACGTTGTCACGTATTACGTTGTATACTATCATTATGTATTACGTTGTATACTATCATCGTATTACGTTGTATACTATCACGTATTACGTTGTCACTATCATGATTGAATTTATTTATGGCACACCTATTTATATATATAACTAATGTTGGATTAAGCCTAAGGGATTGGGGTTATCTATCTAGTCATTTGATATCACCAACCAGCACCTTCTTTTATTAATTGTTTTTCTTGTAAGCACAAGAAGGAATGCCTACAAACAGAATACAAACTGCTATTTTTTTTTAGGAGGGAGTCATAAAAAAGGTACATCTTTCCAGGGTACCTTTGAGACATAATAAATATTTCTGTTTTGGTCTCCACTTTGATGATTAATAATAAAATAATTAGAAATTAGAAATAAATAGAAGAGGGAGTGTTAAAATGATCTACCCTGAAATCTGATTGGTATGCTACTGTCTAGAAGAGCAGTAAGCACTGGATGAAGTAAAGGCCTACAATCCTATACTTTGGTCTGACATAGATAACTACTGTATGTAGCCAACCAAGAGAATAATCATGAATTGCATTTCTATAATGCACTGTTCATGTTTAAAAGGTCAGAATCTTCAAACAAATAGATCAAAACAAGAAAAAATTTTATCATGCAAAGCACAAATGGATCTAAATAATAATGGTTATCCAAGTATTCTGACTGTTAATAAAATTGTAATATAAAGCTCCAGATGAGTTTCTAAGATTGATACCAAAGCAGGATAACGAAGAAAACGCTGTAACATACCAGTTGATGGATTATATTAATCTATAAAACATGAACAGAAGGAGAACATTCTTGCATTGAAACTCACATTGCATGTACACAGTGGCATTTGCAAATAGGCTTAGCTTAGTCATGCAATACTGATTACCACAGAGTTTTACAATTACAAGTAGCAGCAAATCTTAAAAAAATCTGTGAAGAACAGTTAACATATCGGGAACTGTACACATACAAGACAATTGTGCATATACCATGCTGAATTTCTGAATTTATATGCATTTATGTTTACTTTTGTTTGTAGATGGGTTTTTGGGCTTTTTTTTTTTGTATAGGATTTACCAGTAGACTTCTGTTCCAGTGTGTCTTTTGAAACTTTTTTAATAGGGCTGGAAGAAGGTGAGAACCTGTGCCAGGGTTTTGCAATGGGGAAACAGGAAAAAAATCAAATTTTTAGTAAAATATGCAAGTGTTAGAATGTCTGCCAGTGTTTTTATTGCTGTTTGTAGTGCATCACCTATTCCTATCCTGCTAGGTAGAATCTCAGTGTGTTAACTTTCCCTCATTGCTCACACACAACCACACGCCAAACACATAACATGATTACTACCACCTGCAGTTTGGTCTGGCCTGCTGGTCTGCTAGGCAAAATATGCAGATATGATAACTTTCACACACTGACACTATTATACTATTATACCGCCTGCATAATTAAGTTTGGCCAACCCGTTCTCTGGCAGACAACTGTGGCAAATATAGAAAACTTGAGGGCACAGCCCCACACTGCATCATCACATAGATTAACAGTGAATTTATGACCGAGAAAATAAAGACATTGGTAAGACAATGCAACAATCTTTATAGGCGTGCAAACTATTTGTTTAGTATGCAGAAACAACTTGATAGTTTTAAAATGTAATATCTATAGGTGGGCAATGCATAGAAATATACAGTATATTTATGGGTAAAAAAATTACAGAAATACATGAATGAAAAAGGACACACACAATATAAGCTATTAGCTATAAATAAAATAGGAGAAATAAACATTACCATTTTGGGCCATTTTGATCAAGTTCCAGCAATTAGTCATAATAAGGTTCCAAGCGAATTACAATGTTTACTTTTCATGCTGCTCCATTTGTTGAGGATTGGATGTGTGCTCGACTCCAGGGCCGGGACAAGGGGTGGGCAGGAAGGGCCGGTTGCCCTGGGCGCAATGGTTTATTGCAGGCATGGGGGGTGCCTTGACCCTAACCCTAAGGGAAGGAGAGCGCAGGTTGGCATCATTGCCCTGGGCAATGTATTACATTGTCCCGGCACTGCTTGACTCTAACCCTTGGCCAATCACCTCTGGGGGTGTCACCTCACCTGCAGAAGCAGAGGTTCTGGCCTTCTGAATTGTGTATAGGTTAAATGGACAAGTTGGTTCTGATGGTTGGGTTGAGTTTATGATTTCGGACATCAGTGCATTAGCTTGATCACACACTATGTAGCTACCATAAACAAGTCCCATATAACTGTTTTGTTGGTCCCAAGGTGGTTCTGTATGACCAGGACATACAAATATGCATCTGTACATAGCTCAAAACAATATCAGAAGAAATCGGTTTTCTCTCCCTGCGACTAATATGGACTTTGTTATAGATGAAATATAGTCCCTCTGATCTTATAAAAATTACCAAAAAAAATTTCAGACAGTATGAAGCTTTCAGTATAGAATGAATTTGCCTCCCTGGCAATTCTGCAGATGACAGGGCTAGTGAGGTGGCGGTTGTCTGCCCTTGTCTGCATACAAGCCTGCCAGAAACTTGTTGGCAGCTAGGTGCTAATTCATATATGAAGCTTGTTCTGTCCTTTCAAATTTTAATTTGAAATCATTTGTCGGTTGATCACTTAATTAATAAAATACTTGCAATAACCCTGAATTAGGAAATATTGGTTATATTGTCTCACCTGCAAACTTTAATGTGACTTCCCCCTCATGTTGAAAGAAATGTAGCCTGGTAAAGTACAGGAAGGGGGCTTTATGCATTTGGGGCCACCCAAGCTGCAAGCCAAAATAAGAGTCTGGCTGAAATATAATATGGGAGTTCCTGCATTTTTTACATGTTTTTATTGTAATTACTACATACCCCAGACAGATGCGGGGTGCATTCTATGACATTTTCGTGGGAATAAATAATACACCAGTCCTATACTAGATTATAATTTACCAATGTAAATACCCCCCCCCCCTCCCCCGCTGATTTAAAAGAGCCGTGTATCCAAATATATGTGCGTAATTAATGATATGTGCATACAATTTGAGTGCCTTTTTTGTGCCAAATTCAACACTTAAACATTGCAGATGTTCAGTTGTAGCTTTAGAGAACCTAATATATGATGATGTTCATGATGAATTTAGCATTTTACCAAACACAAACAGTAACCTTATCCAGAATTTTATGGTGGGTGCGGAAGTTCAGCAAACATGATCTCATTTGAACGAGAACATTTTGCAAAATCAGGATATGCAGTATCAAAGAGGGGGGGGGGGGGGATATTAATTCAAAATAAAATTGATAGTACTTTGAAGAGATTTACTACTACTTTTGTCTAATGACTCTACTGAGGTTGCTGTCCCACTTTAAATTTACATATATTTACAATTACACATTTTATAAATATACTTTTTTATTGGGACAGACAGATGATAAAGAATGACTCTTAAAAATGTATTTAAATTTAAAAGAAAAGTCAAAATGTATAATCTGAATTCCACCTTGGCATGTGGCATAAAGACCTCCATGATTAATTCATCTCATCAGATTAGAACAGTCTGCTCATAGTTCCTCTAGGCAATTCTTTTGGTGAAAGTATGAAAGATTCAATGTGTATATGAGTATCTGATTTATATGCTGCAGGCAGTGGTGATAAGTACAGCTTCATATGTTCGTTGGGTAAAATATTCATTACATTTTACACTTTGTTACATTTAGCATGGTCAAAATTGTGAATATTTTTTGTAACATGTAAATGTTGGATGCTGTTATTATTATCATTTTTATAATTATTATTATTGTCTATTTGATACTGAAAAAAAATCAGATTATATATACTGATAAACAGGACAATTTCTACCACGAGGCAAGACATTTTAGGATGTGATGTCCTAGGTGATAACAGAGACTGGATTCTCACCTTGTCTCAGTGTTTTCTTACATGCTTAGTTCACTTGCAGCAAGGGAAGCCACGTTTCAGCCCTTATTTCCTCAGAGATTGTTAGATAACTGCAGAAATTAGAAAATTACCATAATTCTAATACACTGTGTGGCTAATGTCAGGGGATATCACACACAATTTTGGACATGCAGATGCACAAAAGTAGAATGCACTGTGCATAGTTATTCACTCCAGGCATTGGCCAATATTTAATAGGTGCTGTACACTGACAAAACAGTCTTGTACTCATGAATCAAATTGTAAATATGTAGATATTGGATCTATACAAACTCACCATAGTCATAGGGACCTAACTGGGCCACAAGCAAAGTTGTAAGGAGCCTCAGGGAACGACCTTTATCATGCTCACTGCTTTAATTTTCTAGGAGGTATGTAGTGTGCATCTATAGGCTAAAGGAGAGAGCTTTCAGTTTCTGCCTGATAGTTCAGTTACTTGATTACATAGTTACATAGTTAGTCAGTTCGAAAAAAGACACAAGTCCATCTGGCTCAAGCAATAAAAAAAAAAAAAACAGTAATGAAAACCCCAACCATACAATCCCATATACACAATCCCGCAGTTAAGCCAGAGGAAGGTGAAAAAATCCCAGCAAAGCATGATCCTTCTCTTATTCCAATACCCTGATTATATAGACTTTGCTTCTTTAGGAGGTATCACACAACAATCGTCAGAGAGAGCCTACTGAATTTTAAGTTGAGCCTACTAAATTTTATACACTGCTAAAAAAAATGAAAGGAACACTTTTTAATCAGTTGCTGACCACCCCATGCAAATACACTGCATCAGGGCAGCTCGATCCGCAAAATCACGTAGATCTGCCTGATTTTGTGCATGCGGTTTAGACACAGCGAGAGGCAGGCCTCAGGAGGAGCGGCGGCGATCGCCGCCGGCCTTCCGCGATCGTCATAGAAACTGACAGAAGACCCACCTGTTTATGTAAACAAAGCAGGCGAGTCTTCTCTCACACAGGCGGAGAGAGATCAGGAGTTTCATCTAAACTGAAACCCCGATCTCTCTGTGCCTGTCACAGAGCCCTTCCCCCCACAGTCAGTAAGCACAGTTAGGCATACATTAACCCCTTTGATCACCCCCAGTGTTAACCCCTTCCCTGCCAGTGTAATTTATACAGTAACGGTGCATATTATTTAGCACTGATTACTGTATTAATGTCACTGGTCCCCAAAAAGTGTCAAAAATGTCAGTTAGGGGTCCAATCTGTCCACTGCAATGTAGCAGTCCCACTAAAAATCGCTGCTCTCCACCATTACTAATAAAAAAAAAAGTCCAAAAATCTATCCAGCAGTTTGTAAACGCTATAACTTTTGCACAAACCAATTAAAATACGCTTTTTGGGATTTTTTTTTACCAATATACGTAGCAGAATACAAATTGGCCTAATTTTTTTTTATTGGGAATGTTTTATAGTAGAAAGTAAAAAATATTGTGTTTTTTTTTTATAGCGCAAAATCTAAAAACCACAGAGGTTATCAAATACAACCAAAAGAAAACTCTATTTCTGGGGGAAAAAAAGGACATCAATTGTATTTGGGTATAGTGTCGCACAACTGCGCAATTTTTCTTTGTCTCCTAGAACAGTCTCAAGAGCAGGGAGGATATTCCAGGGGACAGGCAGTTACTCTAGGGGAGCTGGACAGGGCCGTAGAAGGTCCTTAACCTATCAGCAGGCCCAGTATCTTCTCCTTTGTGCAAGGAAGAACAGGATGAGCACTGCCAGAGTCCCACAAAATTACCTCCAGCTGTAATGTTCCGGTACCATTGGTACCCTAAATTACACTTTCCACAAGTGTATGCGCCCTACCATTTACTTTTGGAAAGGTGCGCATACACCTTTAAGACTGGAGCTGTCATCACTCAGCGCCGGACTAGATGGCTATTTAAGGCGTCGGTTCTCACTCACATGTGTTCATTCAAACACCCTTATCTGGATGCTAACCTTGCTTGAAGCTTCCATGCTTGCAAGCTTACTTCGCTGACGGAACCTCGCTGCGCTGATCCCTGTATCCCGCTACTGGATCATCCGCCTCTCCTGAACCACCCTTCGGCTGTATCGCTAATAGTGCTAAGTACCCCACAGGGGAATTCTCTATAAACTTATACTAAGCTTACACTATCTAGCTCTGCATAGTAGAGACTGTTTATCACATCTGCATAAACTAGATTGCTAGCTCTTGAGACTACTGCTACTTTTCTGCACTGGGTTGATCTCTTTTGTATGTCCACCTGCTATTCTATCATCTGCTATCATACAACATTGCTAAACCTTCCTGCATCCATCTGCTACTGTCTCACCTTCAAGTGTCTATCACCTACCACCTCCACTCAACCTATCCCTCAAAACTTCATCATTGTGTTACCACATGCATAAAGTCACTCTAAGAACCAGCTTGCTAATTGTGTGTATTTACTGGCTGAAATAAGACCTTCCACACATGATGAGTCATTGAGGTTGGGAATGGTATCTCAGCATATCTCTTACATGACTGCTGACGTGGAACTATTTCTGCAGCTGAAAATCCACACCATATAAAAACGCAGGAGCGTTACAGATTGAACGAACCCAAAAAATGGATTCAGCAGAAATAGTTCCAGAAATAACCACTCAGGTGACACAATTAAAACAGCAAGTATCTGCGTTAATACACGCACTTGCTGAATTAAAAGAAGACAATCAGGCTCTGTCGCAGCAGGTAATTAGACTGACACAACTTACCTCTGCTCAGTCCCCTGAACCCAAGATAAATCCCCCTTTGGTATTTACAGGCGATCGCAAAAAATTTCACGAATTTAAAAACGCATGTGAGTTACTTTTTTTGCTAAAACCTCGTACCTACCTTACTGATCACATTAAGGTTTGTACTATTATTTCTTACCTATCAAGCGATCCTCGAGCCTGGGCAGATTCTCTTTTTGAGAAAAACGACCAGCTTCTCAACTCCTATGCCTTGTTCCTGGCAGAGCTCACTAGCCTATATGATGACCCCAATAGGCAGAGTACTGCTGATCTTCAGTTAAGATCCTTGAAACAAGGAAGGAGGCCTGTGGAAGACTTTGTCGCAGAGTTCAAGAGATGGACCCTTGATTCAGAATGGAATGATGCATCTCTGAAAACCCAATTTAGGCTTGGCCTATCAGAAGCCGTTAAGGACGAGCTCGCCCGAGCGGATCTGCCAAAAACCCTGGATGCATTAATACAACTCAGTATTACCATAGATAGAAGACTACGAGAAAGAAAGGCTGAAAAGATGGGAATGCCATTATCCATTTCCTCTCAGAGTCTGGCCGTTCCTATGGAGGTAGGAACCATACGCCCACCGCTATCAACTATGGAAAAAGCCAAAAGACGAAATGAAAATCTCTGCTTGTACTGTGCATCCCCGGATCACAAGATAAACGTCTGTCCCCTAGTCAACAAAAAGAAGGGTGAGTGTTCACATGTCTCTCTAGGAGGATTGACAACTTCATTCACTAACCCCTACATTTCTGTTTTTTTGACATTACAGTGGGACCAGAACAGGATTACTACTAAGGCCATGATTGACACAGGATCTTGTGGAAATTATATGGATATATGTTTTGCTGCTTTAAATAAAATTCCTATTATTTCTAAATTCAAACCTGTCTCAGTAAGTCTTATTACCGGTGTTCCGTTATCCTCTGGTCCGATCACCGATCAGACACAAGCACTTCTAGTCACTATTAACGAGTCTCATAGGGAGACTTCTACCTTCGATTTAATACCTTCACCCCACTTTCCCATTGTGTTGGGACTTCCCTGGTTACACACACACCAACCAACCATAGATTGGAAGAAACGGTCCTTGACCTTCCCTTCTTGTTATTGCGAGGAAACGTGTAACCTCCCGTTTTCCGGGAAGATTCTGTCTGTGGTGACAGATGAGATTGCACCACTATGTTATCAGGATCTTTCTGAGGTTTTTCTTGAGAAAAATGCTAAAGCATTACCTCCTCATCGAGACTATGATTGTAGCATTGATCTACTCCCAAATAGCAAATTGCCGTTCGGTCATGTTTATCCTCTTTCACAGGATGAACTTGCCCATCTCAAAACCTATTTGGATGAGAACTTGGAAAAAGGTTTTATTAGACCTTCCACTTCTTCCACAGCAGCAGGACTCTTTTTTGTTCGCAATAAAGATTCAAGTCTCAGACCTATCATCGACTACAGGAAATTGAATGCTATCACAATAAAAGATCGCTATCCTCTACCGCTTATCCCTGAGCTCATTGAGCAGGTGCGTGGAGCTACCTATTTTTCAAAATTAGACCTAAAAGGAGCATACAATCTCATTCGAATCCGTGATGGACACGAGTGGAAGACTGCGTTCAGAACTAGATACGGATTGTTCGAATATCTCGTGATGCCATTCGGCCTATGCAATGCCCCTGCAGTTTTCCAACGATTTATAAACGATATTTTTAAAGACTTACTAGATGTCTGTGTTGTGGTATATCTGGACGATATACTTATATATTCACGGACCCTGTCTGAACACATAAGACATGTAAGACTTGTATTATCGAGATTGCTTGCACATAATCTTTATATGAAGCTGAAGAAATGCTTGTTCCATAAAGATGAGGTACTCTTTCTAGGCTACATCATATCCAAAACAGGAATCGAGATGGACATGAGTAAAATATCCTGCATTCAGGATTGGCCTACACCAACTACACGCAAGGCGCTACAGCGATTCCTGGGATTTTCAAATTTCTACAGGAAGTTCATAAAAAACTTTTCTGCTATTGTGAGACCCCTCACACAGCTCACTAGCATAAAAATACCATTTAAATGGTCAGAAGAAGCAAATAAGGCTTTCCACTTGTTAAAGACAAGGTTTACTTCCACTCCCATATTACGCCATCCAGACCCATCCCTCCAATACATTCTGGAGGTAGATGCGTCAAACCTGGCAGTAGGAGCAATACTCTCCCAACGACCTACCCCCACTTCACCACTTCATCCAGTCGCCTTTTTTTCTAAATCCCTGAGCAGTCCCGAGATAAATTACCCCGTGGGTGAGAAGGAACTGCTTGCTATAAAATTGGCTCTGGAGAATTGGCGACATTTACTCGAAGGCACCCAATTACCAATAATTATATACACGGACCATAAAAACCTCCAATATCTTCAGACTAGCAAAACTCTCTCGCATCGACAGGTACGATGGTCACTATTCTTTCTAAGGTTTAACTTCCTAGTGACTTACACACCTGCAGATAAGAACAAAAAGGCGGATGCACTATCACGACTAACTGAAGAAAACTACTTTGAAATTCCTTCCGTTCCTATAATACCTCACAAACGCATTATTGGAGTTGTCCGTTCCTTGAAGGAAGAGGTTCTGCATGGTATAAGGTTGGATTCACCCCCACCACAACTAACTACCGATGCAGAAGGCTTCCTCTACTACAACGACAAACTTTACATACCACCTACCCTACGCACCAAGATCTTGGAATTATCGCATGATGTGCCTATGGCAGGACATATGGGTATGACAAAGACTTTCAATTTGATTTCTCGGCAATTCTGGTGGCCTGACATGAAAACATCTATACAAAAATTCGTCTCTTCATGCAATGTCTGTGCCAGGTCCAAAATTGACACTACGAGACCATCCGGTCTACTATGCAGTCTACCAATATCCCAAACTCCATGGGAGGTTCTGTCATTGGACTTCATCGTAGAATTGCCTCCTTCCAAAGGATTTAATACCATCGGACCAATGGACCATCTGACAAAGATGGCACATTTCATTGCTATTCGCAGACTACCTTCGTCCAAACAAACGGCAGAACTCCTGATGAAACATGTCTTCAGATTACATGGTATCCCAAAAACTCTTTTGTCTGACCGTGGATCCCAATTTATTTCTAAATTCTGGCAAGAACTATGTCACATACTACGGATTGAGCGGAAGCTCACTTCTCCTTACCATCCGCAGACCAACGGACAGACTGAAAGAGTCAACCAATGCATCGAGCAGTATTTACGTTGTTACACTTCTTACCAACAGGATGATTGGTTGGATCTTCTCCCCCTGGCAGAATTTGCCTACAACAACGCAACTCACAGTACAACCAAGCAGAGTCCGTTCTACTTGAACTATGGGTTCCATCCCTCTATTCTCCCTCCACGCATCCTTCCTTCAAATAACCCAGTAGCCTCAGACTATCTTTCCTAAATAAAGGATTCTCTGGGTTTACTAAATACTACCATTGCACACGCTCACAGTCAACAAAAGAAGTACTATGATCTTTGTAGAAGACCTTCTCCACAGTATACTATCGGGGACCTCGTTTGGCTCTCAACAAAAAACTTGAGACTGAAGATCCCTAGCAAAAAGCTTGGACCTCTGTTCTTGGGACCTTTCCCAATCAAGAAACTTATTGGAAAAGCTGCAGTGCAGCTTACATTGCCAATGGACCTAAAAATCCATCCCATTTTCCATGTGTCGCTACTAAAACCCCATGTTCCGGACCAAGGAATAAGGCCTAATATTCCACCTCCCCCTCCTGTACAAGTTGAAGGTGGAGAAGAATACGAGATAAAAGAAATTCTGGATTCTCGTATCTACAGAAGAAGACTTCAGTACTTTGTTAGATGGAAGAACTATGGGCCCCAAGACGACACCTGGCTAAACACCTCTGACATACATGCCCCTAGATTAATCCGCAAGTTTCATGCGAGATACCCAGACAAATAAGCTCCAGAGGCCTTCAGGAGCAGGCCTTAAGGGGGGGGTATTGTAATGTTCCGGTACCTTTGGTACCCTAAATTACACTTTCCACAAGTGTATGCGCCCTACCATTTACTTTTGGAAAGGTGCGCATACACCTTTAAGACTGGAGCTGTCATCACTCAGCGCCGGACTAGATGGCTATTTAAGGCGTCGGTTCTCACTCACATGTGTTCGTTCAAACACCCTTATCTGGATGCTAACCTTGCTTGAAGCTTCCATGCTTGCAAGCTTACTTCGCTGACGGAACCTCACTGCGCTGATCCCTGTATCCCGCTACTGGATCATCCGCCTCTCCTGAACCACCCTTCGGCTGTATCGCTAATAGTGCTAAGTACCCCACAGGGGAATTCTCTATAAACTTATACTAAGCTTACACTATCTAGCTCTGCATAGTAGAGACTGTTTATCACATCTGCATAAACTAGATTGCTAGCTCTTGAGACTACTGCTACTTTTCTGCACTGGGTTGATCTCTTTTGTATGTCCACCTGCTATTCTATCATCTGCTATCATACAACATTGCTAAACCTTCCTGCATCCATCTGCTACTGTCTCACCTTCAAGTGTCTATCACCTACCACCTCCACTCAACCTATCCCTCAAAACTTCATCATTGTGTTACCACATGCATAAAGTCACTCTAAGAACCAGCTTGCTAATTGTGTGTATTTACTGGCTGAAATAAGACCTTCCACACATGATGAGTCATTGAGGTTGGGAATGGTATCTCAGCATATCTCTTACATGACTGCTGACGTGGAACTATTTCTGCAGCTGAAAATCCACACCATATAAAAACGCAGGAGCGTTACACCAGCAGGCCACTGTGTAAATGTCTCTGACCAAACAATCAGAAACAGACTTCGTGAGGGTGGCTTGAGGGCATGATGTCCTCTAGTGGGCTCTGTGCTCACTGCCCAGCACTTTGGAGCTCGATTGGCTTTTGCCATTGAACACCAGAATTGGCAGGTCCACCAATGGCACCCTGTGCTTTGCGCAGATGAGAGCAGATTCACCTTGAGCACATGTGACAGACGTGAAAGGGTCTGGAGAAGCCACAGAGAATGTTATGCTGCTTGTAACATTGTTCAGCATGACCGGTTTGGTGATGGGTCAGTGATGGTCTAGGTATCGGGATTAAATCCTGGACCCATTGTCAGACCCTACGCTTGTGCAGTGGGTCCTGGGTTCCTCCTGGTGCATGACAATGCCCCGCCTCATGTGGCAAGAGTATCCAGACAGTTCCTGGTGGATGAAGGAATTGATACCCACACTTGCCTGACTTAAATCCAATAGAACATCTCTGGAACATTATGTTACAGTCCATCCGACACCGCCGGGTTGCACATCAGTCTGTTCAGGAGCTTAGCGATGCCATGCACAATTGTTTGTTTCTGGGTAGGGGGCGTGTGTGTGTGCTTTACACATTACTAGACACACAGTTAACCCTTTGATTGCCCTAGATGTTAATCCTGTGTCATTAGTACAGTGACAGTGCATATTTTAGCACTGATTACTATATTAATATAACTGGAGATGTCAGTGGCAGTTAGTCAGTTCCCACTCAGTGTCAGTTAGTGTCAGATTTTCTGCCACAATATCACAGTCCCGCTATGGGTCGCTGTTTGCCGCCATTACTAGTATAAAAAAAATAAATACAAATTCCAGTATATATATACCGACATTTGTAGACGCTATAACTTTCACCCAAACCAATTAACATCCGCTTATTTTTTTTATTGGATGTGTTTTATAGCAAAATGTAAAAAAATATTTTTGTTTTTTTTAAACTTTTATGTCTTTTTTTGATTATAGCGCAAAAAATTAAAAAAAACAGTGGTGATCAGAAACCACCAAAAGAAAGCTCTATTCGTGTGAAAAAACGATATATATCTTCATTTGTGTACAGTGTTGCATGACCTCACAATTGTCAGTTAAAGTAGAGTGGTGCTGAATAGCAGAAAATGGCGTGGTTATGAAAAGGGGCCTGGTCAAGTGGTAAAAACCACTGCAGTGGCTGATCCATGTTTTTCATTATTTGCACACATGTTTAAATGCATATTTTAAGCCTGAAGAATAGTTAAAACCCCAAAATATGATTATACTTTCTGAAAGTAGGGACTCTGAATAATAAAATGGTTCATAGTCACATGATATTAGAGCAATGGTTTTGGTAAAACTAACGTTACTTTTAGTGCAAACAAATATATTATCCAATTTTTGGTACAATACAAAAGATGTCATAAGTACAGTAGATACCCAACATGTGAAGCCTTAAAATTGCATGTGCCAGTGAAACGGTGACAAGCTTTGCTACCCAAAATTTTACATGAATAATGGCCCTAAAATTATTGCTCCCACTCCAGTGTGCACAGTAATATACAGTTTATAACATATGTAGCGTTATTGCGCTGTTTTCCTATGTTGGTGCTCTAATGCATGCATTTATGTATGTATGCGTGTGTTCATGGGGGCAGTGGGGTGCTTTAACAATTTTTTTTCTTTTTTTGTCACTTTAAATGTTTAAAACTTTTCTTTTTCAACATACGTTTCTTGCTATTACATAGGGGACTACTAACATATCTTTATTGCTATTGCATTGAGGACAAATAGCCCTCTGCATAATAGCATATAAGTTGTGATAGATTCTCTGACAGCTCTAAAATCAAAAAAGGAACCAGGAGCAAAGTTCAATAGCAAAAGATTTAATCCAAGGGTTTCCTCACATAACACAGTGATCAAAAAAGAAAAGGACAACAGTTTCAGGCATCCCCATCCTTCCTCAAGTACAATTCACATTTGAACTGCCCATTTTCTTTTTTGCTTCAGATCCTTATTTTAATTTTTGTTTTATATATATATATATATATATATATATATATATATATATATACAGTGGGGATCGAAAGTTTGGGCACCCCAGGTAAAAATTTGTATTACTGTGCATAAAGAAGCCAAGGAAAGATGGAAAAATCTCCAAAAGGCATCAAATTACAGATTAGACATTCTTATAATATGTCAACAAAAGTTAGATTTTATTTCCATCATTGACACTTTCAAAATTACAGAAAACAAATAAATGGTGTCTGCAAAAGTTTGGGCACCCTGCAGAATTTATAGCATGCACTGCCCCCTTTTCAAGGCTGAGACCTGCCAGTGTCATGGATTGTTCTCAATCATCGTCTGGGAAGACCAGGTGATGTCAATCTCAAAGGTTTTAAATGCCCAGACTCATCTGACCTTGCCCCAACAATCAGCACCATGAGATCTTCTAAGCAGTTGTCTAGAAAACTGAAACTGAAAATAGTTGACGCTCACAAAGCTGGAGGAGGCTATAAGAAGATAGCAAAGCATTTTCAGATGTCAATATACTCTGTTCGGAATGTAATTAAGAAATGGCAGTCATCAGGAACAGTGGAAGTTAAAGCAAGATCTGGAAGACCAAGAAAAATATCAGACAGAACAGCTCGCAGGATTGTGAGAAAAACAATTCAAAACCCACGTTTGACTGCATGATCCTCCAGAAAGATCTGACAGACACAGGAGTTGTGGTACACTATTCCACTATAAAGAGATACTTGTACAAATATGGTCTTCATGGAAGAGTCATCAGAAGAAAACCTCTTCTACGTCCTCACCACAAAAATCAGCATTTGAACTTTGCGAATGAACGTATAGACAAGACTGATGCATTTTGAAAACAAGTACTGTGGACCGATGAGGTTAAAATTTAACATTTTGGCCGGAATGAGCAAAGGTACGTTTGGAGAAGAAGGGGCACAGAATTCAATGAAAAGAACCTCTGTCCAACTGTTAAGCATGGGGGTGGATCAATCATGCTTTGGGGTTGTATTGCAGCCAGTGGAACAGGGAACATCTCACGAGTAGAAGAAAAAATGGATTCAATAAAATTTTAGCAAATTTTGGATGGTAACTTGATGCCATCTGTGAAAAAGCTGACGTTAAAGAGAGGATGGCTTCTACAAATGGATAATGATCCTAAACACACCTCTAAATCCACGGGGGATTACATCAAGAGGCGTAAACTGAAGGTTTTGCCATGGCCTTCACAATCTCCTGACCTCAACATAATTGAAAATCTGTGGATAGACCTTAAAAGAGCAGTGCGTGACAGACAGCCCAGAAATCTCAAAGAACTGGAAGACTTTTGTAAGGAAGAATGGGCAAAGATACCTCAAACAAGAATTGAAAGACTCTTGGCTGGCTACAAAAAGCGTTTACAAGCTGTGATACTTGCCAAAGGGGCAGTACAAGATATTAACTCTGCAGGGTGCCCAAACTTTTGCAGACGCCATTATTTTGTTTTCTGATATTTTGGAAGTGTAAATGATGGAAATAAAATCTAACTTTTGTTGACATATTATAAGAATGTCTAATCTGTAATTTGATGCTTTTTGGAGATTTTTCCAACTTTCCTTGGCTTCTTTATGCACATTAATACAAATTTTTACCTGGGGTGCCCAAACTTTCGATCCCCACTGTATGTGTATATATATATATATATATATATATATATATATATATATATAGTATGTATTTATATATATGTGTGTGTATAATGCATTACACACAAGTACATACCTGTTTATGTTTCTGCCATCTGTAAACAAGTAAAGGGGAGGACTGACAATATTAGCTTGAGAGGCACACATAGCCAACTGATTTTTTCAGGGTAGCAGTAGTTTCCTGTATGCTAAGTAAATTGCACCACACTTCTGGTTTTTGTGTTGATGTCACTCCTGGAAACAGGAACCAAAAGTGATGCCACACAGCAGCCAATGCATTTATGGAGCATGTGCTCAAAACAAAGGTTAGGCAGGTGAATCTTGAGAAAGGGGGTTCCTAAAATCTTTGAAATGTTGGGTTCTTCTCCCTCCTCTTTCTTTTCACCAGGGTCTTGCTCTGCTATCTTTATTCCATTTTAGGTACTGAATTCCTGTATGTTATTCTGAATATTAGCTGCTATATGAACAAGTGGTGCTCACTTTACTTATGTACAGTACATGCATGTATTGTTTTTTAGATTGGAGTTTATAGTGGAGCAAATACCTATTCTGCATTATGTTTGATATGATATACTTGGGTATTTATACCTACTATATAATTGTGCTTATGCTTAATACAATTGCAGAAGCATTATGTGGTGTGATTACTTTGTATATTTAAAATATCCTTGCTCAGGAGCACCAGTACAGCATATATTAATGCCTGGGGGGGGGGGGTTTTGCGTACCTACCCCCCCAGCCTAGTTATCCACTGGACATCACTCAGGAGACATGAATGGTACATCAAAACTATATCTTGAACATTACCAGAACTAGGATGATTCCATCCACATCCCTACTGTAGAGGCAACGACATATCAATAAACATATTGATCTGATGTGCTATAGATGGTCAAGCCAACTTACAAAATCACATCCAAAAATCAAGGTGTGATGGTTTTGATTCTAATTGAAGTAACTTCTAAAAGATTTATTATTAGGTACTGATTATTAAAATGGGCAGTAATGCTGTTAAGTGTTTACTCTATTAGGCAGCTAAGTGTTTACTCTTACACGTTGGTTTACTCTTAATAAATTTCACACACACATCCTTTACAAACTGGAAAAAGTATTCCAAAAAATGTTATGGGAGCTTCTAAAAAAAAAAGGAGTAAAGAACGTCAATGAGTTAGAACTTTTGCAATCTATAAATTCATATGGGAAAATAGCAAAAGTTACATAAGACTAGCTATTATCAGTTGGCTTAGATTCATGAGTGCTAATATCTTTGGGGGAAATATACTGTAAACAATGTTCAGATCAATGAAGACAGCAACAGCAATAAAAATTCAGGAACACAGCAACATGCTAAATCAATAGGAATATTACTTTAAGGAAAACTTCTGTTGAAAATGTTCTCTTTATAATAAAGTCTCTTTGAAACAGTTATTCCCCAGGCTCAACCGTATTGAGCTAAAGGGTCAGATAAATTGTGTCTTTTTCTTGCAAGTCTGAGATGATGTAAGCCCTAGGACAGTGAATGTTCCACAGCAAGGTGTTGTCTTCAGATGCCTGTCCTAACCTCAAACTATCAATGAGAGCAAATTATTGAGTTCGATGTAGTCATCCTGATTTACCGAAAGCCCAAGAATATGGCAGACTGCTGTTTGCTGTGATTTGTTTATAGCAAGTTTATTCAAACATGCTGAAAATTCAATATCTGAAATTCTTATGAAAACAGACATACGACTGTTTCCATTTAAGTCAAAAAGGTTGCCATGGATACAGAGAACTTTGTGCATATGCATGGACACTTATTGAATTGTGTATTAAGGAGTTCGGACAAGCTAGATGGCCTACTAGCAAGCAACAGCTGTGAACTACAGAAGTAGTGGGCCTTAATGCACAATATATCAAGACCTTTCCTATTCCCTTAACACTGTGACCCTGGATTACCAAAGCCTATTTGTGTATGCTGGCACGTCAATTGTGCAAATCCAAATTTGTATCCTTATGGCATTTACTACAATATGTACCTTTTGTGTGCAGATGCTAAAGTATACAGTACATTTTGTGTGGTTGGCTATAGAGTGTTCCCTCCATCATCCAAAAATATTGGATAAATACCCATACATACGCTGTGACAGCATAGCATATTGGTTTTTTGACCTGCTTGTTTTGCATTTTCTGCTCAGTGAGCTGATCACATTAGTTTTACAGGTTTACATATGCATTTTCTTATGCAACTTATCTGAGCAGAAAGGACAAAAGCAGCATTATTTGGATTTTCAACATGTACAACAAACTAGGATGACACCAAATGCATTGAACAACGTGTGTACAATGTGCAAGCCTACAGTGCAAGGTTATCATTTTGATTTACCCCTGCTTGTACATTTACTTTAGGAAAGCAGGTCTGCTATGGGCAGTGGGGTGGCTAAGTTGTAAGTTGTTAGCACTTCTGCCTGGCAGTACTAGGATTGTTGGTTTAAATTCCAACATGGCACTGGCTGCAGCTTGTTTGCTTGGTTTTCCTCCTATACTCCAAAGACATGCTGGTAGGGTAATTGGGCCTAATATGTGTATGCATGAATGTGATTTAGAGACCATAGATTTTAGGCTCCTTCAGGGCAGGGACTGATGTTAATGTACAATAAATATTGTATGCAAAGTTGTTGGTGCTATGTAAGTACCTGTAATAAACACATACTATCATTGTGCTTCCTTAAAGTTGCTGAACGTTTTTCACCTTCATACATTCTATGCATGAAGGTGAAAAACCTTCAGTGTGCAACACCCAGGGCCGGCGCTACTGCCTAGGGTGCAGTCACAGCCGCTGGTTTCCCCCGGCCTGTGCCAGCACTAACCAGTGTGCAGCAGTGTGTTTTTTAACACCCTCCCAGCCACTATACCGGGTGGGTGTGTGTGTGTGTACTTCAGTAAAGCTGACCATCCGCTTTCAATGTAAAAGTGATACAAGTGGCTCTTAAGCTGCTGATCATTTCCACAATGTGGCGCCCTCCCCCGCGAGAACCCCCCAGTCATGTTTACTGGGCTCCGCTATCCCACCTGCAGGCCTGGTGCAGTCATGGGGGGCCCCGGGAAGGACGGCATAAGCTCCAAGTTATTGGTCCCTTATGTGAAAGCAATAAAAGTATAATGTACAAAAAAATTGTAGAAATATAAAAAAAGTTTTAAACATTTCTAGGGACGCATAAAAAAAAATGTTTACAGCCCCCCTACACACACACACACACATATACAAAAATGCATGCGCTTTGGCAGCTGTTATTGCCCCACACATGTTATGTATTACCACGTTTGCCGGAGTGAGAGCAATAATTCTAGCTTTAGAACCCCTGCATAACGCTAAACTGAGGACCTGTAGGGGCTTTTAAAGCATTGCCTATGAAAAAATATAGGGTACTGACGTTTTTGTCGTTTCATGGGTGTATATACGCAAAGTCCCTACAGATCATCAGTTTATTGTTACGCGGGAGTTCTGGTGTTAGAATTATTGAATTAATTTAGAAGTTTTATTTTTTATTTTTGGGGGGTGGATGCAAGTAGCTGGTCCCAAGGTACAAAATAGTCTAGCACTGGCCCTGGTAGCACCCCCCCCCCCCCCAGCCCCCCCATCCCATCCTTACCTGAGCTCCCTCCAATTCAGCAATGTTCTCAATAGCCTGGGCTGTCCTGAGACTTTCCCCCCTCATTGGCTGAGACAGCAGCGGGAACCCTTTGCCTTCCATTGCTGTCAATCACCGCCAGTGAGCCTATGGGGAGAGAGCGGAGAGGCGGGGCTAAGACACGGCTCTGTGTCTTATGGAGCACACAGTGGTGCCCCCAGCCAAGTGGCTTTCTCTGGGAGTACTGCTTGAGGGGTTGGAGCCAGGAGAGCCGGCAGGGGACCTGAAAAGAAGAGGATTGGAGCTGCTCTGTGCAAAGCCACTGCACAGAGCAGGTAAGAATAACATGTTTGTTATTTTAAAGAAAACTACAGCTTTAACCATTTCCCTTCCAGTGACGTACCGGTACATCGCTCGTTATACCAATACACAATTTTAAAGCATGACAAGCATGACATAAAGTGGCATGTTTGGTATTTACTCGGCGTAATTTCTTTTTTAATATTTTACCCAAAAAATGGGTTATGTATTGTGTTTTTTTTTTGCACTAAAAATTAAAAAAATATATTTTTCCCCAAAAAATTGCATTTGAAAAACCGCTGCGCAAACACCGTGTGACAAAAAAAAAAAAAATGAAAAACCCACCAATTTTTCCTCTAGGGCCTCTTTTTTTAAAAAACATATAATGTATGGGGG
Source organism: Pelophylax lessonae (assembly GCF_965119305.1). Lineage (NCBI taxonomy): Eukaryota > Metazoa > Chordata > Amphibia > Anura > Ranidae > Pelophylax > Pelophylax lessonae. The sequence goes on from NC_138770.1 coordinate 453,698,553, forward strand.
TTCTAAGTAGTTTTCTAGAAAAAATACTGATGGTTATATGTGAACAAAAAATGACAGAAAAGGCCCAAACTGGAAGTAGTTAATACCACTTTAATTAACCTTCACACCCCACACCATTTAAGCTAAGACACAATTTATTTTATTTTTTTTTTATATAGAGATGTTTAAATCTTCCTTGAGGTAAGATGAGGAATATCCTAGCCTTAGCTATCTACAATATACAGCACTGTGTTCTGGCAGATAAGTGCTGCTCAGCTATTCACAACTCATTTCTCCACCTCAGCCAATTAGAGGAAGCTTTGTATTAAATCATAGATTACAAAGCTCCTGTTAATGGCTGAGCAGCACTCAACCTAACTCGATTTTTTTCTGGGAGCGGGATTGGACGTCTCTGCGTATTGGATGTCTCTGTCCCGCCGGCGGGAACACAGCACTGTTTATTGTTTTTAGTTATTTCTACTGCCAAGCAAGCACACCTGTTAGTGATAGAAATAGTTTGTTTGGGCCAGCTTTGCTGAAACAAACTATTTAAAGGCACAGTAAACATAAAGATAGGCTTTAATTGCAAAGGACTACTTGCCTTTGAATATTGTACTTGCTAGTGATCGACCGATATTGTTTTTTTATTGCCGATATCGATACCGATATATTTTTGCCGTCGCATATCGGTATCGGCCGATATTGGCCGATATTTTCGTATATTAAAAAATATATATATATATATATATATTTTTGACAGGTACTCTTGTGGAGGGATCTGGGGGTCTAAAAGACCCCAAACCCCTTCTCTGCACTTAAAAGCGTTCAAAACGCCAAGTTTGGCTGTTTTGAATGATGTAATTTTTTTGAATTTGGTGCTGAGTACTCGAAAGTGATGTCATGACATCACTCCCGGGTTTTTACATGGAGCCCCGATGAGAGCCGAATGCGGCTTTGATCGGGTCTTCTCTTCGGCGGCCGTGTAGGCTGGTTGCCCAGGTCTCCCGTCCCACCGGAAGGCACTCCTTGTAATTACAGCCGATCGGCTTCACATTGACAACCGCATTGGTTGTCATTACAAGACAGCTGACCGTCGGCTATGGACGCAGGTACCGGGGTGATGTCTCTAGCTGCAGGCATCACTCCGATACAAGCACTTTCCCGAAATATCGGTAATATTGGTAACCTCAGGGGCCAATTCCAATATATCGGGGAAAGTGCATATCGGCCCCCGATATATCGGCTTTGCCGATAATTGGTCAATCCCTAGTACATGCATACTACCTGGTATCTTGAATGAGTGAGTCTTTCCTTGGTATCAATATTTTATGAATACTGAACAGATAAATGCACTTAGTGGAGCCTTAAAGAGGTGGTAAACCTCAAAAAAAAAAAAAAAAAAACCTGAAAGACAAAGGCATAATGACCTAGTATGCATCGCATACTAGCTAATTATACAATGCTTATCATAGACGAAGCCCCTGCTGTGGCGCCCACACACCACTGACACGGCCGACATGTTAATGTGTCTTCCTTCCAGGTTTACTCTTCTCCGGCCATCTGATTGGCTGGAGTCACGATGACGTCAGTTCCGCGCATGTGCACGGGAGCTGCCGTTCATGGCACAGGGCTCTGAAGGAACGGAATGGGCGGTCTTTCTTTCAGAGCGCATGTGCCAGCGATGGAAATGATGCATGTTTAGGAGAAAGTTACAGTACCTATAGGTAAGCATTATCATAGGCTTATCTATAGGTACAAGTTACAGAGGAAGCTTTACTTCCTCTTTAAACTGGAAGTAAATTTTGTTGGTGAGGGTGAGCTTTTACTATCTGCAAGTATGCACATAGTTAAGCAATACTCATGATACTGAAATACTTCTCCAATTAAAGGGATAGCAAATAAAACTTGCAGCAAACCATAAATGACATAGAATCCGCTCATTAGGATTGCTGCTCCTTTTTTCTTAGACTCTTTTTTTAACTGGGTCAATAACACAAGACTAATATATGGCTGTTATGGCTCCATGATTTAAGAAGGGTGAAAGGCTAGAGCTGGGAAACCATAGACCAACAGTTCTAATGACTGGTGTATATACATTTTTTGAGGGCGTGCTAAGATATAATATATATAATAAAAAATTATTTAACACCTCACAATCAGCATTGCTTCATGAAAGATAAGTCAGGTTAAACTAACATCTTTCATCCTAATGTTACAGAAAGTTGGAATGTGGGTGATAGAAATTCTATTAATGTGATATATTTGGATTTCACAAAATTATTTAATTCTGCTCTTTATATTAGCCTTCTGCAGAACTTAAGCATATGAGGACTAGGGGAGAAAGTACTTTGGTATATACAGTAATTGATTAAAGGACAGAAGATAAAAGATAATTGAAACTGGAACACACTCAAACTGGGATAAAATCAGCAGTAGTGTATAGCAAGGTTTGGCATTTATTTTAATAATGGATTAAACATAAAATTGCTGTTTTTACACAAATTTATTTAAAGTGGGACTGAACTTAAAAAGTGAAAATTTGCAATCTTATAGGGAACATCTAAAAATGTTCATTGTGCCTACGCATTAACATGAAAAACATACCCTTGCACTTCCTGAGGTGTGGCTTTGCTTAGGCACTCCTGGTTGGTATACTAAAAACTGTGTATCTGTTAGATCATCTGTTTAATTCATTTTATGGATCTGTACTTACTCCACCTATGCTGCTGCTTCTTGATCCTTACCCTATCAGTTGGATACTAAGAAAGTATGTCTGTCAGGGATTCACTACCATGCGCAGGCGCACTGGCGCTGCTAACCGGCGGATGCCTATGCGTATGCGCGTACGCTGAGGCTACCTTCTGATAGTCTGCAGCTATCCTGCGTTCGCGCAAACGCGCTTGCGCACACAATCCTCTTTGGGGCCAAGCATCCTATTCAAAGCCAATGGTCACACTGAATCTTTGCTGTGTGATCTTCAGCTCTCATGATTCCTGTATTTGATATTATCTGCTGTTCCTGATCATCTGACCCGGCTTGCCTTTTGACCTTAATTACCTGCTGCCTGCCCTGACCTCGGCTTGTCTTGACTATTCTTCTGCCTCACCCTGATCTGCTTCTCTGTTACCGGCCATTGGACCTGCTCCTGGCTCGACCGGGGAACCCCGAGGACCGCGACCTGGTGTTAGAACGCAGCCAAGTCCATCCCCACCATCTGGGGCCCTGGAGAAAACCAGCTAGCAATTAGACTCCGCGCCTCTGGTGAACCTGCATCCCACCAGATATCCGGTCAGCATACCTGTCCTGGGATCGCACATAGTTTCAGACTCCTCATACGGTGAGATATTCCTGATCATCTGACCCGGCTTGCCTTTTGACCTTAATTACCTGCTGCCTGCCCTGACCTCGGCTTGTCTTGACTATTCTTCTGCCTCACCCTGATCTGCTTCTCTGTTACCGGCCATTGGACCTGCTCCTGGCTCGACCGGGGAACCCCGAGGACCGCGACCTGGTGTTAGAACGCAGCCAAGTCCATCCCCACCATCTGGGGCCCTGGAGAAAACCAGCTAGCAATTAGACTCCGCGCCTCTGGTGAACCTGCATCCCACCAGATGTCCGGTCAGCATACCTGTCCTGGGATCGCACATAGTTTCAGACTCCTCATACGGTGAGATATTCCTCAACATGTCAGGCTCTGCCACGACAGCCCTGATGATGTCCATTAGATGTGGTTGCATCACAGTTGCACTGTGGCCCCATTTACCTGTATGGGGAGTGGTGGCAAGTGATTTAGTCTACAGAACATGCTGAGCACTACTTTGTGTTGCTGTGCCGCAACTTTGCGGTTATGGCAATGTGTATGAGGCTGTCCTGTGGCCATTGCCTGATTTGGACAGGTGGCTGAGGTGAAATAAAAATGTGCTTTTGCTGTTGGACAGTGCCCATTTAGAAGGAGTTCTAAAGGTCATAGTTGATTTGGAGCTAGTTCATAGGAAGTTTCATAACCAGTTGCCCCCCGGCCCACAGTACTTTTATTGTGGAGAGGCGGCACAGGCAGGCTGGATCACATACATGTACATCATCCATCCTGCTCTGGGATGGGAATGTACAGTGCGCCGCTCCTGCAACTGTTGGGTCCGCCAGACACAGTGGATTGCAGATCCCAGTACATGAGCCCCGGTGATCATGGGATTGTATAGCGATCCCATGATCACAATGTCAACAAAGCTGTTAAAAATGAATTAATTCATAACAGCAGTGTTTCAGATGATGTGATTGGTCTACAGCTATTACATGGCCCCTGGCCCAAACAAATCACTCTGAACCATGTGATTAGCTGTAGCCGATTACAGATCAGTAGTCATTACATAGTTACATAGTTAGTCTGGTTGAAAAAAGACACAAGTTGATTTAGTTCAACCAATAAAAGTGAAAAAAAAAAGAAAACCTTTTTTATAATCCTATATACACAATTCTATACCCACAGTTGATCCAACGTAAGGCAAAGAAACCCAGCAAAGCATGATCAAATTTGCTACAGCAGGGGAAAAAAATGAATTCCTGATCGTCCAAGAGGCAATCAGATATTCCCTGGATCAACTTTACCTACCTAAATGTTACTATCCAGTTATATTATGTGCATTTAGGAAATAATCCAGGCCTTTTTTAAAGCACTCTACTGAGGTGGATAGAATCAGCTCTTGAGAGAGTCTATTCCCACATTTTCACAGCTCTTACTGTTATAAAGCCTTTCCATATTTGGAGACGAAATCTATTTTCCTCTAATCATAAAGAGTGCCCCCTTGTCCTCTGTAATGACCTTAAAGTAAATAACTCAACACCAAGTTCACTATATGGACCCCTTATGTATGTATACATACATTTTCCTCTTCTCAAGAGAGATTAAAACCAGTTCCTCTAATCTTTCCTCATATGTGAGCTCCTCCATGCATCTTATCAGTTTGGTTTCTCTTCTCTGCACTTTCTGCAGTTTCTCAATATCCTTTTTGTGAACTGGTGCCCAAAATTGAACTGCATATTCCAGATGAGGTCTTACTAATGATTTGTACAGGGACCAAATACATTTCTTTCTCTCTCTGGAGTCCATGTCTCTCTTAATACAAGAATAGATTTAGCCCCATTTGGAAACCGCTGTTTGGCATTGCATGCCATTATTAAGCATATGATCTACCAGAACACCCAGATCCTTCTCCACCATTGATTTTCCAAATTATACTCCACCTAGTATGAATGTATGATGCATGCATACTCTTAGCCCCCAAGTGCATAACTTTACATTTATCAACATTAAACCTCATTTGCCACATAGGTGCACAATTAAAAGTACATTGAGGTTGGCTTGTAAATTAGAGACAGGCTGTAGGGACTTTATTCCACTGCATAGCTTGGTGTCATCTGCAAAGACTGAAATAGTACTTTCAATCTTTTTTTTAAATCTCCAGTAACTTCCCAACTATAGAAGTTAAACTAACGGTCTATAGTTACTTGGTAAAGACTTTGATCCCTTTTTCAATATAGGCACCACATTGGACTTACACCAATCCCAGTCCATAAAGTCCCTAAAAATTAGAAACAATGGCTTTGAAATGACAGAGTTAAATTATTTAAGGATCTGTGGGTGTATGCCGTCTGTTCCAGGTGCTTTATTCACCTTTATGCTGTCTAAATATTTCTGGAATATATCAATGTTTAGCCATTGTGGACCATTTGGGGCTGTGTAAATACAATACCCATTATGGACATGAGCATCCCCATGCTCCTTTGTATACACAGAGCTAAAAATGGTATTTATTAAATTTGCCTTCTCTTTGTCCTCAATCACCCATTCTAGATTATTTTGTAAAGGGCCTACATGCTCAGACCTGACTTTTTTACTATTAATATTTTTTAATAATTTTTTGGGATTTCCACTATCTTTTGCAATCTGTCCTTCATTTAATTTTTTGCGGCCTTGATTAGCTTTTTACATATTCTGTTATATTCTTTGTAACATTTAATTGATAATAGTGTTCCTTCATTTTTATATTTTTTAAAAGCTCCTTTCTCAATATTTATAGATTTTTTAACTTTGACCATGAGCCACATAGGTTTTATTTTTAGCCTTTTAAACGTATTGCCCATGGAAATATATTTTGCAGTTTGTTCACATACAGTATTTGTGAAGAATGACCATTTCTGTTCTGTGTTCATCGGTGCCAATATTCCCTCCCAGTCTAAGACTTATGCCCCATACACACGTGCAGATTATCTGCAGACTTTTGTCTGCAGACTTACCAAAACCATATAATATGAGGTCAAACCTAAACACTTTCAATTTGTATGCAATCCGGCAGGCCCTTGCACTACATAGAAAAGGTAAGTCTGCAGACAAAAGTCTGCAGATAATCTGCACGTGTGTATGGGGCATTAGAAAGCAGCCCTTACCCTTGAATCATTTGCTCTCTTAAAGTTAAGTGTTTTTAAATTTCCAAGATGTGTTTGTTGCTTACAGCTAACATTAAATGAAATTATGTTATGGTCACTGCTACCTGATTGTTCTTTTACATGAACATTAGTAATAAGTAATTAGTAATTACAACTGTCATGAATGTAACCCATTCATGATAGATGAAAACATTGCTGTTGCAATGATTATCATTGCAACAGCACTCAAAGTGTAAAAAAAAAAATCCCTGATCACCCCCTTTAGAATAAGTAAAAAAAGTAAAGAGTAGTACAGGGAATAAGTAAAAAAATTAAAAAAATAAAAGTTTAAATAATTGAATTAAAACTAATTTATTTCTTTTTTTTAACATACTGTCACCAGTTACTGTCCCTGATTACCGCTACACCAGTCATATGATAATGTTGTACTGCACTGGTGACAACATGTAAAAAAAAATGTGAGAGAAACAAAAAAACAAAAAAAATATAATTTCTTCGTTTTCAAAAAAATTGTGACAAAGAAATGACAACTTCAAACAACTCTCCATGCCTCTTACTAAATGCCCCTGACTGTATACTTTCCAAACAGTGGTCCATTGGGGGGTATTTGTACTGTCAAATAATATTAAAAAAAAACAAACTATTTATTACAATGAATGTAAAAAATAACATTTCAAGAATGATGCACCAAACAGGACATGACTGAAAAATATGAATGTTCAAAAGTTTACAAGTAATACTAAGTCAAACATGACTAAGTAGTGTGTTTTAACTGTGTTTACAATGTTGTGAATTAGACTAAACTGTAATAATTCATTTTCACATGACTGCAGAGTAGGAGGAAGAATATGTTTGAAAATCCACATGTAATGCCTCAGATGAAATGGCATACACGTGCCACTGGAATTGAATGATTTTTTTTTTTTTTTTGTCTGCGCTTGTCAATTTTGTGGGATGTATTTAGAAATTACATTGATTTGGTTGGGTTGTTGAGTTCAACAAAACAATCTCTCTTTACAATTGGTCACAGTGAACAAGTCAATACCGCAGCTTGCAGTGACATTCAAGGTCAGAATCAGCATTATAATAAAACTCATTACTTTCCACATTCTTAAGTATTTCCAATAAAGAAGTTCATACTAATAAAACAGTAGCATTAAATAAGCTTGCCATGTATAAAATGTGTCACAATTCATAATAAGATATGGGAATCTTACCACCTTGAATAAAAATAGAGGGCTTTTAAAATAGTACAGTGGGTCTAATATGTGCAAGCTAGACCAAAGATAAAATAGGGTTGATATAAGATATATTTATTTTTTTTCTAGCATGCACTATAACCAAAACATTTAATTAGCAGCCCCAACACGTTTTTCCCCCATTTTCTTAGGTTTTATAAAACAATTAAACAACACTAAGGCTCCTTTCAGACGGCCGCTCCGCTGCTTAAGTCCGCTTTTTTTTTTCCACGGAGCGGATGACATTTCTGTCATCCGCTCCGTGTGCCCGCATATCATCCCATCCGTTTGCGGATGATATGCGGACATAATGTAAGTATATGGCATTGCGGATGTCAGCGGATGACACCGCTGACATCTGATTTTCCTTCCTTTCCGTTTTTTACACAGATGGAAAAATGGGGTTCTGTTCCATTCGTAAAAACGGAACAGAACTGAAAGGAGGAAAATCGGATGTCAGCGGATGGTATTCCGCTGACACCCGCAGTGCCATTCACTTACATTGATGTCCGCAAATCATCCGCAAAAAAATAGGATGATTTGCGGACACACGGAGCGGCCGTGTGAAAGGACCCTAATACTGCTGAAAAAAGATTTATGTTTACCATTTTCAACTCTTAATGTCTGTTTGTATGAGACTGAAGTTTCTCCCTATCCTAACCTACAGTACCTACCCTCACCTGCTACAGATGTGTACTTACCTGCACCACAACACAATATTTTGTCCAACCTCTTTAACTAAAGCTATTGCTCTAGAGAAGAGTTTGTTTCATGTAACTGTCAGAAAAGGTGTGTAAAAAAAATGCTTTATGTTTAATAAATGATATTGGGCCACATATACCAAATGGATATTTATTTATATTTTCCTGCATTTTAAATGGATATATCCATTCACAAGGTGTGATAAGCCAATAGAGCCCTATTGAATTGGCTTTAGGAACCAGTCACACAGATGTAGGGAACCAGTGGAAATAAGGAGTAGGGGCAAATTTACATACAGTGTGGTGACAGGCGTTGTACTACATTGTAAAACACCTTTCATCACAAGGACACACAAAAAAACAATTGTTTTCTGTGAGTCATATTCACACTGCAATGCAACCCAGAGCTGTGTTGCAGCATGCTGCGGTAAACTGCATTTTATTACAGAATCGCATAGCACTATACAGCAGCGTAGCACATCATACTGCTGTAAAGCGACACGAATGAACACCTTTTTGTACATCTCAAATAAAGTTGGTACACGAAAATGGGAATATTGAAATGGTTTGGATCAAGAGCCAGGGAAATCTAGGTCTATCTAGAGAGCAAGTAAACCTACAATTGCTGCCAATTGACCGCAAGAGAATGCAGCAATACGATGAACAAAAAATATGAGAATCGGCGCAACTGTACTAGAAAATATATATCCTAAAGTGACATGTACATAACCATTTGTACATATATGAAATACATGAAAAGTATAAATATTGGATGCAAAAGTGCACGGTGAAAAATAATTAGTGACTTTAATATACAAAAAGGCTTCTATGCATGGGATCATACCAGATGGTGATGAAACATGCATATTTAAATAAATTGTGCAAAATGTGCCTAACTATAAATTGATAGGCTGATCTGTGCAGAAGCCGCACAGACTAAATACTAAGTGCTAATTTGTGCAATACCGCTAAATAAATTATCAACAATTCATAACAAGATCAGTACAAAAATTATCCAATCGGGAAGACATCATAAGACAAAACTAGTTGGGCGGGACTAGGGCGTTGGAACACACTGCGTAGGTCAGTCTCGCTCTCACGGCAGGATACATTGTAGTCAGAGACGGATGGTTCAGAAAGACAGGATTTGCCTAAATGATTGTTCGAACACTGCATCTCTGCTATAATTCTTAGTGTCCTGATGACACTTATGAAATGTGAGTGGAATTTATATTAAATAAAAGTGTTTTTTATTATATGGAATCCCACTATGTCAGCTTATCCTTTCTCCTATATATATTACACACCCCTGCCTGAATTCATATGGCTGTCTGTCTGAGGAGGACTAAGTTACAAAGTTACATAGTAGGTGAGGTTGAATAAAGACAATAGTCAATCTAGTTCAACCTGTGTAGGTGTGTGTGGCTGTAATTATCTCACATACCCCTGAATGTTCTGATTCTTGAGATGTACGTCTAAGAGTCTTTTGAAAGCCACCATACTTCCCGCAGAAACTACCTCTTGTGGTAGAGAATTCCACAATCTTGTAGCCCTAACAGTAAAGAACCCCCCACGTTGCCTGAGGTTAAAACGTTTCTCCTCTAATCGCATTGTATGCCCTCTAGTCCTCATGCAATCCTTCCGACTGAATAGCTTTTTTTTTATGCCAGGATCTCCATTGAGATATTTATAAATTGCTATCATGTCCCCTCTCAGGCATCTCTTCTCCAGGGAGAATAAATCAAGCGATTGCAGACGCTCTTCATAATTAGGGTCCTCCAATCCCCTAATTAGTTTTGCCGAATTGCAAAATAGGGCCTGGTCATTGAGCAGCCAAATCCTCTAGGGCTAAAGTGGTTAAATATGGTCATATTCTTGTAGTATCGTTTTTAGTACTTTATATATATATATATATATATATATATATATATATATACTTTTTTATGTTTATTTTCTTATCTCTTATGTGCATGCAAAGATTGTAGCCAAAATTAGAAGCCTACCCGCTGCATAAACCCGTATCCATTCAAATGCCCCAGGCTTGTGGATTTCATTTGAAAAAATCATAAATATTTTACAAGAAAGGCATTTGCATTAGCTCCAATCAGCATCCAGTGTGTCACCTACAACTGTTATAATCACTGATTGATGTGGATACCATATGCTCAATGTGATACTGCTGTCACACACAATGTTGTTTACTCATTTAATGTCACAGAAGTACACAAGAGAGAATAACTAGAATGTTCCTTCTTTGAGAATTGCTTATTTACAGACGCTCCAGGCTCAGTGCTGCATTATAAACTGCTCTCAGTCGTCTTCACAATGAATTGTTCCCTGTCCCTAATAATAAACTTTACTTGTTATCACCTGAACTCTTCAAGATTCATCAAATATTCACAAAAAAGCTAACAAAGTCATTTCTATTGAATGCATGCCATGCTATCTAGAAATGATTTATAGGCGTATTTGTGGTTTGGTGATTTATAGTGGGAGCCGGGAAGATTTGTCCATGACATCTGTTGATTGATTTGAACAGGTTGACGGATGCAGGCAGCGCAATATATTGGCCAGATTCTTTAATCAAGGTAATGCTCTAGAGAAATGTCTGCTTCACTAAAACATCAGAAAAAAGGCTGTTTAAAAATGCACTTTACGTTTTATATGTTTCATTATGCTACCTACTACACCAATATGAACCAAGGTTTGCAAGAAGGCATTTATTTATCACAGGTACTTGTATAGCACTGTCAATTTACTCAGCGCCTTTACACAATATATTGTACATTCACATTAGTCCCTGCCCTCAAGAAGCTTCCAATCTAAAGTCCCTAACTCACATTCATATATACACACATACTAGGGCCAATTTAGACAGGAGCCAATTAATCAACCAGCAAGTCTTTGGCATGTGGAAGGAAACCAGCGTATCTGTAGGAAACCCAAGGAGGCACAGGGAGAACATGCAAACTCCAGGCAGGTGGTGTCTTGGTTGGGATTTGAACAGACAACCCTAGTGCTGCTAGGCGGACGTTCTAATCATAAGGCCCCTTTGTCTTGCTTTTTAAAAAAATTAATGGAATATTAAAGTGGAACTAAACCCTTCTATCCTTTACAATCTGCCACAGATTATCGCTTACATCTTACAGTGGTTCAGGTTAGACACAACTGCCCCACAGATCATGGCTACAGCTTTAGGTCGGTTTTAGGCAACAGTCCACAGAATACATCACACTTTTGCTACAAACCAGCTGCTGCAATAAGAAGGCCTTGTGAGTGAAAGTAGATGATTGGGGGTACCTTTACTATTCCCACTGACAAAAATGCTGGTGGGCTTTTACTATTTCCAATGACACAAATGCTGGGGTGGGACTTTTTCTACTCCTACCAATCCCAAAGCCGGAAGAGGAGCTTTGACAACTCCTATTTACACCAATTATTAGAAGGACAGAGAGGGCAATATGTCACAAGGCCTGTAAGCGCTGAACTTTATGTTGTTTACCGGGCGCTCAGGCTCAGCACATTACGGATCTGGTGGACGGATTATTGGGTGGGGACCCAGCTGTCATGGTAGCCGTGGGTACCAATGACAAAGTTAGAGGAAGATGGAGAGTCCTAAAAAAACGATTTTAGGGACTTAGGAGTGAAATTAGAGAGTAGGACCTCCAAGGTAGTATTCTCAGAAATACTATTGGTACCTCGAGCCAGGCCAGAGAGGCAGCAGGAGATTAGGGAAGTTGACAAGTGGCTGAGGAACTGGTGTAGGAAAGAGGGGTTTGAGTTCCTGGAGAACTGGGCCGACTTTTCAGTCGGTTACTGACTCTTTTGCAGGGACGGACTGCACCTAAATGGGGAGGGTGCAGCCCTACTGGGAGAGAAGATGATCAAAAATTTAGAGGGGGTTTTTAAACTAGGTGATGGGGGAGGGGTACCAGATGTAGAGCTAGCCAGCGGGGAGCAAGGTTCAGCAGGCATTATTGGAGGCATTAGCGGTAGGGTGACCAGAATTCCAAAACACAAGTTAGGTAAGTTGTTGACCAGTCCAAAGTGCAGCCTCATAACATCTAACAAGTATATAGTATGCGTCTGGACAAAATTACAAGGTTTGTATACCAATGCTAGAAGTCTAGCTAACAAGATGCAAGAGCTAGTGCTGCTAATGTATGGGGAGGATTTAGACTTTGTGGGAATTTCAGAGACTTGGTTTGACAGCTCTCATGATTGGGTGACAACCATTCAGGGGTATTCCCTTTATCGCAGAGATAGGGAGGGTAAAAAAGAGGGAGGGGTATGCATATATATCAAGAACGATGTGCAAGTAAATATGAGGGACGATATCACTAATGGAGCTAGGGAGGAGGTTGAATCCTTTTGGGTAGAGCTTCAAGATCCTCAGGAAGGATGTGCTGGCAGGGCTGCCTTTTCCAATGGGCATGCCCGGCGGTTGCCCGGGGGCCCCACTTGTCAAGGGGCCCCACACACATGGTGGCAATTACTGTCCCCCAACAGGCCAGATTACTTAGTTTACCTGGTGGTCTAGGGCCCTCCCCCCCATGTCCGCCGGGCCCCCCCTTGTCCGCCGGTGGCTCTGAGTCTGCACAGCACACTGGTTGCTAGGAAGGCCAGCCGATTGGCATCTAGCAACCAGTGACGTTCTGAGAGCAGACCCATGATACACAGCAGAGGAGGATCCTCCTCGTCGGCTCGTCCTCCTCTCCTCTCTCCGCGACTAGAAGACTGGCTCCACCCACCTCCTCCCTTCATGTGCAGCATGACTGAGCAGCCGTTGTGAAAGGTAAGGCAACCAGGCTGCTTGATTTTCTTTTTTTTTTCACTCTCTCTCCATCGACACAAGAGAATACAACTACCTGGAGGATATATCTTACTATATATTGGTCCCTGTAATATGTATATAGTAAGGTATATCCTCCAGGTAGTAGCTGTACTCTCTTGTAGTATATAGTGTTCCCTGTAATATGTATATAGTCTATATACATATTACAGGGACCAAAATATACTACAAGAGAGTACAACTACTACCTGGAGGATATACATTACTATATACATATTACAGGGACCAATATATACTACAAGAGAGTACAACTACCTGGAGGATATGCCTTACTATATAAATATTACAGGGACCAATATATACCACAAGAGAGTTCAACTACCTGGAGGATATACCTTACTATATACATATTACAGGGAACACTATATACAATAAGAGAGTACAACTACCTGGAGGATATACCTTACTATATACATATTACAGGGAACACTATATACTACAAGAGAGTACAACTACCTGGAGTGTATACCTTACTATATACATACTACAGGGACCAATATATACTATAGGGCAGGAAAAGGATGGCACAGTCTGACAGTCGATGATGATATATCCTCCAAGTAGTTGTACTCTCTTGTAGTATATAGTGTTCCCTGTAATATGTATATAGTAAGGTATATACTCCAGGTAGTTGTACTCTCTTGTAGTATATATTGGTCCCTGTAATATGTATATAGTAAGGTATATCCTCCAGGTAGTTGTACTCTCTTGTAGTATATAGTGTTTTGCTGTAATATGTATATAGTAAGGTATATACTCCAGGTAGTTGTACTCTCTTGTAGTATATATTGGTCCCTGTAATATGTATATAGTAAGGTATATACTCCAGGTAGTTGTACTCTCGTGTAGTATATATTGGATTTTGTTTGAGGTACCAATAAAAATAAATATCGCCTTATCGATAATTTGCATTTTTATTCTCGTGGGTGATTGTGTAGGCAGGGGGCCCCAGTGCACTGCATTGCCCAGGAGCCTATAAGGCTCTTAAGATGGCACTGTGTGCTGGAACTGGAGAGAAAGCTAATAAAGGGACTGGAGGATCTCAGCTATAGTGAAAGGCCACAAACATCACACTTATTCTCTCTGGAGAGGAGACACTTGAGAGGGGATATGATATCAGTGTACAAATACCATACTGGCAACCCTAGCATAAGAAACAAACTTTTCAGCGGGAGGGAATTTAAAAAGACACACAACCATTCACTAAAATTGGAAGAGAAGCGGTTTAACCTTAAACTGCCTAAAGGGATCTTTACTGTCAGAGCGGGAGGGATGTGGAATTCTCTTCCACAAGTAGTGGTATCAGCAGGAAGCATTGATAGTTTGAAAAAACTATTAGATGGGCACATTAACGACCACAACATACAGGGGTATACAATGTACTATTGACATAAACACTTATACACACACACACACACACACACACACATATTGAACTAGATGGACTGGTGTCTTTTTTCAATTTACTAACTATGTAACTATGTGATTTTTCTACTCCTACTGACACCATTGCTGGGGAGGGATAGCTTTTACTACTCCCATTGGCACCAATGCTCTAGGGAAATTTACTTCTCCCACCAACACCATTGCTGGGGGCTTTTACTATTTCCACTGACACACCAATGCTCCGGGTCTTCTACTAATCCCACTGACACCAGTGCTGGGAGGGCCTTAACTTTTCCCACTGACACCCAATCTGTGGGAGGGGGGTTATTACCTCTTACACCAATGCTAGGGGATGGCTTTTACTACTCCCTAGATTCCAGTGCTGTAGGAGATTTTGCTACTCCCACTGAAACCATTGTTGAGTCGGAGGTT
Organism: Pelophylax lessonae; assembly: GCF_965119305.1. Taxonomy (NCBI): domain Eukaryota; kingdom Metazoa; phylum Chordata; class Amphibia; order Anura; family Ranidae; genus Pelophylax; species Pelophylax lessonae. Next base: position 453,713,585 of record NC_138770.1, read on the forward strand.
ACTACTCCTACTGATACCAAACTTGGGATGCTGGGGGTACTTTAACTACTCCCACCGAGATAAATGTGTGAGGGAAAGTAGCTTTTTATCAACACTGGCCTTTAAAGTAGGGGCATTTTTTACTCCCACTGACCACCAATATAGAAACATTTTTTCTCCAATTAATTCTATACATTTCAGCCTCCTAATGTAAGCAGCAGTGAACTGGCCTTAGTTTAACCATTTTTATTTTTTATTTTTAAGTATATAAATGAAAAAAGACCAGAAATTTGAAAACAATAACAAATATTCTACTATACAGGGGATCAGCATGCTCTGCTGTATAGAAACCTAAATAACGGTCAGTACTATTCACAGTGGCAGCATAAAAAAATATGACTTGTGATATTTAGTCTTTACCAAACCACTATTTTTTATTGAATTATAATTTCTCATGACAAATTCCACTAAAAATTTAATATTTCTGAGGATTATTTCTGAATAGCAGTAATTATGAAAACACACTATGCTATGCTAATGAGGTGGACAGCAATAACAGTGAAAACATTTGAATAAGGTTCCTTCCACCAGTCTTTAGACTGGTAAAGTGGACCTCAAGTAGGTTCCCACTTGAGACCTAATAATCTGAATGCACTACCAATAGAAATAAAGCCTAGTATATGCAACCTCCAAGAAAACAGTTAGGTAGAGCAACTCCTAGGCTTAAAATAAGGAATTGTTTAGGTTTCCTAAAGATCTGTACTATGGTTTTTCTTGGTTAAAGTTAATTTTGTAGACACACCGTCACTGAGGAAATCTCTGACTTTTTAGGGGAGAATCTTCCCCTTAGGTAAAACACAATATATGTTTTTGGGAAGACATACCAGATCGAAACTCAGCTGTGATAATGTCAATATAGAGAGAGAAGGAATGACCTTAATTATGTATGTTCAGATGCAGGAGTGAAGTCCAAGTGCGTGGCCTTTGAAGACCAATAAAAACTAATAGACATTGTTAAATTGCCTGGAATATATAAATGATAAGGCAATAAATACTGCTCTTCTAGCATAAGTACAAAAGAACACGTTGGCCAATATTGTCATAATCTGAAAATATGGAATTTATAAATAAAATAACTGAAAATTGTAAATTCCAGCTTGTCACTGAGAACAAAAGTGAGGACAATTATCCATAAGAAAGCATGTTAGAAAATATTGTATTCTGACTTCAAATCTCTTGATGGCATGGGACCACCAAATCATTATAATTACTTACATTTACTGTTCATTCCATTATGTTCAGGCTGCCCAGGGGTTGTTTTTGGATATTTTTAAAATTTCATGTGACATGCCAGACTAGGTCATTCATTTTGTTCTGGTAAAAAACAAAACTATAACGGTCATGGGACTTTAAATGAGGCAGGTCACTTTTAAGAAAAATACATCCTCTGGAGGACTACCCAGAATACCCAGCGGGAAGATGGCTGCCCGGAGGTGAACCCCTCACTGTCTGTGTTGCTGCAGATGTTCTTGAAGGAGGCGGAGCTGTCATTTCACAAAGAGGTGGAGCTGGAAGATGCCTTCTTGCGTCACACTCCTGATGAAGTGGACATTGATCCACGAAATGCGTAGAGTCTTAGGATGACAAGATATTCTGTTTATTATACCTGTGTTAATCATGCATCTATATGTATTATGTACCAGTTCAACATGAATTATTTTATCAATTATGATTTTTTTTTTTGTGTCAGCTCTTCCTATCAGATGTTCTCAGTGTAATTGGAAATTGTTATTATGTACTTTATGATTATGGAATGTTTACAATGATATTACAATACATTTGAAATTTTGTTTGAACTTTATGTATTATTTCTTAAAAGTGATTTGCCTCATTTAAAGTCCCATGACCGTTATAGTTTGGTTTGTATGCACATTAGGGATGGAGGCATGCCACTGTGGATGTTGCAGGGTCAGAATCTTCTCTACTTCTAGTGCTTTAGTAAAGTTACTTGAATAAATTAAAACTACCTCTCAAAGCGCCATCCTGAAGGTTGGGGGCATTGAGTCTGGTATGTTGCTGATCTTTTCTTCACTGAATTGGTAAAGAGTCCTTTGTACTACCTACCCATTCACCATAGTGCAAGTTAAAGTGATTGTAAAGTCTTGTTTTTTTTTCTTTAAAAATAACAAACATGTTATACTTACCTGCTCTGTAAAGGGGTTTTGCACAGAGAAGTCCTGACCTTCCTCATCTCGGGTCCCTCAGGGTCTCCTGGCCCCTTTCTCCTGACGAGTGCCCTCACAGCAAGCAGCTTGCTATGGGGAATCCAAGTCAAGCCACAGCTCCCTGTGTCCATTCAGAATGGCTCTCTCCTGATTGGCTAACTGACTTTAATTGGCAGCAGGGACAGCCAAAGGCGCTGCTTCTTTGTTTCAGCCAATTAGGAGGGAGAGTCCCGGGCGACCGAGGCACTGGATAGAGCTGGGGCTCAGGTAATTATTAGGGGGCTGATGCACACAGAAGGCTTTTTATCTTAATGTATAGAATGCATTAAGATAAAAAAAAACACCTAACTTTACAACCACTTTAACATGCATATAAACCCATACAATAATCTTCTCTTTTTGCTCTTTTGATCTGTTTATTATACCATCCGAATCATTGTGTTATATCTATTTGATAAGTGCAAGAAAATCTTGTCAGAAATTTAGAGCTGTTCTGTGCCCTTTGCACACTTCCTGTGTTAATTCAAAATGCTTTCCAAGTTATTATGTGTGGTCTTTATGTTATAGAGATCTTAGAACGTGAGTGGTTGATGAGTCTGCCAAAAGACAATGGGTAGGGCTGGCAAAACTGAGCTCACAAAAATGCTGTGTGCTGTCAGCCCACAACAGAACTTAGGAGCTAAGTGCATTTCTGGGAGTGTAACAGGCATTTATCTGTATTTCCAGGCTCTTTAACTGAATAACATGGAGAAATGTGTATATATTTTACAGGTGTACTGCATACATTTTTTTATTTATTTTGCCTTGACATATCCTTTAAGGAAACACGCTGGAACTATTGATTTATTGTTTCAAATACGTAGGTTTAATCTAGACAGGGTAAAATTATACACACTTTTCCCTAGGCAGCACCAATATATACTATACAGCTATTGCTTGGTAAAATCTGCCAATGCGTCTGGTGTGCTGGGCTAGAATTTGCCTTTTCAGTAGATTAAAAAAAGAATCATCTTAAAACACAAACCTTTAAGAGATTTTGTTTATTCCAATAATATTCTTCATTTTACCATGATGGATACTAATGAACCTTTTTCCAAGCCACTTTGTTAACACTGTAATTTTTGATCTCAGTGTGACACATTAAAACACTATACAGTGCATCCGGAAAGTATTCACAGCGCTTCACTTTTTCAACATTTTGTTATGTTACAGCCTTATTCCAAAATGGATTTAATTAATTATTTTCCTCATAATTCTATAAACAATACTCCAAAATGACAACGTGAAAGAAGTTTGTTTGAAATCTTTGCAAATTTATTAAAAATAAATAAAAATTACAAAATCCTATGAACATAAGTATTCAGAGCCTTTGCCATGACGCTCAAAATTGAGCTTAGTTACTTATGTACATGGGATTTGTTTTTGTTTTTTATATTTAATAAATTTGCAAAGATTTCAAACAAACTTCTTTCACATTGTCATTATGGGGTATTTGTTGTAGAATGTTGAGGAAAAAAATGGATTTAATCCATTTTGGAATAAGGCTGTAACATAACAAAATGTGGAAAAAGTGAAGCGCTGGAAATACTTTCCAGATGCACTCTAGCTGTGTTTTCTGTTGTACTTTTATCTTTTCTAAAAACAGAGCAGAAAATACAAGCTACTAAACCAAGTCTCTGTTTGGATGTGTATCCTTATATAGCCCTAATATAAGTAAGCCCTGCCTTTAAGTGCATCTAATTAGGTTATAGATACATGAAAAGGTTGCATTCAAATAGACAGGTAGCACAGAGTCTGTTCACACCACCATGCCAGATAATTCAGATAAATGCCACTTAATAAATTGTAATAGAGTCTGTGCACAGCATCATGCCAGATATTTTAGAATAATGCCACGTAATAAATCATTATAGAATGACCTTCCTAGATGCCAAGTTTTTATATTGTATTTATTTATCAATGAAATGCATCACACATATGAATTTCAAATAACAATAATACTTGTTTACAACACTATTTTGTTGATTCCAGATACCTGTTCATCAATGATGAGAAAATTTGTTGGTTGGTGTCCTGGACAAAAAAATAAAAAAAGGAAACTACTGCCACCAAATTTCCCTGTTCCCTGTTGGCTTTGTTTTGTTTGTAAAGAAAGCAACCAGGGGATTCCAGGTGACTTAACTGATAAAATATGGGGGGGGGGGGTTAGATATTTTAGGCCTTATTGTTTTTAAAGGGGATTCCAAATGGATTCCAATAAGCCCCCTGCCCCCGCATACCCCAACACCTACTGGGTCAAGGAAGTAAGAATGAGTTCTTTGTCCATATTAACATGGGGGGCTTTGCATAGTCCCTTTAATCCCCTTAAGAAAAACATGGAAAATGTAAACTTCCCCTTTGGTTGGGACTTTCTAGGCACTCAAATTGTAAATAGAACTTAGTTATATAACATAATAATTTTATTGTGTACAAAATTAAAAACAGTTTACAAGAATATACATGGAATGCATAATTGTGAAAACAGCAATGTGTATTAAATACAGATTGACGCCTTTCACCTGACGTGTTTCAGTGATGTCTAAGCTCCTTCCTCAGGGATGTAGCAAGTATCAAACTTCTTCAAAAGCAAATATGCATATCAGAATACAGTATATAACAACATTTACTGTAGCATTACAATAGTCCGCATCTATAATCAAACTTACAAATATTCCAAAGATGTCTGAAATAGCATTTTGTGTATGAAAAAAAAACACATTCCCAGGTTAGGAGAAACATGGAGTAGGATCTGCTTCTAAAATAGATGCCAGGCCATTATACAGGCATGCACCCTGGCCAGGAGAACAGTAAGCATGTGTCCCTCTCTCTTAAACAATAAAAAAGCCTCATGCCCTAAACATTGGCAGGATACCTTGCCAGGGGGAAATGGCAAAGAACCCCCCGCAGGCAAGACACCTTGTCCCCATATTGATTCAGACAAAGGCCTTATCCCCACATCCCTGCCCTGTGGATATGTGGTCTGCATAGGAGGAAGTATCAGAACCTAGAAGCCCTCTTTAGAATAAAGTGGCCCCCAGACATCCATGCCTGCCCTTACATGCATAGTACATAGTATCCCTTCTTACTCATTCACAAAAAAAAAAAAATTAAATAAATGAAAACACAGACACTGTAAAAAATTCATTTGTTAACAAAAAAATACTAAAAATAATGTTCCCCCAATGTAAATACAACATCAATTGTGTCATCCAGAGATGTAGATCCAGTATCAATCATGATAAGCGATGCCATGATGACCCACCACCACTATATTGCTGCTCCATTGCTAGTTCTATTACAATTGACAGTCCCTGGCTGGCTGTAATGTAAACAAACATGCAGGATTCCATCATTTAGTGTCAGAATGGTACCACTACTAAATGAATGACTTCCAGCTCTATAAATCACAGGTTTGGAAGAGTGAACTAGCCAAATCTGGCCCTTTTTTTCCCCAGTTCACCAAATTGTAAACAGGCTGAGCTTGGGTAGAACTCATGTTCAACCCAAAGCTCATCGCTACTGTTAATATGGATTTGATTCAGTGCAGTTTTTCACATCCCTTTAGTACCCCAAACTCCCATAAGTATAGAAGAAAAAAAACAGGAAGTAATGAGTGGAGAAGAGATAGACTTTTGTTTCCTTGGATCAGGAAGTGGTTACCATTTTCATTCTATTGTTTACTAAGGGTTCGAACAGATATCCAAGAGCAAGGCGCAGTTGTGCATGGACATGTCAAATCGCCCTCAGGATTTACTGTTGCCTGAATGTTGCACAAACATGATAGTTTGGCTCAACCATGCATCATATTTGTTGCTATGCTGAGAGGAGAAGGGGAGGAGTGATTCTGGCAGACACTCCCCACAGACCCCAACATCTACCAGGCCAGTAGTAGTATACAGAACAGTATGTATACTGTTCACTTTGCAAGGGGATTATCCCCATAGCTTAATAAACTGAAATGTTCACACATTCTTTAAAGTGATTGTAAAGTCTCTTTTTTTTTTTTTACATAATAAACAAGTTATACTTACCTCCTCTGTGAAAATGGTTTTGCACAGAGCCGCCTGGAACCCACTGTTCTCGGGTCCCTCATTGCTGCTCCTAGCCCCTCCCTCTTCTTGATTGTAGCTTGCTATGGGGGCACCCGAGCCGAGCTGTAGCTTTGTGTGTCCATTCAGACACGGAGCTGGCGTTCGGCCCCGCCTCTCTCTTTCCTGATTGGCTAACTAACTTTGATTGACAGCCGTGGGAGACAATGGCGCTGCGGCGGTGTCTCAGTTAATCAGGAGGGAGAGTCCCCAATGGCCGAGGGATTTGTGGACATTACTGGACAGAGATGGGGCTCAGGTAAGTATTTGGGGGTGTTGGGGAGGCTGCTACACACTAAAGTTTTTTAATAGAATGCATTAAGATAAAAAAAAACCTTCTTACTTTACAACTCCTTTAAACTCTAGGGAATATTCCCTTGCAAAGTTGAAAATTCTCTTGCACTGTGAACAGCCTTTTCATAATCTTTCGGTGCCGGCCGCATGAAAATATGCGGCCTCTCGGCAAGCGGCGGCATATTTGGGTGCCTTAGTGCAAATACAGCTATGCGCTCTCGACACAGTTACTGGCGGCTAACAGAAAGCTTTTTCATATGACTGCTGTTACAGCCATTCACTGCGTTCACATGATCGTAAACCCCGCCTCCCGGCATCCTAAACCCTTAACAGGACCAGGAGGCGCAGGCTCCAAGGGGTTGAATCAACTCTATTTTGCCCTCAACTACACAAGTGATAATCTTTTTCGTTTTTTTTTTTGTAACTACTATAGCCATAGGTGGTAATCCACTGCAGCTCTACATGGAAGAGTGGCAGTAGAAAAAGGCCAAGTAGTTCAAGTCTGTCACTTTATATGTTTGTTTTTGTTTTTCTTGGTTTGCTTATTTTTTTTTACCTTTTTGTCTACATTTATAGATCTTTATTTATCCCAAATATGTTTAAATCTACTCCTTGTTGACTGAATCGCTACATTGGGTGGAATTCTGTTCAAAGATTTAGCTTCTCACAACAGTGAAATAATACTTTATAAGGGTATACCACTTAACCACTCATGCACGTGGGTTTTTAATGGCCCCAAAAACACATCACATAGTAATTTGAAAACATGTATATTTTATTTATATAAAACATAAAAGCATCAATAAGAATAATCCATACTCCCAATTTTTAAGAAGTTATCCTACTTACATTATGGTTCGGTGCACCTTATAAAGTATGCACCCTCCCTCCGATACCCTAATATTTGACAATCAATCAAGTCACAAGCCTAAATTGGGCCATATATCTTCTATTGACCAGAGCATCTCAGTTGAAACAGAGAAAAGAAATGTGTCACCTGACAATCTGTAAGCGTTTCGTATTTGGATATGCCGCTTCTTCAGGAGTCCACTGTTTACCAGGCTCTACAGTAATACATAAAACAATGATTATATAATATGATTGTAGTACAATAAGAAGAAATTTACACATATAGCAACCATTTACATATTCTTACCACTGATGTGTATGTCACCCCAAGCTAAAGCACCAGCCCCTCAATCCTTAGATGTGACACCCCCAGAGCCACATACATACAAGTCTACTGGAGCATACAAGGGGCCCAGACCACCAACACCCAAGTTCCCAGTCCAAGACAGTGGCCAAAATCTTGACACAAATGTATATATGTTTATGACAATATCTTACTTTACATCAGAAAATTGTCCCGATCTATAACAGTGATGGTATTATCTATATCAAGTTACCTATACAAAACACGAAAAAAATATTCAAAGTCAAACACTAAGCAATCCATCACTACACCAAAAGGGGCCATACCAATATATGGATTTACAGTATCCCACAAAAGTGAGTACACCCCTCACATTTTTGGAAATTTTTTATTATATCTTTTACTCACTTTTTTTGCCAGCGGTTTAGACATTAATGGCTGAGTTATTTTGAGGGGACAGCAAATTTAAAAACTGCATGAAACGGTGCGGTAAGTTATCACAAGCTTCTCTGTGTTGAAGGCTCATGGTACCCTATGAGTTGGGTATAGAGCTCCATGATAAGTGGCCTGGATAACCTGAACTTCTTCAGGGTATCAGCATTGGAGAATTGATCCAGCACTGTGCACTCCTTAAAGGTTCTTTCCTTTAAAAGGATCTTCTCCTCCTCCTCTTCTACATTGCTTTAAATTCCAGAAGACTAGATTCAAAGGGCCACATCCTCTTTGCTATGCCGTCTGCCAGCTTCCAGAAACAACTTCTCACTAAAATCTAGCTGACACCTGCTCAAGCTTGCACTTTCCCGCCTATTTTTTAAACCATTAGTTGGGGGGTCTGACCATTGCCATAGTTATTTCATAGTTATTGCATAGTTATTGCAAGCTTTGAGTAATACTTAATTACCACATGCATTTATTTATTTATGTCCTTTTGTGAGTTGACTTCAATGGCTTTTTACGCAGTACTTAACAAACGTTTTTGGTGTTTGCGCTAAAAACCGCATACGAGCAATATTGAATTTACATTTTCATTATCGCATCATAACGCATGCGATAACCTTTTGTGAATTGTTCCCAGTGTGTCAAAATGATGCATTAGGTACCTTCATTACAGGGAGTCAGTGATGACATACATAAACGTTGTCCCAAAAATAGCCATAGGAGCTGTTATACCAATTAATATAACACCAAAATGTGTCTCCCCAATAGGGAAGGGCTGGATGTTCAAGTCCACATTGGGTGTTTGTGTGTTTGACGAAATCCCAGGGCACTCGGGGGCAAGTCCGCCCACCGATGAGTGCCCCATAATGCACTGCGCGATTGCAGTGCATTAAGTGCTTGTGATTGGCCAAAGCATGCACTTGACCTGTATGCTTTGGCCAATTACAACACAATGTCCTGTCAGAGCCACTGATTGGCCAAAGGCAGGGTGCCTTTAGCCAATCATGGCTAAAGGGCTAAGTCCACACCCCCAAACTATATAAGGCTGCTACTTATATGGCAGCCTTGTATAGTGTGTGATATTAGAGATTAGGCAGGTAGTTAGTGGATAGTGTTCAGGTTATTCCCCACTTTTAAAATGTATAGATATGTTGTAGTCCTGGGTCCCCTCTCGGGGCTCCCTAAGTTGTGTTTTCCTGTCACTTCTAGTTTGTGAACAGTGCCATACCAAGCTGATCAAGATCTCCCATAGATGCCAATGTTAAAGACAGGGAACAGTGCCATGTCAAGCTGCCAATATTTCCCATCGATGCCAATGTTAAAGATGGGGAGCAGTGCCATGCCAATCTGACCAATATTTTCCATAGACGCCAATGTTAAAGACGGGGAGCAGTGCCATGCCAAGCAGTCCAATATTTCCCATAAACGCCAATGGTAAGGACAGGGAGCAGTACCATGCCAAGCTGACCAATATTTACCATAGATGCCAATGAGCACTGAAAGCTGAAAATTGGTCTAGGCAGGAAGAGGGTGAAAGTACCCTGTATTTAAGTGATTAAGGGGAACCCTGTGACAAAATAAAATAAATGGCATGGGGTTTCCCCCTCAAAATCTATACAGATTTTAAGGGGAACTCCATGCCAAAATATTGAAAAAAAACAGTGCGGGGCGAACGCCCCTCCTCCTGAACCATACCAGGCCGCTTGCCCTCAACATGGAGAGGGGGCTTTGGGGTGCCCCCCCAAAGCACCTTGCCCCATGTTGATGGGGACAAGGGTCTCTTCCCGACAACCCTGGGCTGTGGTTGTGGGGGTTGGGGGGGTTAAGGGCTTATCGTAAACTGGAACCCCCCCCCAGATCCTTCCCCCCATGTAAATGGGTATTGGGTACATCGTACCCCTACCCATTCACCAAAAAAAGTGTACAAAAAAATAAAAACAAAAAAATAAAAATAAAAAAATAGTGTCCCTCGATGTAAATCCATCGTCAATCATGACGCTCTCCGCACCTGAAAAATTGAGGCCTTCCACCGAATGATACTCTTAATCTTTGACAGCTGTTTTATAGGCAAGGGGGCGGGCCACCCGGTTACATCACCCAGTGGCACCGCCACCTTCTGATGTCACATGACATCACGCGACATCATGGGAAGAGGCCCTTGTTTCCATAAACATGGGGACAAGGTGCTTTGGGGGGCACCCCAAAGCACCCTCTCCATGTTGAGGGCAAGAGACCTGGTATGGTTCAGGAGATAGGACGCTCACTCGTCCTCGTCCCCCCCCCCCTTCTTATCCTGGCTTGCCAGGCTGTATGCTCAGATAAGGGTCTGGTATGAATTTTGGGGTGGGACCCCATGTCAGTATGAATATTATTATTATTATTATTATTGTAACAGGTTACATAAATTTTACAGATGCACCACTTTACAGGTACATTAAGAGGACCCCCCAGGCACTATATTTAAAGGAATTTTTCATTTTAATTGTTTCACTTTAAGCATTATTAAAATCACTGCTCCTGTAAAAACATTTTTTTGCATTAATACATGCCCCCAGTGCAGAACCCGGGTCCCCATACAGTTTGTATGGCAATAACTTGCATATAAGCCTTTAAAATGAGGACTTTTGATTTTTTATGTTTGTGTCCCATAGACTTTAATAGAGTTTGCATGTTCGCTAGAACCTTTTCCCTGTTCAAGATGTTCTGGTGGTGGGGGGGGGGGGGGTGTTCGGCCCATCACTACTCCCCAAAAGGCAGATATCATACATGAGTAAATCCAACTAGAAAAATAAACTTTCTTAGGTTAGTTCTGAACTTTGCTTCTGCTAGTTTGAAATCATGCCCCTTTTCCTGTTAGTACATCAGCACATTTGAGTGAATGTTTGTAGTCTGCTTTGTTATACATGTTTATTATCTTTGCATGTTTTATATTCCAATAAGAGAAATGTGCGCACAGGCCTGAAGATGCTATCTGCTTTAGAAGTATATTATTGTACAATGTAATAGGTCACAATAAAAATTAATGGCTACATGAATGTTCAGACACAGAATCATGTGTGACTGATTGCTTAGACTGCATCATATTGCTTTTAATGTGATCAATTGATCTCTAAAGATCATGCAAGGCCACAGTTCAATCTCACCTTGGAAAGCATAAAAAATGTATTTAGTCTCCTCCCTTTTATAGTTTTGAATGGTAATAAGAGATAAATTGGCCAAAATGTATAAATTTACTATATATGACTGTTGGGAAAAAGTTACCATTAAGTTATATCCCTGTAAAATTATTCTCATGAAACAAATATATCAGTGTCCACCAAATCTGCCTGTGTAACCCCTAAGATAAAAAAGGCAGAGTAATAATTTCACCTGTGATTGCGTGGTGTGATCAAGTTGAGATGACGAAAGGAAAGATGACCTCTTAGTTTCCCACCTAAGAACTGGTTTAAGAAATACTGCAGGTCATAACATAGCATATAAATGAAACAAAAATGACAGTATTTTCAATTCAATACCTGAGAAATCGAGGCTTGCAGAAAAAACTACTCTCTCAGTTTTCATCCAATAACATATACCTTTTCTCTATAGACCAAATGTAGGATATTTTGAGTCTATTTTTAAGATTAAAGCTCTATGTGAGCAATGCAGAGTATGTACTTGAGGAAAAATGCACATTACAGAATGAAATACAGTCTCAAAGGCTTCCACGCTATTATGTTTCTACTTTAAAGGGCTTTGTTAAAGAATGCTCTCATGGGAAACAGGGTTACAGTGACTTTAAATGTTGTAAGTATATACAGAATAACCACTAAACACTTTCAAGATTTTCAATTTATACTTCAGCGGAAACTCACAAAACACATGGGATTTTCAACAAGACTTGTCTGTTCATAAGACCAAATTATTTTAGAGCTACAGGCATGGGCTAGCCAGTCAAAAGTATTATTTAAATTAAAAAAACAAAATGTAAAAATCTGTTACCATCCCAGACACCCATTTGAGCAGATAAAATAGATGATTTTATAATACACAAATGGTAATCTGGAATCTGTGGCATGTGCCAGAAAGGACAGTCTAACGTTGCAGAATTTCTAGACTGCTCAGCTAAAATAATACTTTTTAAACTGGCATTTTGCTAACTAAAGAATATATTGAAATAGTTCATTTGTTTTCCAGAAACTGAAATCAGATGTGAGTTTATAGGATTATGTCTCCCTTATTAATTTAATTCACTGAGACTGCAGTTACATAGTTGGTAAGGTTGGATAAAGACACCAGTCCATCCAGTTCAACCTGTGGTGTGTGAGTGTGCTTGTGTTTATGTCAATCGTACATTGTATATCCCTGTATGTTGTGATTGTTAAGATGCTCATCTAATAGTTTTTTAAAACTATCGACTCCTTCTGCTAATACCACTGCTTGTGTAAGAGAATTCTACATCTGCTCTGACAGTAAAGAACCCTCTACATAGTTTAAGGTTAAACAGCTTCTCTTCCAATTTTAGTGAATCGCCACGTGTCTTTTTAAATTCCCTTTCGCCGAAAACGTTTTTCCTTATGCTAGGGTCACCAGTACGGTATTTGTACATTACTATCATATCCCCTCTCAATCGTCTCCTCTCCAGAGAGAATAAGTTCAATGTTTGTAGTCTTTTCCCATAGCTGAGATCGTGTAGCCCCTTTATTAGCTTTGTTGCCCTTCTCTGGTCTCTCTCCAGTCCAAGCACATCCTTCCTGAGGACTGGTTCTCAGAACTGGATTGCATACTCAAGATGTGGCCAGACCAGAGTCTTGTGGAGTGGGACAATTATTGTTTTATCTCTGGAGTGAATCCCCTTTTTAATGCATGCTAATATTCTATTGGCTTTGCTTGCAGCAGCTTAACATTGCATGCCATTGCTAAACCTGTCATCTACTAGGACCCCCAGGTCCCTTTTCATCCTAGATTGCTTCAGAGGTTCTCCCCCTAGCGAGTAACTTGTATTTTTAGCACCGAAATGCATTACTTTACATTTCTCAACATTAAACCTCATTTGCCATGTAGTTGCCTACCCCATTATTTTATTTAGGTCTTCTTGTAAGGTTTCCACATCCTGCCCTGAAGTTATTGACCTGCTTAACTTTGTATCATCTGCAAATATTGAGATTGAGCTGTTTATCCCATCCTCTATATAGTTTATGAGTAAATTAAACAGAATTGGTCCCGGGACAGATCCTTGGGGAACCCCATTTACCACACCGGACCATTTTGAGTACTCATTATTTATCGCCACCCTTTGGTACGCCCCTTTTTCAAACCAGGTACTCACCCTATAGTCCATGCCGACAGACCTCAGTTTGTAAAGTAAACGTTTGTGGGGAACTGTATCAAATGCCTTTGCAAAATCAAGATACACCACATCCACAGGCCTTCCTTTATCAAGATGGCAGCTCACTTCTTAATAGAACGTTAATAGAATGGTCTGGCAAGAATGAATCTTCATAAATCAATGCTGATTACCACTAATGATTCCATTTTCATTACTAAAATCTTGGAAATAGTCCCTTAGGATCCCCTCCATTAGCTTACATACTATCAATGTTAGGCTGACTGGTTTGTAGCTTTCAGGGATATAGCTCAAACCTTTTTTAAATATTGGTACCACATTGGTTTTTTTCCAATCAGCTGATACAATTCCAGTCAGTAAACTGTCCATAAAAATTAGGAACAATGGTCTAGCTATCACCTGGCTGAGTTCCCTCGGGTGTAAGCCATCTGGTCCTGATGACCTATTTATGTTTGGTATTTCAAGTCTATTTCTGATACTGTCTTCTGTTAGCCATGAGGGTGCATTCTGCGACGTTTTATTAACATTATGGTCTTGGTTACTATATCCCCCCATTTCCTTTATGAAAACTGAGGAGAAAAATGCATTTAAAACCTTTGCCTTCTCTTTGTGTTTTGTAACCAAATTCCCTTCATTCTTTATGGGGTCAATATGTTCTGGCCTCACTTTCTTACCGTTTATATATTTAAAGAATTTCTTAGGGTTTTTTTTTTTTACTCTCCTCTGCTATGTGCCTTTCGTGGTCTATTTTAGCTGCCCTGATCCCGCTCCTACATTTCTTATTGCATTCTTGTATTTTTGGCATGTTGTCAATAACCTCTCAGCCCTGTATTTTTTAAAGAGCTTTTCTTTTGCTTTCATATGCATTTTTACGTTAGAGTTTACCCACCTAGGATTAATAGCTAATTTAGCTCTTATAAACTTATTTCCCATTGGAATGCACTGGCCAATACCGTTATTTATTATGCTCTTAAAGCACTCCCATTTTTCCTCCGTGTTCTTTGTTCCTAGGATTTTATTCAATTTAATATTGTCTAGCAAAGAGCGCAGTTTAGGGAAGTTGGCTCTTTTGAAATTCAGTGTCCTTTTATTACCCTTGTGCTTCTTATTTCTGTGTTTTATACTGAATCTAATTGACCTGCAGTCGCTGTTTCCTAAATTGCCTTGTATTTCCGCATTTGCGATCAGGTCTGTATTGTTTGTAATCCGCATGTCTAGTAGTGCGTTATCTTTTGTTGGTGCATTCACAAATGTCCCATGAAATTATATTGTAAGACATTTAGGAAATCGCAAGCCTTAGACAAATGTGAGGTTCCTTCTGCCTAGTCTATATCTGGATAATTAAATTCCCCTATTATAATTATTATTTTCCAACCTTGCCGCCATTCCAGGCTGTAATAGGAGGTCCACCTCCCCCTCCTTCCTCAGGTTCGGAGGCTTGTAGCATACACCCACTATTAATTTCCCAATTTTTTCCTCCCTTTGGAGCTCCACCGACAAGGATTCCACCTCCTCCCATCATCCCTCACGTTCAATTGTACATCATTCTTAATATATAGGCAAGGTCCATAAAGACATGGATGAGAGAGTTTGGGGTGGAGGATATCGACTGGCCTGCACAGAGTCCTGATCTCAACCGACAGAACACTTTTAGGGTGAATTAGTGTGGAGACTGCGAGCCAGGCCTTCTCATCCACATCAGTGCCTGACCTCACAAATGCGCTTCTGGAAGAATGGTTAAACATGCCCATAGACACACTTTTAAACCTTGTGAACAGCCTTCCCAGAAGAGTTGAAGCTGTTATAGCTGCAAAGGTTGGGCTAACTCAATACTGAACGCTAAAGACTAAGACTGGGATGCCAATAAAGTTAATTTGCGTGTAAAGGCAGGTGTTCCAATACATTTGGTAATATAGTGTAGTTTGAATTCATCCCAAAACTTGGTAGACACTAAGAGTTTCTGGGTTGAATGAATGAAAAAATTGTCAGCTTTGGTTGGAGCGGCTGTACTACAGCAGCTCTACAGTTATGTGTCCCAATACCTTTGACAATATAGTGTATATCCTTTTGCATAATCTATTTATAATATAATTGCTTGGAAATTAATTTTAATGTGGGTGTGATTCTTAATTTTCAAATATACTGGCACCACACTGGCAAACAATGTTACAGGCAGTGGGAAGCCTGGAAGAATTTAGCAGCCAATGCTTTCTATATGCAATTTATGATTTGTATCTATGCATAACGATGAACATGTGTAAAAATGAACGCATTAATTGTTTGCACTTAGATTCATACTGTATATGCTGATATGGGTTTATATCTATGGTTCTTTTTCTCTGGTCTGCCATTCATTTCCACTGTGTGTGAAAATATATATGATCACTTTTAGTGTATGATAATAATCAGTTACCTGTCAGAAAGTTGATGCTCTTTAATCAAAAATAAAAATAAAATCCACATTATGAGCAAACTGGTCAAGTACAACAATTTTTTTCTGGCCCAGTCCACATAATGTAATTTGCAAGAAAATAGCAGTTTCTTAGTTTTTCACAATGAGTTCCTTTATCTAAGTGAATTATCCTTCTGGCAAGCATAAAACTTTTTCAGACTGTATGTAATGGAGAAACCGTGCAACTTTAAAGTACCTCCAGTTTATTTGTATTGAATTAACATCAGAATAAGTGATATCGATCCTAATGTGACAGAGAACCTGAGAGCATTATGGAACAGCAAAGCGGTGAGTTCAATAGGCTAAAAACTTCTAAATACCACTAAGCTTAATGTACATAAACTAAAACTGCTTTCTACAATTGTATTTATTTAGCATATACTTTGTTCTGATGTATAATAATATTTTACAAATTATTTACAAAAATGTGAATAGTAAAAATATTAACCGTTTTTTTTTTTAATAATTTAAAAAATGTTATCTGAATTAGTTCACCAAGCAAAAAAAAAAAATGCACTAGCTTTTTATGATTTGCAAAATAGAAGATTTTTGGCTTTAAAGTATACCTAAAGGCAAAATGTTTTTCTTCATTTTGGATAGAGTGCTCAGAGATTAAAATGCTTGTCAGTTTTTATTGCTGTCTGTGCCCCCGTTAAGGAGAGTCGCACTCTTATTTTCCTGTTTACCATTATCATTGGAAGAGAAAGTAAATAAAATCCCACATTTTGGGTTGTCCCCAGAAAAGTAATAGAGGGGAAATTTTCCAACGGGGACGCTGATTTTGGCGATCTGGGGGTCTCCAGGGATATTCCTTAATTTGCAGGGAATTCCTCCCACTTTCTGTTTTACTATGGGACAGGAATTGAAGGGAAATCTCCGCAATGAGATGTAGATGGTGAAAAAAAAATCTGACAGGGGTCATTATCCTCCTAAAAAAGTTTGCCTATAGTTCTACTTTAGGAGAAAGTACAGCTTGGTGATGCAGACGTGTTTGTATTATCTGATGTTTGGCTTATGGTGAAAGTTGCAGTTTGAACTGTTCCAGCTGCAACTACTAAAGTTATTGTAAAAGTTGATTTTTTTAAAATATATAGGTCATACTTTACCGCTCTGTGCAATGACTTTGCACAGAGCAGCCCTTATACTCCTCTCCTGTGGTTCCCCGCTGGTACTCCTGGCAAACCCCCCACCCCCCCACCGAATGTCTCCATGGGAAGCTGCTTTCTATTGGGGCACTCATGCTTGCTCTATTCAGACACACAGCCCAGCTTGACACCCCCCCCCCCCCCCGCCCCACTCACTGCTGTCAAGTTTTGATTGACAGAAGCAGAAGCCAATGGCTCCCGCTGATCTCATCCAAGCCTCTGAGAGCAGGGGGAGGGGAAAAGAGCTGATTATCCCCCTGAGGAAGACAGGTGACCCTGTGTTGACGCACATTGGGGAGAGGCCAGAACGGTGATGAGGCCTGCAATCAGTGTGGCGCTCCTTCCAGGTTTGTTGTCTGCCAGGCTTGTGTAGAAATAGCTGTGTTTTCAAAGCATACATCTTTTATGCTTGTCATAGCCTGATGCGCTGGAAGCTCCTGAGCATTGTGAGTAACCTGTACTTGTTTAATAAATTGAAATTTTATGGAAGGTATAAGCACTATTCGTTTTTCTTTATATATATATACACTTTGGATACCATGAGTCATCATGAGCCATATCTGAGAAGATAACAGCAAGGAATTTCACAGCCCAGGGAGGCTAAAAGGTGTGTACTGATCTCACCTATTGCAGAGATCCCATTCCTTCAGGTGAAATTAGGACATAGGAAGCCGCTTTCTATTGGGGTACTCGTGCATGCTCTATTTAGACACACAGCTCGGCTTGAACCCCCTTCCCCTGCTCTCTGCTGACAGGTTTTGATTGACAGCAGCAGAAGCCAATGGCTCCTGTGACTCTCAGCCAAGCCTTTGAGAGCAGGGAGAGGGGAGAAGAGCTGCTGTAGATGTGCACAGTGTAGATCCATTTTAGGTGAGTATTTAGAGGGGCTGGGGGATGTGCCACCATTAGAAGGTTTTTTTTTGTTTATATTTTATTGAGGTTTTACAAAAATATATACGGAAAAACATAAGATTACAAATCCAGTCATATAACAGTATCTTTTCATAAACAGAATAGTAACAGAACAGTAGTGATTGAATAGGCAAGGTTACAGCACTTAACGTGAGCATTGGAAGGTTTTTTAACTTAATGCAGAGAATGCATTAAGATAATACCTTAATGCATTCTCCCATGCTCGCCTCCAGGACTTTTCCAGAGCCTCTCCAATCCTATGGAACTCCTTACCCTTATCTGTCCGATTATCTCCTACTCTATTAGCTTTTAGGCGATCTCTGAAATCCTCCTTTTCAGAGAAGCCTATCCTACCCACACCTAACAAATGTACCTCCATTTTCTCCATGAGCCCATCCCCCATGGTTATTGCCTATTGTTTCACTTGACCCTCCCTTCTAGATTGTAAGCTTTAACGAGCAGGGCCCTCTAGTTCCTCCTGTTTTGAATTGTATTGTAACTGTATTGTCTTCCCTCACATTGTAAAGCGCAGTGCAAACTGTTGGCGCTATATAAATCCTGTATAATAATAATAATATTGTCATGTATAAAGTACATAGATTAAGGTAAAGGATATCATAAAAAAATAAGCATTAAAAAATCTTGGGGTCATGGTGTCAATTTCTGACCTGGGTTTTAATGTTTTTTAGGATCATTTAAAGATCTTCTCTAAGCTGCAAAACAACTCTAGTCATGGCCAAAGCCTAACAAGGCAGAGACAGCTTTGATGTGGAAATTATTATATCACCATATTCTCTATGTTTGAGCAACACATACTGTAGATGTGAGCTCAATCATAAGAGGGCATATACAATATACCTGAAGACTGATACAGCCCCAGTTGCATCAACATACTATAGAGTGTTGTTTAGTCCTGTTTAGAATATGGAACATGAACCTTGCAATATCCAGAGCTGAGTGTGCCAGACAGATTGATGGCCAATACTGTGTGCCTGTCTAATTTTATTATTAAAGTAATCTATTTAGAAATCTAGGGGAGGGGTTGGTTTGCGACGTACCTGCATATTACATTGTCAGTAATTGGGTCATAATAGCCCCAGTTTTCCAGTCTTGTTTCCCAATGTGCCTGCCAGCATACCGCCCGGGTGCCAGCACTGTATGCAAAGCCCAGTTTCTAATGTAAACCGGATTTAAGTTTACCAAAATATTCTGACAGTGGGATTCTTCTGCCATCAGAATACATTGATCAGCCAATTGGCTGCTGTGCTGATCAAAGCAAAATTTTCCAAAAAACCTGTTCAAAAGCAGTTGGACCTTGGATCAACTGCTCTTGAACAGGAATGGCCGTAGATGGCTCATCAATACTGGAACCACTATACAAATTGTGTAGAGCAAGGACAGCGCTTACAAAAATGTCCTCACTAAATATGTGCAAACAAAAAAATATATAAAGCATAGGAAATAAAGTTCACAAATAAAAATGCAGTGCTCTTATGCTTAATCCTGAACACATGTGCTCCAAAGTGTGCACGAACCACTCCACCACATACCGCACTCACCGGATAGTGTTGACTTTTTGTGGGCAGAAGAAAAGTCAATGCACTTTTTGTGGTGTCACCCGATAAGATTTCACTCTTTCCAGGACAGGCTATATGGACCTCAGGCTGATTTCTCAGTATCAAAAGAAATTATGTCACTGGCTCTTTAAACCCTCAGGGATCACCATGTAGTATGTGGTTTGCCCATTAATAGAGAAGAAAGGAAGGCCTCTTATATTGCAATACATGTATTTGTCCCCACACATAGAAAGATAACTTGCACAGTGTTTACCATGGATAAAAGAACTTTACATTTACAAGCCAGAATGCCACTGTGCCCTCCAGCGTGTGTTCCACTGACAGAAGTCCTACCCTACATGTTTCATCGCTATAGCATGATGTCCTCAGGAAGCGCCAGCATCATCTCCACCATTCATACAAATATTGACCCGCCCACTACACCCAAAATACAACAAATATGGCTCTTCATTCCAGACACAATATTGATGCATCTACACAGATTAAAATATAAGAGGACATACTACATTTAATGAATTAGCTCTGGACAATAGAATTAAATATATAAATAAGTACCGTATATAGTGATTACATATGTGGCGCATATCACATATTTAAAACCAGAGGTATTTATTTCTATCCAGTGACTAAAAACCATATCAAAAATTATGCCTCAATCTTATGTCAAAACTAACCTAAGATTACACATATTAAAAAGTTATTTATTTATCGAAAAACATTATTAAAAATGTGACTATAAAAAATAGTGAAATAAGGATTATTAACTGAATAAAAAAAAAACAATTTAGCTCAATGTCCATATTCAACCCATCAGGTGATAAAGTGCATAACTGGTATATCCACCTGATTTCATTCTGGGAGACAATTTTTTCATATCAGTGCCTCTCCAACATTTTTCTATTTTATTTATTGCACAAAAAGATAATAGGTTGGGGTCTCGAATGTGAAGTATACGGAAATGATTAGAGACACTGCGTTTCCAATAACCCTTCCTAATATTATTATGTTCCCCTACTCTAATGTTCAATTTTCTTGTGGTGCAGCCCATGTATTGGAGCCCGCAAGGACATTCTAAAAGCTAGGTAACATATGTACTATGACAGGTAACAAATTATCAATAGAATTTTGATGTTTGGTAACAAAACTGTCAATTTTCCTCCTCCTGGACCTGGCCATCCAGCATGCAATATATCTACTACACGTATGGAAACCAGTTGGATCCAAAAATGTGACCAACTCTTTTGGGGGTCTGGAACATTGTATACAAGCTTATCTCTTAAGTCAGGGGCACTTCCATAAATAAACTGTTGTCTACTTTGAAGGATATTGGCTAAAGTCCTATCCCTGAGGCGATTATATGCCAATAATTCCTAATTACTTTTTCTAATTTCTTGTATTGTCTATTGTAATCAGTGATAAACACCAAATTGAAGTTATTCTCTGCTCTGTGCTTATCCCTAATTAACTCCCCCTATCTATAGACCTAACCTGATGTTTAATACTCCTCCTGTCCTTTTAACCCTTGTCCTTAAACCTTTGGATTAGCATCTAAGCGTAATCATCAAAAACGTTGTCCCCACAGGTTCCTCTAATGCACGTAAGTTGCCCCTTGGGGATATCCTGTATTATTTTAGGATGATGGCAACTGGCTGTGGGGATGTAGCCATACCGGTCTGTTGCCTTAAAATATTTACAGGTATTGAAAACATCTCCTTGCTTTTGTATCACTAGGACCAAAAGACTAAGCAGCCTCATATTCCATTCTCTAGAGAAGGAAATATTATATTTGTTACTATTATTGTGCTCAAATAGTTTGCTTAATGATTCCACCATTTCTCTCCACAGGATAATTATATCATCTATATATCTTTTGTAGAAGAGCAACTCTGTATGTGATTTACCATACATTTCTTCATGCTCCCACCTACTTAAAAAATGTTGACTACACTAGGAGCGTATTTTGATCCCATTGCAGCTCTTGTGTTGCCTAAAAAAGAGTTGTGCCAAAAAAAAATTGCTCCCCATGCTAAATCTAAGGCCTGCAGTATAAATTCTATCTATTCCTTTTAAATACTGATTTTATATCAAGAGCCCACTTTACTGCTACCAGTGCATCTGACTGCTTAATATTCATATACAGGGAGTCTACATCCACAGTGACCAATATCAGATTTTCTTCACCAGGGAACTCCTCTAAAATATTAATCAATTGTTTGCTTTCTCTCAAAAGGTGGTCTATCCCTGAGCTAGAGTATGTAGATTGTTATTTACATCTAGAGGATTTAAGTAGCAATCTACATATTCCCCCTAATCGGGTAAAGAGGGAATTTACTCCACCAGAAATAGGCCAGCCAGGGGGATGTGTGGTACTCTTATGTACCTGGTAAATACCAGGTAACCTAGGTGTATCTGACATCAGCTACCTAGCTTATTTTTTGTTTAAAATATCAGCCACTTGTGCCTTCCTTACAATAGCCTTAAGCTCTTCTTTATATTTCTTACTGGGACCACCCCTCAGCATTTCATAGGTAGTCCTATCCCCTACCAGCATATTAAGTTCCTTACCATAAACCTTTACTATTCCCCCTTATCCAATGGTCATATTAATATGTTTTTCCTTTTCTCTAATTCCTTTATACCTGCCATAATACTCCTCTTATTCTTCTTTGGGTTGCGTTTTCATTTTTTTATCATGTTCCTCCAATGAATTAAAAACTTCTATATATTGATTCAATCCTCCCTTAGGATTAAAAGTGGACTGTTTTCTAAGTCCATTATGCTTATATGTTTTGATATAGATGGATCAAAATTTTAATATCAACCCATCTATGACCAGCTTAAGTCTGGTATTCCTATAGCTAAAGATTGTATCCTTACAAAATACCTCTATGATTCATTAGTGCTGATAGTCTGTGAAAGTGTGAACACACAACTTGTTGATTCTGCTGACAATCTCCATCTTAACTTGTTCACTTGGTACTATAATAAAAGCAACCAGTCAGTTTCTATCTCAATTTAAAAGTTAACTTGACGTTAAAATTAAATGATGAATCAGCCATTAAAATGAAAGATAAATCTGAGCTGCTCTAAAATGCAAATAGCATCTGGTTCATGTGGACCACCTTTAGTTCGCCCTGGCTTATCACTATGATGGATGGCCTTTAGGAGCCAATAGCAGAGCCAAGGACATGGAGGTGGCAGGTCAGAGCAGCTGGCTTCTATTTGCATATCAGAGTCAATAAAGGGATTGCCTGACAGTTGATATAAATGGCAGATTCATCTTAGAATGTAACCAGAGGTTTACTTTAAAGGCACACGCCTGTGCAATAAATTCTAGTGAAAGAGCCACCATTCAATTTGATCTCACCAGTTATTTCAGACATAAATATAAGTCGATGGTTGTATTAGGTAAAAGCTTTTGAGACAAACATTTAGGGAACAAGACTACTGTTCCAGCAGCATTAGTATTTACAGTGGGTACGGAAAGTATTCAGACCCCCTTAAATTTTTCACTCTTTGTTATATTGCAGCCATTTGCTAAAATCATTTAAGTTCATTCTTCTTCCTCGTGAATGTACACATAGCACCCCGTACTGACAGAAAAACACAGAATTGTTGACATTGTTGCAGATTTATTGAAATATCACATGGTCCTAAGTATTCAGACCCTTTGCTGTGACACTCATATATTTAACTCAGGTGCTTTCCATTTCTTCTGATCATCCTTGAGATGGTTCTACACCTTCATTTGAGTCCAGCTGTGTTTGATTATACTGATTGGACTTGATTAGGAAAGCCACACACCTGTCTATATAAGACCTTCCAGATCACAATGCATGTCAGAGCAAATGAGAATCATGAGGTCAAAGGAACTGCCTGAAGAGCTCACAGACAGAATTGTGGCAAGGCACAGATCTGGCCAAGGTTACAAAAAGATTTCTGCTGCACTTAAGGTTCCTAAGAGCACAGTGGCCTCCATAATCCTCAAATGGAAGACGTTTGGGACGACCAGAACCCTTCCTAGAGCTGGCCGTCCGGCCAAACTGAGCTATCGGGGGAGAAGAGCCTTGGTGAGAGAGGTAAAGAAGAACCCAAAGATCACTGTGGCTGAGCTCCAGAAATGCAGTCAGGAGATGGGAGAAATTTGTAGAAAGTCAACCATCACTGCAGCCCTCCACCAGTCGGTGCTTTATGGTAGAGTGGCCCGACGGAAGCCTCTCCTCAGTGTAAGACACATGAAAGCCTGCATGGAGTTTGCTAAAAAAACACCTGAAGGACTCCAAGATGGTGAGAAATAAGATTCTCTGGTCTGATGAGACCAAAATATAACTTTTTGGCCTTAATTCTAAGCGGTATGTGTGGAGAAAACCAGGCACTGCTCATCACCTGTCCAATACAGTCCCAACAGTGAAGCATGGTGGTGGCAGCATCATGCTGTGGGGGTGTTTTTCAGCTGCAGGGACAGGACGACTGGTTGCAATCGAGGGAAAGATGAATGCGGCCAAGTACAGGGATAACCTGGACAAAAACCTTCTCCAGAGTGCTCTGGACCTCAGACTGGGCCGAAGGTTTACATTCCAACAAGACAATGACCCTAAGCACACAGCTAAAATAACGAAGGAGTGGCTTCACAACAACTCCGTGACTGTTCTTGAATGGCCCAGCCAGAGCCCTGACTTAAACCCAATTGAGCATCTCTGGAGAGACCTAAAAATGGCTGTCCACCAACGTTTACCATCCAACCTGACAGAACTGGAGAGGATCTGCAAGGAGGAATGGCAGAGGATCCCCAAATCCAGGTGTGAAAGACTTGTTGCATCTTTCCCAAAAAGACTCCTGGCTGTATTAGATCAAAAGGGGGCTTCTAGTAAATACTGAGCAAAGGATCTGAATACTTAGGACCATGTGATATTTCAGTTTTTCTTTTTTAATAAATCTGCAACAATGTCAACAATTCTGTGTTTTTCTGTCAGTATGGGGTGCTATGTGTACATTCATGAGGAAGAAGAATGAACTTAAATGATTTTAGCAAATGGCTGCAATATAACAAAGAGTGAAAAATTGAAGGGGGTCTGAATACTTTCCGTACCCACTGTATATGAACTTCCAAAAACACTAGGATAAGGAAATGCCTACTGCCAATATTAAATGTGTGCTAATAGGTATGCAGCTCAGAAATGGCCTGTCACGGACAGGGGACAGGCTCAGGAACCAGTAGCTATAGCAGTAGAGAGGCTCACCTGAGACAAGGGGTTCACCTGAAGTGCAGAGTCCAAGCAATAACTGGTATTTACCAGAGCTCCTGATGGTGGAGATGGGTTTTTCTGCATGTTAGTACTAGGTTGCAGTCTTCAGGATCGTCCCACCAGGAGGTGAGCAACCCGGGGTCCAGTAGCAGATGTAGCAGGTAGAGACCAAGCTGAAGCGTAGTCAGTAAACACACCAAACATTGGTAACACGGGGTTGCAGGTTGGTATCAAGGTAAAGCATTGTTGAGGAACAAGCTAAAGGTCAATAACAAATGGTTTCAGGTTGGGCTCAGTAATGAGTGATAGTGGAGATAAGGACAGCTTCAGGTACACAAGGGAGCAAGATATCAGCTGGAGAGAGCACAACTAGGAGTGCAGAAACATTCCTTAAATCAGAAGATTTGTGGAGGAGCAAACAGTTCAAAGTTCACTAGAAACAAGAGAAAAGACAATATTGTCCAAAGAGATCAGATAGGGAGCTGTCCAGCAACTCAGGTGGCACAGCGAGAAGGGCTACAGTCAAATACTACTAAAGTCACAGGTTCCTATCCAGAACCTGATATGGCCATTGTTAAAGCAAACACCAAAGAGATGTGAATTTTAGCATGCTAGTGCTAGGAAAATATATATTAGTAATGGCAATGTT
Organism: Pelophylax lessonae; assembly: GCF_965119305.1. NCBI lineage: Eukaryota > Metazoa > Chordata > Amphibia > Anura > Ranidae > Pelophylax > Pelophylax lessonae. Next base: position 453,739,108 of record NC_138770.1, read on the forward strand.
TGTTGAGTAGCATATTTAATTAGTAATAAATTGGTATTATTGAGGTACATGTAAAAAATGTGTATTCCATATTTTAGGGAGTACTGTTTCAATATCAATAGTGTATGTAACCAGATTTTTTCCATACATTTTTGGGTACGTGGAACTGCCATTGGAACAAAGAAACAAAAGTTAGATGAAACATTTTTCTAAGGCAAAGGGGTCATGTTAATCTAGTTTAGTAAAAGGAGATAGATCCGAAATAAATTTGAGGAAATAAAAAGTTTTGAAGAAGCATGTGTTAAGAATAAGGGTCTGTTCCTGTGATTTGGCTCTGGGTTTGGATACATACTGTCATATTTTTCTGCTATTCCTTTTTTTAGAAATGTTTATTATCCCAAAAAAAAAGGGATCATACACAGACTGGCGGAGAAATTCAGAATTGTCAGGCAAAAGAGTAGTCCAGGAATCAGGCAAAGTTCAAAAATCCAGAAGTTCAGCAGGAGAGCATACACCCAGGGAACAATTCAACAAAAACAGGCCCAGAGCACAGGAAGTCTTGCTATTTACAAGCTGAGCTAATTACAGATTAACTGAAGCTGGAAGACAGGTGGAGACAAAAAGTCCCCAAGCAAAGTATATGCTGCAGAGACTTAGACCCTCTAGGGGCAGAGTGGACAGTGCTGCAGCACAGAACCAGAAGGTTCAAAACTAGATAGGCACATGATAGAAATACAAAAACAATCAAGCCTCAGCACTCACTCCATCTCACATCCAATGGTATGTTAGTAGTGTTTCAAGCGATGCTGCTGTCTTTGAGGGGGGAAACTCCAAAGCACTAAAATAAATAAAGGAGGGTGCAAATGCCAAGTGCATTACCTCCAACACCATTTCTGATTTTATTAAAAGGTCAAAAACATACTCACAAACATAAGAAGATCAAACACATATCAAATCACTACTCCAGCATTTTTTTTTACATAATTGACTACTCCTCGAAAGTGGTCCACAAATAGGGTTTTCTGCACCACTTCAGGAAACATTGTAACAGATGTGCAACTGAAATCACTTGGCTGATAGGACTTCCTGGGCTCCTACACAATTTTACATAGTACTTGTCCTTCTGTGCAGATTCCTGCACCACCTTTTGAGATACTGATATTGCAAGAACCACAATAACTTGTCCCGAGTTTCAAGAAGGAGAGCCTTATTTTTGTGTATCAAATCATTCATTTTGACATTTGCAGGCTATTTTATTAGAAATGTGTATATGTTTTGTATATTTACCAAAACTGAAAAATACAATTCTATTAATGTTTATTTCATTTAAGTCAGCCTAATATTATATAAGAGTTTTTCATATTTACCACATGCAGTCAATTCCCTCAGAAGAAGAATATACAACCACTATTTCCTATTATGAAGAACATTATGTTCTGCAAACTCTGTACCATGAAAGCACCCAGTAATATTTTTATCTTTTAAGCAAAGATTTTAGATACGTTATTAAAAACTGAACAAAAAACATAAATTATACTATTCAAAACAAAATTGTAGAAAACTTAACAAAAGCACAACAGTTTCCCTTAAAATGTAAAGGTAATACTAACATTCATAAACAAAATTTTCACTGTATCATTGTCAAAAAACACAGTATCAACTGAAAAAGAAAAAAGTTATATCAGAGTATACACATTTAAATTCTGCACAAAGCTATCACTAAAACTTTCCAGGGGTTGTCTGTATACTAACATTGAAATCATTAAGTATGTTAAAAATGAACAAACATGACAAATTAATTTTTTTTTCTGTTTGACAAGGATGAGACAGGTACTAATTCCACCATCTGTGATTTATGTACAATAATTATAGTTCTCACAGTGACATTTTCCAGAATCCAGACATAACATGATTGTTCTTTTCATGTCAGGATCTTTTTTCTTTATTCACAGACATTCAGTACTAGGGAGGAGACACCTAAAGAAGGCTGAGTAGCTGTAGGACCTTGGATGACCTTTACTGAAATTACCATTTCCTTTTTCTAGCCATTGTGCGTTTAATATTTCTCTTAAGGGATGATGTAACTGGATGCCTCCGTTTAGAGAACAGGTGCATCAGCAGAGCTAGTAATGGGGCAAATGTCACTTACTTTGGTTATAATTAACTGGGGCAACACTGCTCTTGTCTTGACAGCTGCCTTTGTTCCTTCCATATTCAGTATACAAGTGAATCAGAAAATATATATCAATGTTCTAGACAATTAGGCACATAATTCATGTGTCTGTGGGTGCCTGTGTATAGGGATTCTTCTTAAACCTCCATGTCCCCTTTGCTCCTCAACATGAACATGTGAATGAAAGATTATTATGTCTATCAGTCAGAAGTTGGAGGTGGCAACTCCCCAAACAGTGTTCAGCAAGAAGATCACAAAAGTCTTCACACCTTCTGCTGAATAATACACTAGTCTTACAAAGGGAAGTAAGATGCCAATAGCTGTAAAAAGACAATGAGATAATGTAGGTGAGAACATTGCAATATGGCATCTGTGGAACAAGGAACCTCATAGTACAGTAAAACCTTGGATTGCAAGCATAATTAGTTCTGGAAACATGCTTGTAATCCAAAGCACTCGAATTTCCCCATAAGAAATAATGGAAACTCAGATGAGTCGTTCCACAAGTCCTTCAGTTTATAGTCTATATACAAAGATTATAGCAATGTGATAGGTTGTGTAACCATAAAATGTCCATCCACAATATGCAGCCTTCCCAAGGGGATTAGAAGCAAAATCTAGCAGAGCTACAGAATATAAGAGAGATGAGAGGAGCCTCTAAGTGTAGCAATATGGTTACATTTAATGAAGGTTCAACATTTAGCAACTCACATGGTTGATGATTAAGGCACACCTAAGTATGCAGGCATCTGGGGTAAAGCTGTCCACATAGACCATCTTCTGAACCCCCCTCTCTCACCGCTTTCAGTCTGCAATCGTGACCGGGAAGAATAGCCTGCAGTAGCGTGATCTGAAAGTGAGGCTTTGAATCACTCAGGGAGTGCAGCGGGGAAGGGATGATGAAGATGGCTGTGCAGAGGAGGGTCTATGTGGACAGCTTTACCCCAGATGCCTGCATTCTTAGATGTGCCTGTTTTAATCATTAACCATGTGAGTTGCTAAATATTGAACCTTCATTAAATTTAACCATATTGCTACACTTTAGAGGCTCCTCTCTTCTTTTTTAAACATTACGCTACTTGTATATCAAGACATCACTTGTATATCAAGTCAAAATTTATTTTAAAAATGTGAATGTGCTTGTCTTGCAAAGCGCTCTCAAACCAAGTTACTCTCAAACCAAGGTTTTACTGTATATAGAAATCTTTGTACAGTATAGCATAGTATCCTATGGTGTATTTACCCAAGTTATTTTAGAAGTATGGCATATGGCACTGGCTAAAAGGGAAGTTTTGTAACATAGCTCATGGCAACATGGAACATCAGTAGGATGGGATATGGTAACATGGTACTGTGTTCATATGACAGCTCAGTAGCACAGCATATTGGAAGATGGACTAATTTTACAAGACACGTATAGGTCAGTGACAAGGAATAATGATCAAACTTGATAAATTAAGGTCAACTTTGGACAGGTCAAAGCTAATAAAAAAAAAAAACATTTTATTGTTGTAAATAAAATCATTTTATTATGTGACTTAGAGCAATACAGACACAGATTTATTAATTTTCAGATACGGAAAAAAAAACCTTTATTGGTTATTGATTAACTCATGTTACATATAATTGGAAGCTTCTCATAAGCTTAAAGAATATTACATGGAAACAGATGGTATCCTTGCAAATACCAAATACTACTCCATTGACAACATCGGACCAACACAAAGTTTGTTTAAACATAGTCACAGTTAAGAAAGGCAACATCACTATAAAATAAAATTACATCTTAGTATAGCTTCATGAGGCAGATCAGTAATATGATTTTTGGCAATATGGAACTTTTGTCACGTCATAACACCTCACAGAGCCCTATATCAACATGGCCCCTATGTAGCACGGTATGTAGTGCAAGGCAACATGCCTGAGCTCACAAATGTGCTTCTGGAAGAATGGTCATACATTCCCATAGACACACGTCTAAACCTTGTGGACAGCCTTTCCAGAAGAGTTGAATCTGTTATAGCTGCAAAGGGTGGGCCAACTCAATATTGAACCCTAAGGACTAAGACTGGGATGCCATTAAAGTTCATGTGCATGTAAAGGCAGGCATTCCAATACTTTCTGTAATATTGTTATATACAGTATCTCACAAAAGTAAGTACATCCCTCACATTTTTGTAAGAAATTACAGTTTGCTACAATGTAAAGTAGTGAGTGTACAGCTTGTATAACAGTGTCAATTTGCTGTTCCCTCAAAATAACTCAACACACAGCCATTAATATCTAAACCGCTGGTAACAAAAGTGAGTACACCCCTAAGTGACAATGTCCAAATTGGGCCCAATTAGCCATTTTCCCTCCCCGTTGTCATGTGGCTCATTAATGTTACAAGGTCTCAGGTGTGAATGGGGAGCAGATGTGTTAGTTACATAGTAGTTGAGGTTGAATAAAGACAACAGTCCATCCAGTTCAACCTGTACAGTGTGTGTGTGTGTGTGTGTGTGTGTGTCAGTGCCTTGATCATTTCCCTTAACCCTGAATGGTGTCATCTGTGAGATGCACATCCAAGAGTCTTTTAAAAGTAGCCTTACTCCCCACAGCTACCACCAATTGTGGAAGAGAGTTCCACATTCTCACCGCCCTTACAGTGAAGAACCCCTTACACAGCTTAAGGTTAAACCGCCTCTCCTCTAATCTCATTGTGTGGCCACGTGTCCTCTTGCACTCCTTGAGACTAAATATTTTTTTTCCTATAATGGGATCACCATTGAGGTATTTGTAAATCACTATCATGTCCCCTCTCAGGCGTCTCCTCTCCAAGGAGAATAAATTAAGTGCTTGTAACCACTCCTCGTAATTAAGGTCCTCCAATCCCCTAATTAGTTTAGTTGCCCTCCTTTGGACTCCCTTCAGTTCCAGCACATCCCTTCTGAGGATTGGCAACCAGAACTGGACAGAATACTCCAGGTGTGGTCAGACCAGGGTTTTTATAAAGAGGTAGGATTATAGCTTTATCTCACCCCCCCCCCTCCCCCAAAGCATAATTTGCATTTATGTTTTTTGCCCCCAAGTGCAATACCTTACATTTCTCTGCATGAAATCTCATTTGCCACGTAGCTGCCCACTCTGTTATTTTGTTCTGGTTATTCTGTAAGATTTCTATATCTTGATGAGAAGTTATTGCCCTGCATATTTTTGTGTCATCCGTGAAAACTGAGATCGAGCTACTGATTCCGTCATCTATGTTATTGATAAATAAATTGAACGAAATTGGTCCCAGGACTGAGCCTTGGGGGACCCCACTTACCACTCCAGACCAGTGTAAGTATGCGTTATTTATCACTACCCTTTTAAATATGTTAAATTTGGTGTTATCGCTCTCACACTCTCATACTGGCCACTGAAAGTTCAACATGGCACCTCATGGCAAAGAACTCTCTGAGGATTCCTAAAGAAGAACTGTTGCTCTAAATAGAGATGGCCAAGGCTATAAGAAGATTGCCAAGACCCTGAAACTGAGTGACAGCATGGTGGCCAAGACCATACAGCAGTTTAACAGGACAGTTCCACTCAGAACAGGCTTCACCATGGTCGACCAAAGAAGTTCAGTGCCAGTGCCGGCAGCACTTATGCAGCCCCAGACCATGACACCCCCCCCCACCATGCTTGAATGTAGGCAAGACACACTTGTCTTTGTAATCCTCCCCTAGTTTCTGCCACACACGCTTGACACCATCTGAACCAAATAAGTTTATCTTGGACTCTTTAGACCACAGGACATGGTTCCAGTAATCCATGTCCTTAGTCTGCTTGTCTTCAGCAAACTGTTTGCAGGCTTTCTTGTGCATCATCTTTAGAAGAGGCTTCCTTCTGGGACGACAGCCATGCAGACCAATTTGTTGCAGTGTATGGTCTGAGCACTGACATTTTGACCCCCACCCCCTTCAACCTCTGCAGCAATGCTGCCAGCACTCATACATCTATTTCCCAAAGACAACCTCTGGATATGACGCTGAGCATGCGCACTCAACTTCTTTGGTCGACCATGGCGAGGCCTGTACTGAGTGGAAACTGTCCTGGTAAACCGATGTAGAGCAACAATTTATGTAGAGCAACAATTCTTTTTTTCAGATCCTCAGCGAGTTCTTTGCCATGAGGTACCATGTTGAACTTTCAATGACCATTATGAGAGAGTGAGAGCGATAACACCAAATTTAATACACCTGCTCCCCCTTCACACCTGAGACCTTGTAACACTAACGAGGCACATGATATTAGGGAGGGAAAATGGCTAATTGGGCCCAATTTGGACATTTTAACCTAGGGGTTTTCTCACTTTTGTTGCCAGCGATTTAGACATTAATGACTGTGTTGAGTTATTTTGAGGGGACAGCAAATTTACACTGTTATACAAGCTGTACAATCACTACTTTACATTGTAGCAAAGTGTCATTTCTTCAGTGTTGTCACATGAATTGATATAAAAAAATATTTTCAAAAATGTGAGAGGTGTACCCACTTTTGTGAGATACTGTATATATACTGTATATATAAGATTCACTCAGTTTGGATTTATAACATTAGCATTATTTAAACCCAAAATCAAACATTTTGCTCAGACAAACCATTCATTGACAGGGGTGCTTACAATGAATAGCTTTGATTTATTTATCTATAACCTTTATCCCAAAAAGGTTAGCTGTAAATGATTATACAGTATTAGCAACTGGAGCATGGCTTCAATTTGATTGTGTATTTACATTTTCTAGTAAATCTAACACTCCCTTTCCCCCAGTGCTGCTGTTCAAAGATGCCCCTGTGCTCCTTCATTCAGAGTGGGGGCTCTCTAAAACAGGAGGTGTGTTACTGGCCAGATCTCCAGGTGAAAAGAGAGGGAAAAAAGCCTAAAGAAAAGAAAACTAGCACAGCCACCACATCTAAGCATTGGTAATCTGCTATATACCGTATTACATATTTGGATTTGGGTTTAATATCGCTTTAAGGTGTGGGGCACATTTATTCCCACATTTTTAACCCTAGATGGGTTTATTTTTATAGAACTAGAATATCTGTTTTAGCACCATAAAAAAAAGTCCCTTTGGATTAAGAGTTGTGCTTTCTTGATTTAAATTAAAAAAAAAAAAAATGTAATGTTTTCATCAGGTGAATTGGTTAGGGATTTAGATTACCTTTTTAACAGTTCACAGGGGCAGGATTATTAATTTACTGTCCCTACCAAGGTATGGTATATTGCATATAATCCCCGCCATGCCACACATAAATATGAAATTTACTGAAAAAGTAAAATCCGCTGAATTAAATTCTGTAAAGCAGATTGTAGGAATGGAACAGGCCTATGATTAGTGGAGAGGATTTAGGAAGCTCGCCCATCTTTACTCTTGAGCTATAAATCCAGTCCTGATTGCCCGTGCTTTATAACAGTGAAGGGTGTTTGCTATGGATTATGGCTGCATATTGCTGTCAGCAGCTAACCAGGATTCCTTTGTGTCAAGGCCATTAAAAAGGTTTGTCAGGTTTGGGGAAGAAAAGACATTTCAAAACAAAACTGAGATCTTTTCATTGCAAAGTATGGTATATGTTCCTCTAGGGATGTATCCAAGCCAACACTGTTTACTGAGAGGTTGTGTTCTCATTGTGTGTATTGCTGTGGCGAAGACCTGCTTCTATAAATGTGTAAATTACCTCTTGCCTTCTGCCTCTGTGCTGCAAAGTATTCATTTAGAAATTGCTTTACATGTATATGCTAAAATTAAATCCTTTCAATGTATAAACATGCAATCATGTTATATACCCTTATATACCGTATCATACTAAATTAATTCAGCTTATGATATTATGTATTCAAACTACAAAGTGGAAAACCAGAACACGTCTCCCTAATTTTCACTCAGATTGGGGTCTTTGTTTTTTTTTTTTTCTAATTGGCTTATTTTTTTATTTTATTTATTTTTGCTGTTTAAACGTGGTCATTTCCAGCTTCTAAATTCAGATTTATTGATAAAGCTATGCACATTGACATTGGTCAAACTGTTGAAATTTAAAGTGGTTTCATTTAAACCCCAAACCAAAAATGTATTATTGCATATATGTATTATATTGTATTACATTGTTAGTTTTTTTCCCCCTATGTTATCACCCAGTGATCTGACCAGGAACACACCTTCTGGATTAGATGAAGATAATGATAACAGTGCTTACCCTCACAATCTAATATGGAATTCAATAATAACAATCATAGAAAAATTATTCAATAAAGTGTTCATGTGCAGGTTACTCATAACATCAATAAAGTGCTAAACTGTTAGTGCCGGTTCAACTTAGGGGGCAACCTGTTATGTCGCGTGCAGCGTGACTTCGGCGCTACATGCACAGACTTCATAAAATGAATGTCAATGCAAGTCGCCTCCAGGTCGCCCCGAAGTAGTACAGGACCCTTTTTCTAAGTCGGAGCGACTTGTGTCGCTCCTATTAGATCCAGTCCTGTACTACTCAATGACCGCGATGGTGCATGACTTGCCAGGCTGACCAAGTCGCCTGACAAGTCGTATTAGTGTGAACCGGCACTTAAAGTGTAAAAAATTCATAACATCAATAAAAAGCTTAAAGTTGCTAATCAAAGTGCTAAGGTGCTCCAAAGTGTCCACAAAATGTGCTAAAGTGCTTCAAAGTAAAGAAAGTGCTGGGGTGCTTCAAGGCAGAACATGCGGTGCAGGGTGCTAAACTCCCCTCCTGTGTCCCCACTCACCAGAAATAATGGACCCTCAGCTATTTCAGTCTGGGGGTTAGTAGAACGTTAAACTGGTGAGATAGAAGCCAGTTGAATAGCTGGATATCGCCACATCTCCACTGCATACCGGCTAGTTAGGATCTTAGGGACTCTAAAAAACATAGTGAAGCCGTTTGGTAAAAGTTTGATGCCCAATATAAAAAATTACTTACAAGAAGTGCATAAAATTCAGCTTGTAGGACATAGTGACACTTCCGGGAACTCCGTCTAGCTTGCGCTCCACAGAGGACGGCAATGGTTCAGCATAACCGGAAATACTTCAACGCGTTTTACCCCACCTTCCAGGGTGTCATCAAAGGACATCACCTCCTGTATTAGAGAGACACCACTCTGGATGAATGAGCACAGGGGACACCTGTGGACAGCAGCATTGTCAATCTGGGGGGGAGATGAGTGTTAGATGTGCTAACAAATTTAAATACACTAAGAAACTAAAGCCAGACTCCAGCTAAAGCCTGGTACACCTTATATGTTTTTTTTCTGTTCAGCTCTAGTCGGAGTCGCTATATTAATGATCTGATGTTAATACAGCGATCCCCGCCAGGCTGTTGGGTTCTGACAGGTAAACACCCCCTTCCACCAGAACATTTCAAGCACTAATCAGGAGCTGGTCGGCTGCTAGTTTTCCAGCATGCTCGTCCGACAGAAGCTGGCCAAATGGGCAGCTTCTGTCAGACTGACTGCCATATGGCACAGGCCTATCGTCGGCCGGATTTTATTGAACGATCCAATGTTGCCCAGCATTTGGCCCATGTGTACAGAGCATTACACCTTGGCCCCTTTTACACAGGCTGTCCGATCAGATCTGCCTGTCAGTAGTGATGTCGCGAACATAAAATTCGCCGTTCGCGAACGGCGAACGCGAACATCGGCGAATGTTCGCGAACCGGCGAACATTGCGAACCGCCATAGACTTCAATAGGCAGGCGAATTTTAAAACCCACAGGGACTCTTTCTGGCCACAATAGTAATGGAAAAGTTGTTTCAAGGGGACAAACACCTGGACTGTGGCATGCCGGAGGGGGATCCATGGCAAAACTCCCATGGAAAATTATGTAGTTGACGCAGAGTCGGGTTTTATTCCATAAAGGGCATAAATCACCTAACATTCCTAAATTGTTTGGAATAACGTGCTTTAAAACATCCAGTGTGTGTATACGATCAGGTATGATGTTGTATCGATCAGGTAGTGTAAGGGTTACGCCCGCTTCACAGTGACAGGCCAAACTCCCCGTTTAACGCACCGCAAACAACCGCAAACAGACCAGAACCGACCAACATGGGACAGGAACTGGGCTTTAAGGGTTAGGGTTAGGTTTAGTGTTAGGGGCTAGGGTTAGGGTTACGGTGAGATACTTAGGGTTAGAGTTAGTAACCCTACCCCTACGCCTCTAACCCTAACCGTCTAACCCTAAGCACTAAAAATAACCCTAACCCTAGCCCTAACCCTAACCCTAGCCCTAACCCTAATTATAATTTTTTTTCTGGTTCTGGACATGCTACAGAGCTGAAACTTCACAGGTACACTTTTTAGACCCCCAGACACTGAATCACACAAAAAATTTCTTAAAAATTGTAATTTTTTGTTAGAGAGCCAATTATTGGAAAAATTAAAAAAAAATAAAAATAAAACATTTCTTTGGATTTAGCATCTGGGGGGTCTAAAAAGTGTACCTGTGAAGTTTCAGCTCTGTAGCATGTCCAGAACAAGAACAAAATATGAATTAGGGTTAGGGCTAGGGTTAGGCTTAGGGCTAGGGTTAGGGCTAGGGTTAGGGTAAGGGTTAGGGTTAGGGTTGGGCTAGGGTTAGGTTTAGGGTTAGGGTTATTTTTATGGCTAGGCTTAGAGGGTTAGGGTTAAGGTTAGAGGGTTAGGGTTATGGTTAGAGGGTTAGGGTTAGGTTTAGTGTTAGGGGCTAGGGTTAGGGTTATAGTGAGATACTTAGGGTTAGAGTTAGTAGCCCTACCCCTCTAACTCTAACCCTCTAACCCTAAGCACTAAAAATTACCCTAACCTTAGCCCTGACCCTAACCCTAGCCCTAACCCTAACCTTAACCCTAGCCCTAACCCTAATTCTAATTTTTTTTCTGGTTCTGGACATGCTACAGAGCTGAAACTTCACAGGTACACTATTTAGACCCCCCAGACAATAAATCCAAAGAATTTTTTTTTTTTTTAAGTTTTTTTTTTTTTTAAGTTTTCCAATAATTGGCTCTCTATCAAAAATGACAATTTTTAAGAACTTTTTTTGTGTGATTTAGTGTCTAGGGGGTCTAAAAAGTGTACCTGTGAAGTTTCAGCTCTGTAGCATGTCCAGAACCAGAAAAAAAGATCATTTTTCAGTAGAGCAGGGATGGTGGGAACCCCTTTTACACCTATATGATCTTTTTTTCTGGTTCTGGACATGCTACAGAGCTGAAACTTCACAGGTACGCTTTTTAGACCCCCCAGACAATAAATACAAAGAAATTTTTTTTTAAGTTTTTTTTTTTTAATTTTTCCAATAATTGGCTCTCTATCAAAAATGACAATTTTTAAGAACTTTTTTGTGTGATTTAGTGTCTAGGGGGTCTAAAAGGTGTACCTGTGAAGAGTGTACCTGTGAAGTTTCAGCTCTGTAGCATGTCCATAACCAGAAAAAAAGATCATTTTTCAGTAGAGCAGGGATGGTGGGAACCCCTTTTACACCTATATGATCTTTTTTTCTGGTTCTGGACATGCTACAGAGCTGAAACTTCACAGGTACGCTTTTTAGACCCCCCCCAGACACTAATCCAAAAAAAGTCATGCCTGCCACCGTATATATCAGTGGTGGGTGGGCAGTGGCACTGCAGTGGGCACAGTACACTCTGTGGACCTGACAGTCACTGGCACCCAGGCAACTGCAATTATAAAAAAATATATATATTTTTACTTTGCAAGCTGCTGTGCCACCGTATATATATCAGTGGTGGGTGGGCACGCAGTGGCACTACAGTGGGCACAGTACACTCTGTGGACCTGACAGTCACTGGCAGCCCAGGCAACTGCAATAATAAAAAATATATATTTTTTTTCAATTTGCAACAAGATGCTGTGCCACCGTATATATATCAGTGGTGGGCAGTGCACTGCAGTGGGTATAGTACACTCTGTGGACCAGACACAGCACTCACTGCAATTATGACAGAGGAAAAAAAAAATATTTTTTAAAATGCAAGGTACTGTGCCTGTGCCACCCGAAATGAGTGTGGTGTGCACACAGTACAGTCTGTGGTGGGTCTGTGGCCTCTCACACACAGCGGGCAGGCAACTGCAGTGTACAATAGATATATATATATATATATATATATATATATATATATATAAAGAAAAAAACTCGATTACCAGCCCTTAAAAGGGCTTTTGGGGACACTAGATATATATATATATATATATATATATATATATATATATATATATATATATAAATCCTCAATTACCAGCCCTTAAAAGGGCTTTTGGGGACACTAGATATATATATATATATATATATATATATAAATAAAATAAAAATCCTCAATTACCAGCCCTTAAAAGGGCTTTTGGGGACACTATATATATATATATATATATATATATATATAAAGAAAAAACTCAATTACCAGCCCTTAAAAGGGCTTTTGGGGACACTATATATATATATATATATATATATATATATATATATATATATATATATATAAAAATGACACAAATACCAGCCCTTAGAAGGGCTTTTTGGGGTGCTGTCAGGATGCTGTCCTTATAGCAGTAGTGGACCAAGAACATTGACTAGCAAGACCAGGAACACTGACTAACAACTGTCCCTAGCTATTAACAGCAGCAGCAGCAGCAGCTCTCCCTGCTCTCACTAACACACACTGCTTCAGAATGATCTAAGATGGATGCTGCCCTTGCTTATTTATAGGAGGTGGGAGGGTGTGGGAGGGAGGTATGCTGATTGGCTGGAAATGTGCCTGCTGACTGTGAAGTTCAGGGTCAAAGTTTGCCTCAATGATGTATTATAGGGGGCGGACCGAACATCGCATATGTTCGCCCGCAGCGGCGAACGCGAACATGCTAAGTTCGCCGGGAACTGTCTGCCGGCGAACAGTTCGGTACACCTCTACCTGTCAGTTTTTCACGCGGACCCGCCACCATCCGATCCTGTTAAGCAAAAACAGACAGATGGTGGTCCCATTCCCCAAGCGTCCAGCAGATTGGATGGCATTAGATGGAAACGGACAGGCAGTCCATTTATATCCTATTGCCCCATAGAGGAGAGCATGTTGTGTCCATGTCCTATGCAGAGCAGACACAACCCTGTCATCCGCCTGATTAGCAGGGATCAGTAGAGAGATCCCCCACTGAACAAGAGGATTTCGCTTAGTAGAGGCATCTACGTGAAAGGGGCATTTAGAAGAAGTTACAGCACAGGTTTTTTTTTTTTTTACTTTTGGGATAAAGGTTTTCCATAAATAAATAAAACTGATTATTGTAAGCACCCTTGTAAGTTAAAAATGGTTTGTTTCATCTCTGTAACTTCTACATTTGCAAAGGAGCTAGTTCTTTTGAAAAACAACAGACTTACTGGCCAGATCACCAGGAGAAGAAAAAGAAAACCGATGCAGCCATGACATATAAGAATTGGTAAGCTGCATTATAATAAATGTTTGATTTTGGGTTTAAAGGTATTTTGACATTTCTATCAACAGGTCGTTTATATGGAATCTAAAACATATAGATAAAAAGTAACCTTTGAAGGCATCGCTGGCAGAGCTATTGTTTGTACCAAACCCAGTAGCTGTCACCTCTGGTGGAAAGCTTGGCCACTATTGTAACGGTGTGAAACGATAATAAGAGGTATATAAAATAAAATAAAATTCCAATACTAAGTACTATCATTAAATGCATTATGTTATACAGTTATTAGAACATAATTTTTGTTTGTGATAGGAGTCTTTTCACACCTATACGGGCTTCAAGGAAGACAAACGACCAGATTTTAAGAAATGCTCCCACTTATTGTTTTAGACTTGTAAATTACATTTGCAATTTCTCTAGCGCCTGCAATAAAAACTAGTAGTTAATTATCTGTTAGTAATTAAATCTAATTAACTTTTCACTGTACAAAAGCAACGGGACTTGTAGATTTTTTTTAATGCAGACAAGAACACTACTATAAATCTGTTCTTATTATTTTTATTATCCATATTACTATCATAGAACCAACACATTAGCAACTTTTTACAACCATGTGGGGATGTTTTCAACTTTCATTGATTAAACAAGGTATTTAGTGAGACAGGATTACATGTGCAGAGGAACATCGGATCAATCATCCTCTGTAGCACTAGGACCTCCCTTCTATCCTCAATATTAGTCAAATGGAGTAAAGTAGCACATTATCACCTTCTTGCCTTTGAAGATTGCATTGAGATTTTAAAAGAATGTAAACCCAACTTTTCATATTCCTGATATGTGCTTTCTGTACCATGTACTTGTATGAGAAAGTATCCAGTTCTCTTTCTATTGCTTCCTTTATGTAAAAAACCTTGGTGTTCCTGCCAGTCCCTCTGATTTCCTATTAAAAATTGACCACACGCATAATTTTCTATAACTATTGCTGGACTTTTTATGGGACTTTGGTTAACCCTCTTTTTAATGTCACTACTCTTATTATACACCGAATACGATGGCAGTTCATTACTGTGCTTGATACTACTACTTTATATTATTTTCCGTCCTTACTAGAAAACTCAAAAATTATTGAAACAGAAAAACTGACCACTATAGTGACTGATAAGAGTCAACAACTACACTAAACAGGAGAACACACCGTGGTCAGTTCTCTAGCTATGCTGGGAACTCAGCCTGCTCTCCTCCAATGATCATCCTTGTCCTGATACCCCCACCCACGCACAGCCATTCACTGGGAAGCTCACTGCTGTGCCCCCCCCCCCCCACTTTAAAAAGGGGACAAAATGGATTTGTATATTATATATATATATATATATATATATATATCTGTCCAATGAGGAGAGAGACAGCAGCTGGACATCGCTGGATTGCATCAGATCGGGTTCCGGTAAGAAAAAGGGGGTGTCTGGGGGAAGCTGCAGTACAGGATTTTTTCAACCTAATGCATTAGGGTGAAAAACCTTGAGGCTTTACAAGCACTTTAAGGAGCTTTAAAAAAAAAAAAAAAATCCATTCATTGTTATCATTTGTTTCATTTCCAGATTCCTACCTTTTTCTCTTCTGAAGAAATTGTTGTTTGTTTCACTATGTTTCACTATGTCCTTTCCAGACTGATTTTTGTATGTGAGGGTTTGCACCCACATAATTACCTGGTGCACTCTTAGTGTTCTAAATATCCTGTAGCAGAAAAGCCCTAGGAACTGTCTCACTAAAAATGAAATTTCTATTGCAGATGATGCCTAATTGTCACTCACATATTGGTGCAGACTTCTGAGAAAATCAGTCAGCCATTCACTGAAGAAAGTAATTAAATAGTAGGGGGAGTTCTGTACACCAGCAAGTGCCATAGTGCAGTCAAATTTTTATAAAAATAAAGAGGCCATGGAATTTGATTGTAAATGTAAATTTTATTATCATTAAAGTAAAAGTAAAGTTAAAAAACCAAAAACGGCTAGAATGTAGACCAATGCAAAGTCTGTTCTGCCACAAGACCTGCTACATCTCACTGCTAGCAGTTTTTTTTTCCGTGTACACTATACAGCGCATGCAGCACATGGAGCTAGGTGCCAGGGATGACGCACAGGAGTGACATAACCAGGCACTGGCCAATGGCCAAAGAGGACAGCGGAGAACTCAGAAGCAGCAGTAGGGAAATAGCGGGGGGCACACTTGTAAGATAAGTGTGCCATTATGTTAAAGTATGCTGTACAAATTTGCATATTCCAGGAAAAAGATCCCCCACTTTAATGGTGGCGATCAGCGATTTTTAGCGGGACTGCAACATTGTGGCAGACAGATCGGACACCTACCTGACATTTTGGAAACTTTTGGGGGGACCAATGACATTAGTACAGTAATCAATACTAATAATATGCACTGTTACTGCAATAATGACACTGACAGGGAAGGGGTTAACCCTGGGGCGATCAAAGGGTTAAACGTATGCCCAGGGAATGTTTTCTAACTTTGGGGGGATGGACTTTGGGGGAGATCGCCATTCTCTCTCGACGGTGAAAGATCATGGGTGCCCAGTGCCAATCGTGGCTGCCGGCCCCGCGCCTTAGCTTCCCCGCTGGATTGCTCCTGTGAACCGCCGTACAGGTACAGCGATTCACGGGAACCTGCCGTCGTATATAGGCGGCGGCTGGTCGAAAAGTGATTAAATGGAGTTTTCTTTTACCATGTATGGTAAAAAGGATTAATATATAATCACACAACACTAAAATGTATGCAAAATAACAGAAAATAAAAAGGTAATTGATCTCCTCTATATCCCTAGATAAGCTTTTCTTTAGTCAAATGAATTGAACAATAGGGATGATCGAACAGTTCGGGTCGACCATCGGTTTGACCTGAACATTGGCTGTTCAAGGTTCGGCCGAATTCCGAACTTTTTCGGCAACCAGAACCGACCAAAATGCAATGGGACAGGAAATGGGCTTTAAAAACCCGTGATTGGACCAGAACCATCAGTAAAAGCCAATTGAGGGGGCAGGAGAATGCTAGGAATGTGATTGGAGTGACTAGGGGGTCCAGAGGCCAATCATTAGTGAATACGCCCCCCAGTATATAAGATAGCCCCTGCCAAATTCCTAGCATTGTAATACAGGGACATGGAAGGGAGTGGAAGCAGTTCTGTTACTTCTGCTTCAAAGTTTCATTTAGCAATTTTTAGTGTGAGGAAAGGGATATCTAGGGTAGTTAGGGTGCTATTTTCCACTTTAGTTAGCTTTAATAATCTAGTTTCTGTAGGGAAAGTGTTAAGTGTAAGGGGACCGTAGTGTAGTGTAGGGTTAACTGACTCTGACTGCTATGGCAGGGTGACAAAACGCTTCCATGTCAGGGTGACCGCTATAGAGAAAACATTGTTTCTCTTACGTCACTTATAGAGCAGCGATATGGCTTCTCGCCAGTCAGCCTGCTTTTTGCTGCTGGCGTTCATAGGGCTTTTTTGAGGACATGTTTGGAGTCAGGCATGACATCTGAACTTCTGTATAGGGGTATATATACACACACATGTCTGTATATATACACCTACACATACATAGGTGTGAAAGTAGCAGAACACTATGCTTGCGCTAATGAAATAATTAACAGGTATATGGCTCCGCTCCTATAACACCTATATATGTGCCAGCTCTAGGACGGGTTCTGGTCGTCCCAAACATCTTCCATTTGAGGATTATGGAGGCCACTGTGCTCTTAGGAACCTTAAGTGCAGCAGAAATCTTTTTGTAACCTTGGCCAGATCTGTGCCTTGCCACAATTCTGTCTCTGAGCTCTTCAGGCAGTTCCTTTGACCTCATGATTCTCATTTGCTCCGACATGCATTGTGATCTGGAAGGTCTTATATAGACAGGTGTGTGGCTTTCCTAATCAAGTCCAATAAGTATAATCAAACACAGCTGGACTCAAATGAAGGTGTAGAACCATCTCAAGGATGATCAGAAGAAATGGAAAGCACCTGAGTTAAATATATGAGTGTCACAGCAAAAGGTCTGAATACTTAGGACCATGTGATATTTCAGTTTTTCTTTTTTAATAAATCTGCAACAATGTCAACAATTCTGTGTTTTTTCCGTCAGTATGGGGTGCTATGTGTACATTCATGAGGAAGAAGAATGAACTTAAATGATTTTAGCAAATGGCTGCAATATAACAAAGAGTGAAAAATTTAAGGGGGTCTGAATACTTTCCGTACCCACTGTAAGTGTGTGTGTATATATACCCCTACACAGAAGTTCTGATGTTATGCCTGCCTCCAATAACCCCCAAAAAATGACCAAAAAAACGCTTGCTACAAAACTGGCAAGGTGTGAAAATAGCGGAGCCATATCCCTGTTCTATAAGTGTTCTAATACAAATGATCTTTTTTTCTGGTTCTGGACATGCTACACAGCTGAAACTTCACAGGTACACTTTTTAGACCCCTCAGACACTAAATCCAAAGAAATCTCTTTTTTTTTTTTTCAATAATTTTTTCAATAATTGGCTCTCTATCAAAAATGACAATTTTTAAGAACTTTTTTTGTGTGATTAATAGTCCCTGGGGCATGACCCAGAACCCTAGGCACTTTTTAGGGGCATTTATTGGGTTTTAGGGCTTCAAAATGGTGTTTTTTGATTACCGAAGTTCGGGTCCCATTGATTTCAATGGGGTTCTGAAATCCGGGCCGAACTTTTGGGAAGTTCGGGTGTTCTGGTCGAACCGAACTTTTGAAAAGTTCGATCATCCCTATTGAACAACCCAGATGACCAATGGGCCAGCATGGGCCAATCAGTGAACTAATAGACTAACATTATATGTAGGTAATCTAATAGATGCTTCATAGAGCTCTATCTATTCCACAGTGACGACTTCCTGCCCATATGGAGATCCGTCATAGCATTGGTATATAGGGTATACATATCAATAACCAATAACTACAATACTTATGCATTAAAAAATAGTTTCTGCTTAATAGTAAAAAAAGAGAATGCAGTTTAAAATCAATGAAGTACTTGCTACTTCTATGTGATGTGCTCTGTTAATTACGCTAAATGTTAGGCTGTAGGATACCTGTTTTACATGCCTGTCAATCAACTCACACCAGGAAAATAATAAGAAGTAAATGCTGGTAAATAAAGGCAGATAAATTAATTCAGTGACACATGGTGACATTCAGAAATTGCACAGCTATTTCAAAATGCAGAAAATCTTAGACAGGATCAACAATGCAGAGAAGACAGCTGCTGTCATCCTAATTTAAATGCAAAAACACTAGGTTGTCCCTAGAAAACAAGATATTCAATTTTAATCAATCTACGGCACTTTTTCATTTATTTTAATGACTCACAATCTAATGACCACAGAACAACACTACAAAGGGATAGGCTTTTTTTTTTTTTTTTTTTTTTTTCTGTTTTTGTTTTTTGAGAAATTCCTGCAAACAAGTTAAAAACATGCCAACATAGTAGAAATGTACCCAGTGCCACAAAACAAGTGTACTAACTGCTAAGTCAATACATCTTGCTCCAGGTTGGTTGCTTAAAAAAATGTAATCGAGCGGATTGGCACGCTGGTAACCTAACTCGCCTTTATATCTGTGGCAGCAACAATCATGCAGATAACCCATTTTATTCATGTCATGACAGTTATATTTCTAAGATTTGTTTTTACTTATGAATAACTTGCTGTTTTCCAATTCTGTAATTTTCTCATATGTATAAAATAATGAAGCAACCCCCAACAAATCAAAGTGATGAGCATTTTATGACTTTGAAATGTACTGTACTTCCTATGCTTTCTTAGAAGATTGTGTTAAAATAAACCATAACACTTAGATAATCTATTTATATTGGTGGATGTGACATTTGTACTATGCAGGAAACATTTGAATAATATAAAACTACAGCTTTCAGACCTCCTCCATCACTGATTAATATTTTGTGGGACCACTGTTGCTGTGTTTGAAATCCAAATAACAGCATCTATGCATCAGGGTTGATTTACTAAAGGCGAATAGGCTGTTCATAGGCTATTCACTTTGAAAGGGAATTTGCACCAGCTTAGTGAATGTGGTACATTTTCACTTTCCAAAGATTATTCAATCATGTGCAATGAAAATAAAAAGATGGCATGATTGGATGGTGGAAGTATGCAGAGCATCACTTCATGCACTGAGCTCTATGTAAAACATCTCAGAGTCTAGTAAAGAGGAAAAACATTAAATTGCAGGTTAGCCCTAATCCTGCATTGAGTTGTTGAAAATATACTAGTTAGTTTATTGCATCGATATAAGCTTAATCTCTTTGTACCGGTGCCTCCCGGCCGTTTAAAAAGGTTTATGATGCCAGGAGACAGCGAGAGGCTTAAGATCATGTAACTGCCATGATTGGCTGTCACAGCGGTCACGTGATCCGAAAACTCCCGATCACAAGCAGCGATCGGGAGCTTTCGGTTAGGCGCTAAAAAAACCAATAAATAAATATATATAAATATATATTTTCTGATATATACACCAACTGGCACTTTATATCACCAATCACCTTATTGGGATCTATCTCATTAGATAATATCCCTAAGCACTTTATAACAATGATGATTATTTATTTCTTGGTTTTATTAGTGCCTTTATAAGTGATGTTTTTTGGATGTTATTTTTGATTTTAGTATTTATTGATGTGGTGTACTTTTTTACCAATTTGTGGTAAAGGCTTAACAGCCATATAGTCAATACCACCCCCTTGATTTACCGAAATACTACCACCTCTGTGGGGTATTATAACCTACTATCCAATATTCCACTGGCAGCGCCATATTCCCTACACTTATCTATTCAGAGGGTAGGATGAAGTAATCTAGAATTTCCTGGTAGAGGGCTGCGCTGACTTTGGACTTGATAAAACAGTGGTCCAACACCAGCAGATGACATTTCTCCCCAAATCATCACTGACTGTGTAAACTTCACACTGGACCTCATGCAACTTGGATTCTGTGCCTCTCCACTCTTCCTCCACACTCTGGGACTTTGATTTCCAAATAAAATGCAAAATTTTCCACAGACCATGATGATTTTTTACTTTTTCTGAATTATATTACTAAAATAAATTAACTTTTGGATGATATTCTAATTTTATGATATGCACCTATATATATATATATATATATATATATATATATACAGTAAAACCTTGGTTTGAGAGTAACTTGGTTTGAGAGTGCTTTGCAAGACAAGCACATTTTTAAAATAAATTATGACTTGATATACAAGCGATGTCTTGATATACAAGTAGCGTCATGTATAAAAAAGACGAGAGGAGCCTCTAAAGTGTAGCAATATGGTTACATTTAATGAAGGTTCAATATTTAGCAGCTCACATGGTTGATGATTAAAACAGGCACATCTAAGTATGCAGACATCTGGGGTAAAGCTGTCCACATAGACCATCTTCTGCACAGCCATCTTCATCATCCCTTCCCTGCTGCACTCCACGAGTGATTCAAAGCCTCACTTTCAGATCACTCTACTGCAGGCTATTCTTCCCGGTCACGATTGCAGACTGACAGTGGTGAGAGTCGGTGGTTCAGAAGATGGTCTATGTGGAAAGCTTTACCCCGGATGCCTGCATGTGCCTATTTTAATCATCAACCATGTGAGTTGCTAAATGTTGAACCTTCATTAAATGTAACCATATTGCTACACTTAGAGGCTCCTCTAGACTCTCTTATATTCTGTAGCTCTGCTAGATTTTGCTTCCAACCCCCTTGGGAAGGCTGCATATTGTGGATGGACATTTTATGGTTACACAACCTATCACATTGCTATAATCTTTGTATATAGACTATAAACTGAAGGACTTGTGGAACAAATCATCTGAGTTTCCATTATTTCTTATGGGGAAATTTGCTTTGATATAAGAGTGCTTTGGATTACAAGCATGTTTCCAGAATGAATTATGCTCGCAATCCAAGGTTTTACTGTATATACTGTATATATATTTTTTTTTTTTGGTCATTTATGGTTCTTCTTCAAATTGTATTCAATCTTTGATTTAAGACACAGCAAAGGATATCTTTTTTTATTGTTGGTAAATACTGAATCGAAGATATTGTCCTAGGTTGATGTGCTGACATCATTTAGGTATATTGCCTGTTGTTTTCCAGCATTCAGATTGCTGTTCATGAATTCATGACTCTGTTTCAAGCAGAGATGCTGTCTAAATGCAAATGTTCTGTCCTGTACATCTTTTGAATTTTCTATAAAATTGTCATCATCATGGCCTAAGAAAATTTGAGTCTAATTTTCAGACTATAAGCTATCGTTGCATTTAGAACGGAATACACAAGAAAATACTATGACATTTGCTTTTGAATGGATATGAATAGAGTAGTCCATCACCAGCACATTTCTTTATATACAGATGTCTAGTCCATGATGGAAATCTGGACATTAAACAGCAGGAAACTCATTTTAGGAGAAATATAAACGGTGGGGGGTACTGCGCTTCTGGGTAAGTGAATAATATTGAATAATAAATAAATAAAATGAACTAAAACTGGTGTATGTGACTAACACAGTGTATACACATGGGAACTAAACCATATACATAAAATTCATAATCATAGTGAACAAGGGTAAACAAACAATAACCTAAAAATCACTTAATGTGTTCATCATTCTTTAGTGATAAATAAAGTGCTCAGGTGCATATATAAGTGTCCTCTGTGCTTCACAGAAAAATAAATCGCGGTCTGGGTGTAAATAAAGTCCAAAAAACTAAAAAAAATTGTGCAAGTAAATAAATATAAGTCCACAGGTGCTATTCCTTCACCAACCACCGTGCTATATAAAAAATGGGGTGCTTCTCCTTCCCCTCAGGGTGTCCAAGCCTCTCACCTTAAAGACTAAGGGTAAAAGCCTTAATAGTCATCCAGGGGGCTCCTCTCCAGTTTTATGCCGTACTCCACTAGTGTCAGATATCTGGGCTACTGCAGATGATAAGACTCCCTCTCCCTCTCCAGATTCTCCACAGTTCCAATGGCTCTCAAAACAGAATGCTCAAAATAGTGCAGTATGTCTGGATAATGGGTTCTTTATTAAAATTAGCTTTAAAAATACTCACATTTGTTGAGTATAAACAGCGCAAAAACAAAGGATAGCGTCGGAGTGGGATCGCAGTCCTCACTTCCGCGATGTGCGTCACTTCCGGTCCGAACGTCCCTACGCGTTACGCCACTTCCGCGTCACGTGGCTTCTTCAGGGGTGAAGAAGCCACGTGACGCGGAAGTGGCGTAACGCGTAGGGACGTTCGGACCGGAAGTGACGCACATCGCGGAAGTGAGGACTGCGATCCCACTCCGACGCTATCCTTTGTTTTTGCGCTGTTTATACTCAACAAATGTGAGTATTTTTAAAGCTAATTTTAATAAAGAACCCATTATCCAGACATACTGCACTATTTTGAGCATTCTGTTTTGAGAGCCATTGGAACTGTGGAGAATCTGGAGAGGGAGAGGGAGTCTTATCATCTGCAGTAGCCCAGATATCTGACACTAGTGGAGTACGGCATAAAACTGGAGAGGAGCCCCCTGGATGACTATTAAGGCTTTTACCCTTAGTCTTTAAGGTGAGAGGCTTGGACACCCTGAGGGGAAGGAGAAGCACCCCATTTTTTATATAGCACGGTGGTTG
The DNA here is from genome assembly GCF_965119305.1 of Pelophylax lessonae. Taxonomy (NCBI): domain Eukaryota; kingdom Metazoa; phylum Chordata; class Amphibia; order Anura; family Ranidae; genus Pelophylax; species Pelophylax lessonae. Next base: position 453,762,444 of record NC_138770.1, read on the forward strand.
GTGAAGGAATAGCACCTGTGGACTTATATTTATTTACTTGCACAATTTTTTTTAGTTTTTTGGACTTTATTTACACCCAGACCGCGATTTATTTTTCTGTGAAGCACAGAGGACACTTATATATGCACCTGAGCACTTTATTTATCACTAAAGAATGATGAACACATTAAGTGATTTTTAGGTTATTGTTTGTTTACCCTTGTTCACTATGATTATGAATTTTATGTATATGGTTTAGTTCCCATGTGTATACACTGTGTTAGTCACATACACCAGTTTTAGTTCATTTTATTTATTTATTATTCAATATTATTCACTTACCCAGAAGCGCAGTACCCCCCACCGTTTATATATCTCACACTGTATGGTCACCAGTTCCGGTACTAGCAGCATCTGGGGTCTCCATTTTATCCCCTATCACCCCAGTTTAGACAGCGCAGGACTCATTGTACTATACGATTCATTTTAGGAGAAAGTTGAAATTTAATAAGCATTTAAAGAATTAGCATTATCATTTTAGGAAACAATAACTCAAATATGTACGTTCACATGATGGAATTGATGACAAAACAAAGTGCACGCAATGAAGGTGGCTCCATAATTTCCAACTGAACCTTCAGTTTAATCAAAACACCATCAGAACAAAGGGTGTTTACTGTATTACAGTGTGTTGTCTTTCTAAAGCATAGGAAAGTCTGTCTTCTGCTATTAGCTATAGAGTGGGACCCTTGCTCACTGTAAGGCTCGCTTCACATTGGTGCTATGGCTATGCAAATCACATGCGATATCTGTGTGATGCGAATTCACCCATACTGATTGAATGGCTGAATTCTCATCGTATTTGGACCAAAGTCATGCACGACCCTTTTTTTTGGTCCGCACCAGAATCAGATCACATGGGTGTTCACAGCTATGCGATCCGATTCCTGTCCAAATTGACAGCTCGCACTGCAAAAATGCAAACCGATCTGGGGGTGTCATTAACTTTGTATTGACATTTCCAGTGGTTTGCATATGGCAGTGTGAACTGCCTGCGAGTCCAGTACTGTGCGGGAATCCACAGTGGATTTGCAGGGTCTACCACATCACACCATTGGTCTCATTGCAGAGGTCTGACATGCTTCCTAATGAGTCAGACCTATAACTCTGTAATCAGCAATTATTATCTCTGCTGATTGGGGAGTCCTGGCTCTGACACTGACAGTGGGGTTGATTTACCAAACTGGAACATGCAAAATCTGGTGCAGCTCTACATATAAACCAATCTGATTTCAAATTTTTTTTGGCAATGCTTAATTGAACAAGCAAAAGTTAGAAGCTGGTTGGCTACCATGCACAGCTGCACCAGATTCAGTGGGGAGGGTCACTTTCTCATAAAAAGCAAGGGTCCCACTCAATGGAAAGATGGCAATACATAAGCTTTTCTACTATTGTGGCTAATTTTAAGGAAAACAAACTGTAAGAATTGGCACAGCTTTTGCTGGGTGCTACTGGAATGTGTTTAAAGTGTTTGAACTCAACATTCAGTTAGGCTTTAGCACTCATTTTGTCTACCTCAAGTTTTTGCTGTTAATTTCTTTTGGTATAAAATGTGAGCTGGAGACGCCCGACGCTAGTACGTGGCAGTCATCTTGAAACGCAGATCGAGACTGTAAAGACATGCCATTTTTTTACTGCTATTATGTGAGTGAGACCTTTTACCAATTTTATTAATAAACTGGCTTGAGGCGCCTGCACTATAACAAGTGTTTTATTTGTTTCTGCATGAGAGATCTAAAGTCCTGGGGGAGATCATTTGAGAGAGCAGGAGAGAGTTTGGTGCCAATCCAAG
>NC_138770.1:453764474-454103038 GCF_965119305.1 Pelophylax lessonae
GTAATACTGTGACTTCCTTTGGCAGTCAGCTGTGTCCCATTGCCAAAATGCAGCATATATTCTGATAAGGTATTTCAGAAACATTTACCACATTTTGGCCACTAGATGGGCATGATATTCAAAGGAAGACATAGTATCAGAGAAAATGCTGGGAACATTCATGCAGTCTGGACGACTGCTATAGGAAATGTTGTGACACTTATGACCATTATCTGTGTTGTGTAAATATATATTGTGACAGGAAGTCAGGTAAATCTGTGAGTGGTGTCACAGATGGGAGATACACTTCTGCTTGGTTTAGACAATTCACCAATTACTATAGGGTGTCGGCTGCAAAGGTAGCCAGGAAGGTTTAAGGAAATTGAAAAACCTTCAGCTATTCAGAATGAGGAAATTAAGGCCTCTATAAGTTGTCCAGAGGAAGTCTACTGATTGCTGCCTCCTGACGCTGTGTGAGTAGAGGAGGGCAGTCAGATGTATGCCTCCTGAAGCTGTGTGAGTATAGGAGAGGAATGCCTCCTGAAGCGATGTGCGCTGAGGAGGGTAAAAAGACTGAAGACTTCTCAAGGTGAGGTCTTGGATTGTTTTCTATGTGAAGAGAAAAACAAATGGATGTTTTCTATGTGAAGAGAAAAACAAATGGATGTTTTCTATGTGAAGAGAAAATCAAATGGACATTTTCTGGGTGAAGAAAAACAAAGGGACATTTTCTGTGTGAAGAGAAAATAAATGGACTATTGATGGTCTGCTGTATGATCAGCCAAGTCTGCCCAACAGTAGGTTGGGGACAGACTCCTTAGGTAGGTTCCTGTGTGTGAAGGTAGCCACCCACAGTGGCAAGGATTTATTTTGTGTTTTATTTTTATTTTTGATGTTTTGATGCTTGCACTTGTGTGAAGAAAATTGCAAGAATAAAACCATACACTGTTGTTTGCAACCACTTCTCGGCTATCTCCCTGTGTAACGAACCCCCCAAGGGGTCATCCACACCCGCCACCGAGCTAATCCCTCACAATATATATATATAGTGGATATTTACTGTTTGTGTTGGTTGTTCTTTAGATATGTTAATTCTATTTCCGTATACAATTTCATCTGCATATGATAACGTAATCAGGCAACCCCTGACCTGTGTGTGGTAATTTGATCAGGAGGGGGATGTGCTCATGTGTGTATAAATTGAGTGTGAAGCTGTTCAATAAAGGAGAAGGTTCCAAGACTTGTACGAGCTAAGTTTTTGGCTAGCTTTGTATGAGGGCTGCTGGTAAAATCTGGGATATATGTTTATGACTGCAAGCCGTATACTGACGGAAGATCACAAGTACAGTTAGTTACATATATATATATATATATAGGGGAATGGGTGTCAAAGTAGATATCAGACTGTACAGGCCAGCCAAGGAGCTTGATGTTTTATAAAAGCACAATTTATTGAATAACAATTATTAAAAATATCATACAACATGTACGCATCATGTACGAGTGAGTAAAAACAAAAGCAAACACAATCAGTGCTTGTGGAGTTTTACTGTATACAATCATACACCGAGCATGAAATGCTAATATGATAAATCTTCATGTGCCAACGCATTTCGTCAATTTGCTTTGTCAGTGCTCATGAAAAGCATACAGCACTCATCTGAAGAGAAACATCATTTATAATATATTCCAGTGTTTTACATAATATTTACATATTTAATAATATTTACAAACATTCTAGCCTATACTGCGATCATATGTTTGTCATGCGGGACCACCTCAGCACAGAGCAGCACCAGCACAAAGGTGGGTTCTGCATGACAAACATATGATTGCATTGACAGTATACGCTAGATCTGATTGTGTTTGTTTTTACTTACTCAGAAATGTACATGTTGTATGATCTTTTTAATAATTGTCATTCAATAAATTGCACTTTTAAAAAATATCACACTCCTTGTCTAGCCTGTACCTTCTGATATCTAATTCGTTCCCCTACATATACACTAGATGAATGCTTGTGACATTCATCCATCATATGTTTTATAAATAGGCCACCATGTCTTTATATTCACAAACAAATCTCTTTATGCTGTGGATTCTAGCCTTTGCATTATGACGTGTTTTCTGCGGGGTAAAAGCACTGAGATTCTGCTTCCAAATCTTTGCTTTTTTCTGGATTTCTACACACTATGCATTTTTTTTTAAAAAAAAGCAATTAAGTGCAAACCTATGTAAAGAAAGATTGCCATGTTCTATGAACCAGAGCTGTTTTAGTCATGGTGTGACCTTGAGTACAGTATTTACTACCCTATACCATGGGAAAGTGTCTTCCAAGGATTGGCCACAAAACAATTTCCAGCTTACTTTAAAGTCTCTTCTAATAAACTTACATTTGTCCCAAACAACCTCATATATGGATATAGTTTTTATGTCACATAAAAAAAAACAAATAAACAGAATAAGTAAAATATATTTGTAGTAACTGCACTGAAGGGTACTGTAGAACGTCTCTCTTTGCATGATAAAATACATTTATCATTTAACATTTAATACAGTTTGGATTATGTGGAGGATACAGTGAAGCTATTACCAAACAACTGTATTTCCCTTTTCTTAATAAAAATAAAACAGTGCTCTTATTTTGTATGCCCTAAATGCAATGTAACCTGAATCAGGAACACAAGTCACCGTAGTATTGTGATGGACTTGGTTTAGATTTAAAACAGAAATCCCTAAATGGGCTTTATTAGAAAAGATTTCTAATTCCTATGTGATCCTTCTTGATGGCAAACCTGTAGAGATTACAATACAACATCGTTAGAACCAGTGCACATAGAGTTCCTGGGGTTCCTGTACATTCTCACTTGAAACAACCCAGGTGGCTGTAATGCCTGGATGATTTAGTTTGCAAATATTTTCTTAGTTAGATGACTGGCTTGCCTTACCCCTTCTATCACCCATATATCATTATTGACCAGTGAGGATGTCTATCACAGTAATGAAGCAACAGTGAAGCTAATCAGATAAAAGGAGTAGGGCCAGGTGCTGGGCCCATACAATCAAGAGCACTGCACCCTGAGCCCACCCAGTTGTGTGATAATAGCTGATGAATATTTGCTTTTGCCACACTAATTCTCTTCCTGGCCAATCAGGAAGAGGAAAAGCCATGATATTGGCCAAGGAGGAGGAGGAGGGAGGAGGCGCAGGGGAAGCCGCTGCCTGCCCAGGGACTGGGGGGGTGGGGGGGTTAGGTGCGCAGGCAGGTGCTGGTGCGGTCAGGGGGGGCGTGTATAGTGTGGTCCGTCTGCTGCCCCCCGGCCCATGGAGCACCAGCCGCCACTGTTTACGAAAGGCAAATACTCTGTGCACTTTGCAAGTGTAGTTGCACTCTACAAGAAAATTTGCTCCATTGCTTAGTAAATGAGGTGACGCTTGACTTTGCAAAGAATACCCAATCACATGCAAGGAAATGTAAAAAAAACTGCATTTTTTCTTTACATGGTTGGGTAATGGAAGTCAGCAGAGCTTCATCTTATTTACTAAACTCTGGAGCAAAAGAATGCAACTGTACCTTCAATGTGCACCTTCTATTTGCCTTTAGTACATCAACCCCATAGCAACCAATCAGCCTGCTGAAGTCAAATTTGTATTAGATTGAGTTGTATTGGTTTCTGTAAACTAGTGAATTGGAATTCTTTATAAAATAGGACCCCGCGTTACCCACAGAGCTATCTATCTATGGCTATTCTAACACAATAAACTGAACTTAGCTAATCAGCAGATATTGCATTGGTCTGGATGGTTGAAGCATTTATGATAGTGTATATTAACAATGGTTGCTTATACATTAAAGTATTTTAATAAAAAGGAAAACAAATAAGAAAAAAATCCTAATTTGTATGCAACCCATAAAATAAAACCTGGAAGGCAAGATTACTTTTCCTGCTCTCTTCTACTATTTTTCTAAAATACTTTGGTTGCTGTGCAATGTTGCCTTTTTACATTCCAACCTCTTGTAACTATTTATTTCTAGCAACATCTACCAAGCAATGGCAAACACTTCCCACAAGGTTGCTGTAAAAGGCTATGCTTGCAACTGGCTATTTTTCAAAACCATATGCTTTGTATTTGAGTTGCCATATGTTCATTCAGCTCAAAGTGTTAGCTTAGTACAGAACATAGGTTATACAACATGAAATAGATTTATCTGAAAATTCATAAAGACCTCTACCCAAAACAGTAAAATGTGGTTTTTGATAGAGCTCGTTGGGGACATTAAAAGCTTAAAGTGGTTTCTAAAGTCAAACCGTTTTTCACCTTAATACGTTCTCTGCTCTATAGTTAAAAAAAAAAAAAAAAGTACTACCTATTCTACCCCATCCCTAAACACTTACTTGGTTCCTCTAACTGCTCCAACACTGTCCTGGCTGCAGCACCGCTGCCCTAATTTTCTTGTCCCACAGGAGACACTGAGAACACAGGGAGCCATAGGCTACTGCTGCTGTCAGTCAAACTCCTGTGAAGCAGGAGCGGAGGCATGGCTTACTGATGTGTTTTTCTATTGATGCACATAGCCTGGCTCAGGAGCACACAGGCACAATTGCCCCCTTAGCACTTGGCTTGCTAAGGAGGCACCCATGGGAGGAAGGAGCAACATTGCAGGCAGAGAACTGCCAAAGAGGAGGTAAGGGAGCACACGGTGCAATATCATTGCACAGAGCAGGTAAATCTAATATACACCATATTACCAAAAGTATTGGGACACCTGCCTATATACGCACGCGAACTTGATGACACCCCAGTCTTAGTCCATAGGGTTCCATATTGAGTTGGCCCACCCTTTGCAGATATAACAGCTTCAACTCTTCTAGGAAGGCTGTTGACAAGGTTTAGGAGTTTGTCTATGGAAATGTTTGACCATTCTTCCAAAAGCGCATTAGTTAGGTACTGATGTGGATTAGAAGGTCTGACTTGCAGTCTCCTCTCTTATTCATCCCAAAGGTGTTCTATCGGGTTGAGGTCAAGACACTGTGCAGGCCAGTCAAGTTCCACCACCCCAAACTTGCTCATCCATGTCTTTATGGACCTTGCTTTGTGCCCAAGGGGACATTCCGAAACTGTTTCCACAAAGTTGGGAGCATGAAATTGTCCCAAAATGTCTTGGTATGCTTTTACCTTAAGAGTTCCCTTCACTGGAACTAAGGGGCCAAGCTCAACCCCTGAAAAACAACCCCACACCATAGTCCCTCCTCCACCAAATGATTTGGAGCAGTACAAAAAAACAAGGTTCAAAAATACATGGATGAGTGAGTCCTGACCTCAACCCAATAGAACATCTTTGGAAAGAATGAGAGTGGAGACTGTGATTTAGGCCTTCTCTCCAATATAAGTGCCTGACCTCACAAATGCACTTCTGGAAGAATGGTTAAACATTCCTATAGACACACTCCTAAACCTTGTGGACAGCCTTCCCAGAAGAGTTGAAGCTGTTATAGCGGCAAAGGGTGGGCCAACTCAATATTGAACCCTACGGACTAAGACTTGGATGCCATAAAATGTCATGTGCATGTAAAGGCAGGTGTCCCAATACTTTTGGTAATATAGTGTATATATATCTTTTTATTTTAACAAAAAAAATAATTTAAATATAATTTTAAAGTGAATGCATTGTGTCTCTAAATGACATTGTTATTAAGGGGTAAATGTGACACTCACAGGTGAATTAACTACTGCAATTTAAAACACATTCACCAGGAAAATTCACCTGCTGTGAATGTTAGGTAAATGTCATAATCAATGCTGTATAAATATACCGCTTAGTGGTTTCTGCTTTTTTGTCTATTCCTTTTAGACCTTGTGTATAAAAATATAATTTTATATTTATATATGCTATCTTACTTTAGAAGCTTGTGAGTAACCTATAAATGAAAGAAAATTGGGGTTGTTTGAAAATTTAGTGTAGTTGCAGGAAATTCTGCCCTGTGTCGTCTTGCTGCTGCAGGGGAATAGTTTAGATTCCAGGTGATAGTAAATGTCGGTCTGAGAGTGACAATAAACGACATTGCTTCTGAATGAATGTTTTCTAAATAGGCCAGTTCATATTAAATGGCAGGCCTATAGCTTGTGCTGGCCTCATATGTGTTCTCTGTCAGCTATCATTCTTGTTAAATGTGAAATGTATAAACAGCTGATGACTGTTTAAGTGGCAAATATCCTCAGGAATTTCTCTATAAGAAGAAATACTGTAGACATGCATGCTAAATTGCCCTGAGCCTTGGTGTGCTTGGGTATTATGCCTGTTGCTTAAAATGATGACTACTAAGCTTTTCAACCAAACAGAATTATGAGTGTGTTGGGTTGCTATTGTCATTGTTCATGAACCAACAGTGCTTAGAGAAAATTGATGACATGTGCTTGGAAAGCAGTACAGCTTTTCTAAGAGCCTCTGAATACGTGAGCTTAAAGCTATCTTGCTCATCTCGCTGTTATCCAGACAAAAGGTTTCAGCTTTGAACACAGGCTGAAGATGAAAGATGTGACAAAACTGTAGCCAGCTAATGAAATGGCACCTTAATCTGGTTCATTCGTCAACTCTAAAAACTGCCTTGGCTATAGTACAAAACACTGGGTTTAAAAAAAAAATTGAAAAAAAAAAAAATATGTGCAACAGATAAAGGTTAACATCACAATTATTGAAAATAAATAAACTCTGCCTCCCCTACCATGCCCATTACATTTCTTACATATACTAGGTATCCCGTTTCACATCTTTGCCCTATACACAACTTCTGATTAAGTCAATGGCTTTGCAAAGGGTTATGGGGTTTCCCAACCACCATTGACCTATTGGTATTGACCTATTTCCCAACCACCATTGGCAGGAAGAGGTAACATAAGTGCCTTTAATCTCTACAAACAATAACTATGTGCAGATCTATGTTCCACGTTGTCCTTGCCTTCCCATGCTGCAGCACTGCTTATGCCTTTTCTGGCACAGCTTTGCCCTAAGAATCATACTATGGTTGCCCCAAGGGTTATGGGGTTTCCCAACCCCCATTGACCTAACATAGAAAATTTAAAGGGAGATTGCCACTGGATCATGTTGGGTAAGTGGAGGTTACCCAGGGTGAATTAACCTTTTACTCTGTCTTATGATAAATGGTCCTTTGATCCACTTTTTACCAGTTCATTAACATGTTGGGTGAATTGATATATTGTAGCATGTAACTCACTCCCAATTTGGCGCGATCACAGTGGAGCAGATTTTTCATCATTCCTTACAAACTGAACTTTGGTGCAGTTACAATTAATTTGTACCATTATCTGCCCCCAATTACCCCTCCCACCAGTCTTACACTTATCAGTTCCCAGTCCAGCAAGATATCGCCAATATGTCCACACAACAACTTGCAAAGCTTTCAGGGCCAGGCACACACATGCACTCTGCACATTCCAGTGGGATTTGTGTCTTCTTCCAGAGCATGGAGGTCTGTCTTTCCATAGGAATCAAGGACAGACGGTATGCATGGTTTTCGCTTACATTGATGATTTTGGCAAACCTTCTTGGCAATACCCTGATTGCTGACAGATTAGTATAGGACTGGTAGGTATTGAGGGCAGGAAGAGGTAACATAAGTGCCTTTAATCTCTACAAACAATAACTACGTGCAGATCTATTTTCCACCTTGTCCTTGCCTTCCCATGCTGCAGCACTGCTTATGCCTTTTCTGGCACAGCTTTGCCCTAAGAATCATACTATGGTTGCCCCAAGGGCTATGGGGTTTTCCCAACCACCATTGACCTAACATAGAAGATTTAAAGGGAGATTGCCACTGGATCATGTTGGGTAAGTGGAGGTTAACCAGGGTGAATGAACCCTTTACTCTCTGTCTTATGATAAATGGTCCTTTGATCCACTTTTTACCAGTTCATTAACATGCTGGGTGAATTGATATGTTGTAGCAAGTAACTCACTCCCAATTTGGCGCGATCACAGTCTTACACTTATCAGTTCCCAGTCCAGCAAGATATCGCCAATATGTCCACATAGCAACTTGGCAAATTTTCAGGGCCAGGCACACACATGCATTCTGCACATTCAAGTGGGGTTTGTGTATCCTTCCAGAGCATGGAGGTCTGTCTTTCCATAGGAATCAATGACAGATGGCATGCATTATTCTCGCTTTCATTGACAATTTTAATTTTGGCAAACCTTCTTGGCAATACCTTGCATGATTAGTGACAGATTAGTATAAGACCGGTAGGTGTTGGGGGCAGGAAGAGGTAACATAAGTGTCTTTAATCTCTACAAACAATTACTTCGTGCAGATCTATTTTCCACATTGTCCTTGCCTTCCCATGCTGCAGCACTGCTTATGCCTTTTTTTGCACAGCTTTGCTCTAAGATTAATACTATGGTTGCCCAATTCACTATTTTACAAGATTCCACGACAATAGAAAAGGCATAAACAGTGCTCTGGTCCTGGGTAGCCCAAGGAACATGGATTTATGTGTGTGTACTACAAATACGACATTTGGGGTTTTCATTAAAATAGGGGTTAGCCTTTATAGACCCTATATGATTTGTTGGTCTGTTAGAATTGAAATCCTATATAAGACAGCAGTATGTTTACACTTGTGCATCTATATGTTGTAAACTGAATATGCTTAAGTCCTAAGTAGGGTGTTTTTTCTAAAATATAGAAAACAAACAATGCGTGAGAACAAAGAAGAAAAGAAAATTGCACTCCAACAAAATAATAAATAGGACACTGTTGTTTCTTGTGTTGCACCCTCCTAGGTAGGTGCTAGGAAAGAGCAAATTGTGGCCCCTGTCTGCTTATCAGGGCGGCCTGATCATTCAGTTAAGCTGTCATGTGCTTCCAGGTGTGTCTGTTGAGCTTGGGGAGTCACCTCACTGTATTTAATGAGGACACTTGTTGGGCAGTGGAGGAGACCTGACCAATAGCACACCAGGGCTTATATTAGTCTCAGTGGGCGGATCCTGCCACAATGCACCCTGGGATGGGGTATAAGTCTGAGGGAAGGACATGACAGAGCGTCTTTGGCAGGAAGCAGAGTCCCAGGAGGAGGGTGACGGCTGTCTCTCCTCCTGTCAGCGCTAGTGAGGGTGTCCTGGGCAGTCGGCCTAGAGGACGAAGGTTGAGCTGAGCTGCAAAGAGGGAACCAGTGTGCTGTGGGCCGAGTGGAGCTGCTGGGCAGAAGTTTCCAGGAAAAACAGTATTGTGAGTACTCAAAACTGCCCAGGGGTCTGCCTAGAAAAGGGGACCACGCCAGAAGGTCAGAGGGACCTGAGAGCCAGCTAGCCAGTAGAGGAAGGCTTAGCAAAGGGGGGTGCCAGAGTCTAAGCCCTGAAGATAAGTGAGTGAAAGGGGGTGCCAGTGTGGGCCCTGAAGTGTTCAGCAGTGCAGCAGTTGTACAAGTAGCTACCTCAGCAAGGAGTGCTTAAGGGAGCTCAAAGAGGACTTCTTTATCCAAGAAAGCAGTCCAAAGTCAGTTTGGAGTTAACACGCAGCAAGCCAGCGTTAACCAGCGTCAACCGGCATTGACCAGTATCTAGCCAGCGTCAAGTCAGCGCCACTCAGCATTTTTCAGTTGTCCCTAGCAATTTGTGCATAGTTGAGCCAAAGGAGTATTCCACTCATTCCCTTCTCCCATCCAAATTCTCAATAAATACTAAACCCAAAGACACTGGACTGGTCATTGCCTCAGTGCTCACACTTGGAGAACAAGCTTAAATGTGCTGTTTTTTGCTGGCGGTAACCCAGGCGGACCCACATTCAGCAAAACGGCTGGGAATCCTGCTACACTTGAAACAGAGGGGATGATAGGAACTTTTCTGATAGGAATTTTGTAAAATGCTCCATAGAAATAGGCTCATGTAAGCAAAGGTATCCAGAAACAGGGGGCTACTTTAAGGGCCTAAATCAAATTAGGTTTTATGGATCTATGCTATCATTAAATGATAGCAGATGCGGATAGATGCAATAAATTGAAAAATAGGTATCTCTTCTATAACCAAATAGCTTAGCTGTTAGATTTAAAAAAAAAAAAAAAACTTCAGCAATCCAGGTTCCAATATGACAAATCTTTGCCCCCTCATTAAAAAAACAACTTATGTTTAGAAATCCTAAGCTGTATCTGCATATAGGTACTATATATATATATATATATATATATATATATATATGTCAATATAAAAAATCTAGACTACAGATATTGCAAGCAAGGTAGACATTTTTGGTATTTAGTGTACTTTTTGTCTGCTTCCAGTCTTTGGTATTTACCTTTACTGTAGAAGCAGGCCTCATGCAAACGGTCGCAGAAAAAAAAAAATGCAGTTTTCAGGGGCGTTTAACTCTTTTTTATACCTCTAAAGGCACTTTCATGTGAACTGATGTGCCCATTCACATGCAGACATTTAGTGTTTTTTTTAAAAAAAATACATAAATCCACCTAAATTATCATAAATGTATACTTATTTACTTTCATTTATTCTAGTAGGTAGCTAGAATACATGAATATTCCAAAACAGCATACGCTCAAAAACAGCATACGCTCAAAAACAGCATACGCTCAAAAACCTGGAAAAACGTGCTTAAACACAAGTGAAAAAAACACAAGAATAGAGGCATTTCTTTCTGCCAACTTCTGGCAGCAAAAATGCCTCTAAACTTCATATGCCCGGGTACATGAGGCCTAATTGTACACTTCAATGGAAAACCTATACCCAGGTGGTCATGTTGTTGATGGGCTTTCCCCTTAAAAAAAATGGAGCTTGTTCTGCTCATGTGCCAGGGGTGAGGTACAGGAATTAGAAGATACAGTATTTAAGAGCTCTGCATAAAGCGGTGTAGTGAAAATTGTCTTGAATCAGCATAGCTTTTCAAGTAAGTATGTTATAAAAAGAGAGGAAATGGGAGCAGACTCTAAAAAGCATAAATGTACTAAAAAGTCCCTTTATATTTATGTTCTTAAAATTAGGTAAAAAAAAGAAACACATTTTCTGAATTATTGAATAATTGATTCACATAATCTGTAAGTTTTGGCTGATCAGTGTATATGCATTTCAACCTTTATATTGTTCATCATGAGGCAAAGGTGATATTAGTAATTCAAATAAAATATTTATTTATTTATTTATTTATTTATTATTATTAAAATATTTTTTTATTAGGTAGTGAGATATACACTCACCGGCCACTTTATTAGGTACACCTTGCTAGTACCGGGTTGGACCCCCTTTTGCCCTCAGAACTGCCTTAATTCTTTGTGGCATAGAGTCAACAAGGTACTGGAAACATTTCTCAGAGATTTTGGTCCATATTGACATGATAGCATCATGCAGTTGCTGCAGATTTGTTGGCTGCACATCCATGATGCGAATCTCCCATTCCACATCCCAAAGGTGCTCTACTGGATTGAGATCTGGTGACTGTGGAGGCCATTGGAGTACAGTGAACTCTCTGAGCTTTGTGACATGGTGCATTATCCTACTTGAAGTAGCCATCAGAAGATGGGTACACTGTAGTCATAAAGGGATGGACATGGTCAGCAACAATACTTAGGTAGGCCATGGCATTTAAACAACGCTCAGTTGGTACTAGGGAGCCCAAAGTCTGCCAAGAAAATATCCCCACACCATTACACCACCTCCACCAGCCTAAACCATTGATACAAGGCAGGAAGAATCCATGCTTTCATGTTTACACCAAATACTGACCTTCCCATCTGAATGTCGCAGCTGAAATCAAGACTCATCAGACCAAGTAACGTTTTTCCAATCTTCTATTGTCATACTTTGGTGAGCCAGTGCAAATTTCAGCCTCTGTTTCCTGTTCTTAGCTGACAGGAGTGGCACTCGGTGTGGTCTTCTGCTGCTGTAGCCCATCTGCTTTAAGGTTTGATGTGTTGTGCATTTAGAGATGGTATTCTTCTTACCTTGCTTGTAACAAGAGGGTATTTGACTTACTGTTGCCTTTCTATCATCTCTGCCCATTCTCCTCTGACATCAGCAAGGCATTTTCGTCCACACAACTGCCGCTCACGGGATATTTTCTCTTTTTTGGACCATTTTTTGTAAATCCTAGAGATGGTTGCGCATGAAAATCCCAGTAGATCATCAGTTTTTTAAATACTCTGACCAGCCCGTCTCCCACCAACAACCATGCCATGTTCAAAGTCACTTAAATCACCTTTTTTCCCCATTCTGATGCTTAGTTTGAACTTCAGCAAGTCATCTTCACCATGTGGGAATTGGGTGGAGAGTAAATATCTATCAGCAAAATACCGGCACCATCCCCTGAAAATTGAGTACATCTAAAAAGAAAAACAAGTTTCACAGGGGGAGACCCTGGAGACGAGGAAAATGGGGATTTTAACCACTTGCCAACCGCCGCAAGTATATATACTGCGGCGGTCAGCCCCGTGCAGGCAAAGTGACGTATTGGTATGTCACTAGCCTGAGAGCCAATAGGGGGCAAGCGTGCGCCGCCGGAGGCGCGCTCCCGCCCCCGCTCGTTCACGGACCCCCCCGCGCGTATGAGCGGCGGACTCGCGATCGTCGGGGGGAGAGGGAGAAAGGCAGGCGGCTAATGTAAACACACCCGCCTGTCATTCTCCCCAGTGTAACAGCACAGATCATACGGTCCTGCTATGTAGGACCGTTGATCTCTGCTGTTACATCACAAGCCACATCCCTGTACAGTAAGAAACACGCCCCTAGGGACACACTTAACCCCTCCTTCTCTAATAAAGTTAACCCCTTCCCTGCCAGTGTCATTTTTACAGTAACAGTGCATATGTATAGCATTTATTACTGTAGTAATGTCACTGGTACCCCCAAAAGTGTAAAAAAATCAGGGGTCCGATCTGTCCGCCGCAATGTCGCAGTCACACAAAAAAATCGCAGATCGCCACCATTACTCGTTAAAAAAAAAAAACAATAAAAATAACAAAAATCTTTCCCTTAGTTCGTAAACGCAATAACTTTTGCGCAAACCAATCAAAATACGCTTATTGCCATTTTTTTAACAAACATATGTAGCAGAAAACAAATTGGCCAAAAATGTTAAAAAATTTAGATTTTTACATTTTTTTTGGCAATTTCATATAAAAAAATGTGAAAAATATTGTTATTTTTGCAAAATTGTCGCTCTTTTTTTGTTTATAGCGCATGATCAAAAAATCGCACAGGTGATCAAATACCACCAAAAGAAATCTCTGTTTGTGGGAAAAAAAGGATGTCAATTTCATTTGGGTACAGCGTTGCACGACCGTGCAATTGTCCGTTAAAATCACACAGTGCCGAACCACAAAATACCCCCTGGTCAGGAAGGGGGTGAAATCTTCCGGGGCTTAAGTGGTTAATGTGCCTAGAAATATGACAAAAACAAATCATAAAAAAATACAAATTTTATTGAAAACAAGATAATAAAATCGACACAAAAATACAGCATATGAGAGGAGTATCACATAGCACAACACATCCTACAGTACGGTGGATCGACACGTTTTGTCCACAATCTGGGCTTCCTCAGGATCCGGATGCATTATAGACTTTTCAAAAAATATAAACCCTAAATAAAAGCACAAAACTATATCTCAGGTGCCAAACAGCGAAATCTAGAATAATGAGCTGTAAAATGACAGATTGGTCTGGGCAGGGAGGAGGAATATAAAATCCCTTACAGAAAGTATTTACCCAAACAGGGATGAATGCAGTCAAATATTGAACACAGATAAACCCCAACCTCAAAAAGCATATATTTTATAAGTACCACCTAGGATATAAGGCACGTATCCAATAAAGAGAAAGATCGCGTATCAGAAGATCATAGCACCGACAAACATCCCTGCCCCATCTTTACCACGTCTAGATGCCTAAATGCATTGATTTACTGCCATGTGATTGGCTGATTAGCAATTTCTGTTATCAAGCAATTAAACCGGTGTACCTAATAAAGTGGCCGGTGAGTGTATATTGCTATGAAAGAAATGTATTTTTTTTATTTGTTTATTTCTGTTAACAATCAGATATTCAGAAAGAAAAAAAAATCCTAATAAGAGGATAATGTACAGAATCCAGTCCGTTTGCTGTATTATGCGCATATTTCTATTTGACATAGTCACTAGGAACTGGATCTCAGGGGAATATTTGTATAAAGGTCTGTTCACATAAAATGCATTGCCCTATCATTGAAAATATACAGTCAGACTTTATCACATGATGCTCGCTCAATCCCCTCTGGCTACTTTACCTGCCTGCCACCTTTCATTAACAATTATCTGGAAGTATTATTACCAGCTCAATCCTTTGGGAAACATAAAGGTTACTTTGCGATCACTGCGTCTATGTGAATTAAAGCTCATGATGGATTTGGATTAGTCTGCACATACATGGCAGCAGAAAAGCGAGAAATGTGCAGTGAAATAGCTGTAAATGTGTATGTACACACAGATGTCTCAGTGTGAGCTAGCAGTGGAAGCCTGACAGCCATTCATATGTGATGATGTCTTTTATCTAATATTAACAGAATGGTGTATGATAAAGGAAGTGCGGCTAGTCTATAAAGAGTGAGTGATTCACTTTGAAACATACCGAGGATCTTTAACTTTGTATAAAACATGAATCTGTGCCTAGGCTTTAGGTATAATAGAGGGCTAGTGCTGCTAAAAGATGAAAATAGGTAGGTTTAATAAAAAAAAGTTACAATACAATGAAAAATGAAAGAAATATACAAGTGGAATATAAATCCTTTCACATTTTTTTAGATATACTGCAAAAGTTAAATAGGTCAGCTGTGTTACATTTCAGAATTTTTTTTTCGTTTGATATGTATTTTTATTTTATGCTATATATATGTACATGGGGTATCCATGTTTGCTGCTCGCTTATACAAGCTCAGTTTAAAGTGTATTGAACTCATATTTCTAAAAACCATTGACAGGCAGGGTTTTTATATCAGAAGAGACCCCTGTCTATCAGTGGTTATGTGATCTGAGCTGCACATGTTCAGTTCAGACCACGTTTAGCCCCCATTCACACCGAATCCGACTTTGAAATTGCGTGACTTCACTGGAATTTGCACTCTTTCAAAGCCGCATGTCAGTGCGACTTCAGGTGTGACTTAGCTGACATCTATGAAACTTCATGAACAGATGTTTCGGCAAATCGCACCTGAATTCGCCAAAAATAGCGCAGGAACTTCTTTTTCAAATCGGTGCGGCGACGCAAAGTCAGTTCCATTGCCGACAATAGGGTACGCCTTGTCATGCGATTTGGACCTGTCAAATCACCTGACAAGTTGCACAGGTGTGAATGAGGGCTTAAGGGACTGTGTGCTGTGGTAATGTAATTGCCATGTGTATTTGCGGGAGTGATGTCATCATGGCCGACCATTCAAGTAAGCAAAGAGACGAAACTTGTAAGGAAGACTGGGCAAGAGGTTGAGTTGGGCAGGTAAGTGTGCCATAATGTGTTAGTATGCAGTTCATACTATCACATTATAACATAACACTGTAGGGGGCTAATTTTTTGTGGAGTTTAATACCGCTTTAATGATTTATAAGGCTACACAAGGTTGTGCTTTAATGTACTCTGTATATGCTTGATACCGTGGGGCTGATTTACTAAAAGAGTCAAGAATCCTCAAACAATAAATTGTCTGAAGATTTAAATAAAATATCCAATCATATGAAAAGCAAATTCATATTCCTTTATCATCCACTAAGGGGCACAGGAATTCTTAAAACTAAGGGGTTACAGGGCCATCTACAGAATTTTGAGACACTAAACAGAAAACTGTTAAAAGCAGTCATATAACCCTTCCTCTTCCCAAAATGTGTTCATTTTCACTAATGTCCTGGGGGTTTGGACACATTTTCCTCAAAAAATATATTTTTTCTAGTCTTTGTTATTTTTTTAAGGTAACTATTAAACCACTGATTTTTTTTATCTTCAGTAACATCATGGAGGATTTCCACACTGCTGCATGAGCTGGTCTCCACATTTCAGCTACCTTAACCTACCCTAATGTAGTGTATAGCAGTATTTCTCAACTCCAGTCCTCAGGGCACACTAACAGGCCAGGTTTGCAAGAAAACTGAAATACATCACAGGTGAGGTGATATCATTTGCTGCTTAGTGATTGCGGTATTCTAGTCTGCAACTCCCCAAGGTAATACTTAAAATCGGGCCTGTAATGGCACTTTTCCACTGCAAGTACTGGCTCGGCTCTACTCGGCCCTGCTTGGCCCGGTTTGGTTTTCCACTGCATGGTACCGCATGGTACGGTGTTGGAACGGTTCGGTACGGTTTGGTATGGTTTGCTTTTCCACTAAAGTAGTACTAAAGTAAGTGGGTGGGATAGCAACGATTCTCTGACCAATCAGTGGCTAGTAGTGACAAACAGTCAGCTGCATGCAAAGCATTGTGGGATATAGTACCAGTATGGTACCTCTTGGAACCACAATTGAGGTGGTACTGTTTTGGAGAGCCGTACCGTTCGTTCCATGTAGTGGAAAAGCGCCGCCGTACCGTACCGAACCGTTCCTACAGCGTACCATGCGGTACCAGCAGGGGAAAAGCACAAAAGCGAGCCGAACCGTTCGGTTCCATGCAGTGGAAAAGCGCGATTTGTGTGCCCTGAGGACCAGAGTTGAGAAACACTGGTGTATAAGACTGGTCATGCCAAATGAGCTGGGAAATACCTTACAGTTGATATCATCGGGCACCATTCCAAATTTCCCTTCACCGCAGGATTCACTGCAGTAAGGGTTAAGGCTGAGGAAAATGAGCACCAACATCATCTGTCAGGTTGAGTGCTGCACATTCACTCCATTCTCTTTTTTCCCACATCATTTTAGTCTAGCCTATGGTGGAAGCACCACACCGCTTTTGTCCCTGAAGCATCACATGGAGTACCCAGTCTATGGTTCCATTGCACTGCTCGCCTACAGTGACTTCAGCCCACCTGCAAGCATCATTAGCATCAGTTAGTTGTATTTTTAAGTACACAAGGTCTTTGTTTCACCTTGGACTTAGTTACAGTATTTTTCTCTGTATGTGTGTCTTCTCAAAGATACACATAGAACAGTACTGCTGCAATAGGTGACCTCAGCCCATACTCACCTTCTGGTTCTGGGGAAGCCTCAGCCTGTAATCTAGGTAAGCCTGTAACTTAGACCCAGGAACACAATCTAGCAGAGTCATTCTCATCAGAAACGTCTTTTGCGCTGCTGGGCAAGACCGAGGTCACTCCTGTGTGCAAAAGGAGCTATGTGTCCTCTTTGAACCTTTTTTCTGTTTGTATACAATTACTAGAGCATGCTGCTCACAGGGGCCCAAAACATGCTATCCCTTTCAGAGTTTAAATCTGAATCAGAGATGGAAACATAGGCCTATGGCATGCTTTGGCTTGAAGGCCCATAACGATCAGAGCTAGAGTCCTTACCTGCTTGATGCAGTACTCACTACCCTGCATTTAGAGGACCAGCCTGCTGTTTCAGGCCTTGAGTCTTTAAGACCTTGTTGAGCTAGGTTGAATATCATGTTTTAGCGCTCTCACAGCTTCTACAATCTTTGCCTTACACCTACTATGTAAGCCCTTCCTCTATGCGGACTAAAAACACCTTGTAGCAAAGCTGTTCACTATTGTGAGATAATTCATTGGTTAGTAGTCTCACTCAACCATACCTGATCTGATAATGCACTGTAAGAGGCATACCACCAAACAGGTGGAAGGTGTGCTCGCCTTTGTGGGATTTCACTAACAGGAAGTTCAATTCGTTAATTATTTCCTAGTTTGATTCAGCTGGATCCACTTTGTTCCCTGTGTTGACAGTGATTTTGATTTGTGAAACTGTGCTACTTTGAGTTAAATCCCTTAAAGAGGACCCTGACATCACCAGAATGGGCCCTCATTTCACTGAACATTTGGAATAGATGTCTGGAGCTTTCAGCTTTAGTTATGATCACCTGTTTCAAGTATCCAAGCTTGTGTCCTACGAACAATTATGCAGTTACCCTTAGGGCTTGTGTAGACCTGCGGTTAAGAATTTTTAGCATCACCCAACCTTCCCCTTTTGCTGCAAAGGCAAAATATAGGGGTGTTTACATGCCACAGTTGCAATGCTTTGCATTATGCCCAGGGAAAAATAAATCCCCCTCTATGGTACAGGGGGAAGTACCCCACAGCATGTGATCCATTCAAGCATAATATCACCTCAAGCATAATATCACCTCCTTTGTCAAAGGCCTCTGGTACTGGAAACTGCTCAGCCCTATCCCTCTCTTGAGGGACAGTCAAGGCCAACACAAGTCTGTCCGTACTGCTCTCTTCCCTGACCATTCAGAATCCTTCAGCAGCCTGGTTCAAAGCAAAGTTTTTCCTTATTGCTTTTCTTGGTATCCCTATTGTGGAATACTTAGACTATCCTGACTAAATAGGGTCAGTTTCCTGGATTCTCAAAGTTAGAGTAATGCTGAGGTTAATATTGTCTGTAAACCTCGTCTAGATGTGAATTGCCAGCTGTCTAATGCTGGTATCTTTGGGTCACCATTGAGTTGAGCTATTCAGCTCAGGTCTTTGCTAAAAAAGTTCACTCCCTGCGGCAATTTTGCTCCTCCTCTTTATGTAGCAAACCTTATTCCCATATTTGTGGGATTCTTTCAGGACGTTCTTCTAGTGTGGTATCCCCTTCTCACGCAGCCTCCACCTTTGGCTTGGAAATCTAAAACTCTGAGAAAGATGCCCCAAATACCATGCCAATCATAGGCGTGCGCACAGGGTGTGCCGGGTGTGCCTGGGCACACCCTAATCACCTAGGGCACATTAGCATTATCGCTCTGTTTGCCAGTGAGGAGATGGGAAAGATCTCCCTCGGACCTGCTCTGCCATAAGAGAAGTGCCACACACTTCTATTTCACTTTGCCAGCAGGGAGAGTAATGTACCGGGGCCATATACATGTAGGCAAACACATGCATGTGTATTTAAACTTTGGGGTGCACACCCTAATGCAATAGGCTGCGCACACCTATGATGCCAATCTCTGCTGAGGGATAGAATGGTTCCTTCCCCCTGCCCTGGGAGGACCCCTCTGATGGATGTATCCTCTTTCTTAGTACTTGAGTTCTCTGGAATAGGTAGTTCCTAAGTCATCAGGGGATCCTTCTGTGGGTCAGTGTTCTGATCTGAGCTTAGCTGGACATCACTTCTAGAAAGGTTTGGTAACAGGTCAGATGACCTGATTGATCGCTACTCTGAAAGTTTTACCTTCTGGATTCCTTTAAGTGTTGGTTTTCACACTGAAGACTGAGAGTACAGCAGATGACTGTCCCTGATTTCCTGCTTGATGGGAATTCCTGTTTCCCTGAATGTCAGCAGATAGGACAGGTGGAGACTCAAGGAGGGATAGTGTTCTGTATTCTACTCCTCGTTTAGGAAAATGATCTCAAAAATAGGATTCCTATCTCTTGATCCAGGACAGCGGAGACTGCCTTGTTCAGGGAAAGGTTATATGATTCTGAATATCAGTTAGTTAGTACATTGTTAAGCAGGTTTGCTGTAGGATTTAGCACACCCTTAGAATACTGTGGGTGTTTGTTTGAAAGGAGCCCTTTTTATCCTTTTGATCTCGGTGTTCCTGTAAGCCAATTTGACTTATGGTACCCTCATCCCTGGGTACCTTCTGTTCTGCTGTAGTTGATCACCCTTTCTTAAAGTAGTAATACCTTTAACTTTTCAACAGCCTTATGGGTCTATTTTTTTTTTTTTTGGATATAATGCTTTGAGGACTCTCACCCCTTTGGCTTCATCACAGAGAGTTTAGTACACACGACCACCATGTGCTTCAAACAGTGAGAAATGGTGATGTAAAAAATCTTCTCAAGTGGTTCCACACACAAAGGTGAGGTTTGCTTTCTTCCACCACAATCAGATACACTCCCTACTCACCAGACACAGGAAATTATCATGCATAATAAATGGGAATGGATCCTCTCGTTTGTAAAAAATGTTCCACAATCGCACCCGAATCAAGCCAGGAGGTATCTTCAGATTAGTATAGGGGAAGAGTGGGGCGAGATTCTAATCTTGCATATACAAAAATTAATAATATGCTACTATCCCTCACTCGTGTGAATAGACAGTGGAGACAGATCTCCCCTCTTGCTCCCATAGGAGAAACAGGGGTGGATAAGGAGGGATTTGCAAGTACCTGGCATAAATGAACATATCAATATACGTTAAAAATTAATGCATCTTATTAGTATCAAAAAGTCAAAAAACAGGACAAAGACTAGAACATAGAGTACATCAAATCATATTGTATATCTCACTAAACAGATATAATAATATCAGATGTGGGTCAATCTGAGGCTGGACCTATGCATTTCGCCCAATATGTTTTTTGCTACCTATGTTTGGTAAAAAAAATCGCAATAAGCGTATTTTGATTGGTTTGCGCAAAAGTTATTGCGTTTACTAACTAAGGGAAAGATTTATGTCATTTTTGGTGTTTTTTTTTTTAACCGAGTAATGGCGGCGATCTGCGATTTTTTTTTGCGGGACTGCGACATTGTGGCGGACAGATCGGACCGCTGACTCACATTTTTGACACTTTTGGGGGTACCAGTGACATTACTGCAGTAATCAGTGCTATAAATATGCACTGTTACTGTAAAAATGACACTGGCAGTGAAGGGGTTAATTTTATTGGAGAGGGAGGGGTTAATGTATGCCTGGTGCTTACTGACGTGTGTGGGGGGAGGTGACTGTGTGACACAAGGACAGATCGAGGGTTCGGCTATGCTAAACCCTGCAATCTGACCCCGCCTGTCACTTCGGAGATCCGCCCGCTTGTGTTTACACAAGCGGGCGGATCTCCACACTCGATTCCCCAATGATCGGGGAAGAACAGCGGCAATCGCCGCTGCTCCTCCCCTGGCCCGACTACCGCTGTGCCTGAATACAGCGGGAGCGAGCCTCCGGCGGCACGCGCGCGCCGCCTAGAAGGGGGAGGGTCTGCCGACGTAGGTCTACGTCGTCAGACCTACAAGAGCCACTTTGCCGCAGTACAAATCTAGTGAGCAGTCGGCAAGTGGTTAAAATGATTACAATTATTGACATTTCAGAGTCAATTACATTTCTTTTTTGGCCCATTATGTCTGAGGAAAAGAAGCTGCCTAATAAATATGCAAACCTTGATATAGGGTGTTGACCTCCTTAGGCCACACCCTCCCTCATTACACAAATACACATCACCTGATATGCCTAAATCCAATAAACATTCAAGATTATACAGATTGGAGTTGGACAATATGCATAAAAATTAAGATTTGGTCAAAATAATCACTTGCCTAATAATTGTGCACACAGTGTATATGCAGATATGCACAACAGTTATTCCCTTTAGTTGTCATAGATGAAGCCATCTACAGTGTGATCTTAATAGGATAAATTGTTAGGAAAATTAAAAACAGGATATTTACTAGCACATGATATAAACATAGCTTCACCTTACCTACTAAGATCAGCGAGCACTTATTTGGCCAAAGGAACAACCTTCACTAAATTAACCCCAACATCTTTCTGTCAGGACTCAGGAGCACAGAATACCAAGCAATTTGACATTTTTGAACTGGCACTCTATAGATCTCATCAACAGCTTCAAAAAAGTCCAAGCACGGATTCTTTTTTAAGTAGACAAAGTCCCACAATAGTAATGGACATATCAGATAAGAGGAGTAAAGGAAATTATGATAAGGTTTCCTTTGTGCCAATATTATACTAAATATACTTTTTTTTTTAAAGAATATGTACCTGATAAATAAATTACAATGCAATCTCAAATTGCAGTAAATATTTCTCTATATAGGGATATAGGGGTATGTGTGTATAAAGGTGTCTTTTAATTCAGTCTTCTATCTATGTCTTTTTTAGTCAACTTGTATCTTTCAAGCAACATAGAAATTGCAGTACAATGCAATTTTACCACTTTTTCTAGTGACATTTGTCACCTTAGCTTTGCTCGAATTGTCCTCCCTGGCCTACAAATACAACTTGTTGCAGTTTTGTTCTGGCTGGATTCATTTTTTTTTTTTTTTTCATTGCAATCAGTGGTAGGTAGATGAAAAATGCATGGTCCTTTTTCATTTTATTTTTCATCTATTTTCAGTCTATTTTTTCTTGTTGCATGCATTGACTGCTAAAAACAAATGGAAAAAGTAGTATTGAAAATGGAATAAAAACTGAATCAGACTGCAAACCCTTTGGGGGGGATTGAAACAGATAAATGCTTAGTAAAAGGGATAAAATATGCAGTAAAATACATTTTATTTCATGCTTTATTCCTGCTTTTTGTTAAGATGTCTGTGTGCCTACACTCTACAGGAACAAAGGGGATAGACATTTACAGTAAATGGGGAGGGGGTTGGGGGTAGTAGCTATAATAGTGATCATAAATACTAGTACATAATCTTTTTTTTTTTTTTTTTCATTTTGTTCCAGGAAATTTGTTTTATACAGTATATATTTGTCAATTCACCTTCTGTATTAGCAATCAAGCGATAAAAACAGCCCACTTACCTTTGATTATGTTTTTTAATATTTTATCTCTTCTGTCTGCCTGTTTTACATGTTTATTGGTTAGCGTCTGCAAAAGGTAAATACTAAACAAGACGTTAAATGGCTGGGTGCATTCTCAGCAAAACCAATATATTTTCCTCCTTCTTGTACAGAACAAAACTATTTAATAGATACTGCCATCTAGTGTACATATTTAGAACAAGCTATTTTCCTGTGTATAGCTGATCACTTATTGTTCTTCTCCTCCCTTTTACTGGATATGCACGATTAGCTAAATGGAAAGATTTATAATAATGCAAAATAATGTTAAAAGGGTTCACTATAATTCTCTCACCTTGTGGTCATATTGTTTAGCCATTATATAGACATCATTTTTATTTGCATATAAATTGCATGCACATTGTGTCACAGCATGGCATTAATTGGTACATGTATGTATTATCTAATAGTGTAAACAAAATAATTATAGCCCATGAAATTAATGTTTTACTGATTGCCTTTTATGGTACGTCTAGTTGTTTGTTAATAGATTTTTCTCTGGTTTCTAGTGTGCTACACTTTTCACTGAACCATGATATAGTAATGTCAAAAGAATGCCTTTTGTTATCTGTCGTCTATCATGAAAATATTTGCTACATGCTCTGCTTTTGTTTAGTATGCATTCATATCTAAGCAACAAGAAGAATAGACTTTTCATATGTCATTATAAATGATTTTCATAGATTTGCCCATGCATTTACAAACAACATTCAGTGTTACATGTATTGGATATACTGAA
Source organism: Pelophylax lessonae (assembly GCF_965119305.1). Lineage (NCBI taxonomy): Eukaryota > Metazoa > Chordata > Amphibia > Anura > Ranidae > Pelophylax > Pelophylax lessonae. The sequence goes on from NC_138770.1 coordinate 453,787,843, forward strand.
TCACTAATAAAAAAAATAAAATAAAAAAACAAAAAGCACATAGACTATAGTGCATTATTAGTGAATACACAAATAAGCTCAGTTACCAAAGAGTTTTAGCATTGACCCTTGAAATACTGAAGACTGCAGTGAACACATACTTTTTTATTATTATTATTATTATTATTATTATTAATAATAATAATAATAATAATAATAATAATAATAATAATAATAGTATTATTTATATTCTATTTGTATTCTATAATATTATTATTATTATTATTATTTATATTCTTTTTTTTTTTAGGCATTTAAAAAAAATATTGAAAGTATGTTTATATTTCATTGTGTACCCGTTTACTGTTCATAGTTGCATTAAACACACAGATTTGTAAAGTATTAATATTTATGAAAGACAGCACATTCAGCAGCCTTTACATATGTCTGTTGAACTCAAAGGAATGACAGGATAAGCCATCTTGAGAACATATTGGGGTTAGTGATTTATCAAGGATGTATGGAGCAGCATCAAAGCACAATTGCTATACAATGCTCTTAAAAATTCACATACACAGTATACAGAATGTACCAAGGAAATATGTACATACATAACTGCAAACCAAATATTGAAATAAGGTGAATACACATTTTTAATGCATTTTTACATTAGGTTAAATCAGTGTTTCTCAACTCCGGTCCTCAGGGCACACTAACAGGCCAGGTTTGCAAGATATCTGAAATACATCACAGGTAATATAATTTGCTGCTCAGTGATTGCAGTACTCTAGTCTGCATCTCCCCAAGGTAATACTTAAAATCTGGCCTGTTAGTGTGCCTAGAGGACCGGAGTTGAGAAACACTGAGATAAATCACATTCCCTTTAAGGCACCAGATAAAGGAAATAAGAATTGCGTATGAAAGGAGTACATATTTAATTTAGATAAGTGAATCTGATTTCACCTTGAACACCATGTGACAATGAATTTAAACATTTAGACATGTATTTTAGTATGTATGTATGAAGTTCTTTTAGTATGTAGTGCTGGCTGACAGTGGCCCTTTTAAACCACCCATAAAAATGTCCCATCCGTCCCCAGAACTTTTCCCTCCCCCTGCCTGGAGACAGAGCAAGGGAAGCTGAACAGTAGGAATGTGAGCATCCTGATTGGCTGCCATTGCAGCCTGGACAAGCCTGCCCCCTAGGAACTTGGCCCAGGAGGAAGAGGTCCACTGTCTGTTGAAGGGCAGCACTGCTGGGACCTGCAGGGAGAGGGGCTGCCGAGGTGAACATTTGTGCCTGGAGGTGCTCTTTAAGCCTGTGTATAGGGCTCAGAAGTGGAGGGAGGCTGCCCTGAATCTGCATGAGAGAATGGTCTGGGACCTATATGATGAGTACAGTGACTAGGGAGGACTATGTGTTCCCTGGGGAGCTGCAGTGAGCTCAGGAGTCAAGGCTTATGGCAAAAATACACTAAGAACCCAGGAGACCAGTCTCGGTACTGGAAACACAAGCAGCCAAGAGCCCAAAAGTCATTGGACTGCCTGGAGGAAAGTGAACTGATCTGCTGGATCATGTGCTGAGGTGCTGAGAGCTGCTGGCTGCTTTGAGCAGAGAGAACTGAGCCTCAAGCTGCTGTGAGCTGTGAGTAGTGTGAATGTTTCAGAGACTGTTCTAATGGTATGCTGCCATGTGAGACCAAGAGTTCCACTTATGTCTACAGAGATGCAGGCTGAAGTGGTAGACTCCACTCAAGACCTGTGGCTTTGTCCTGCCCAGAGAGGACAGGAACATTTGTTCATCCTGGGATTACAAATACGCCCAGGTGAGAGTGGGTGCTCCAAAATAAGACAAGTGCCCCAATACTGGCAGGACTTTAATTGTATTTTTCGCTAGCCAGTGACTCAGACAAGACTTGAGATGATTAGTTAGAACATTTTTCTGCATATGATGCAGTTTTTTTAGGTTACTTATGTCCATATTGTAGTCAACGCATTTCTACCTTTGCATAATCCAACTTTCTCTTCAAGGCTTTCCGCCTTAATAAAGCCCACTCAAAGATTTCAAAGTGTGTCACCTGTTACTCAAATCCAGTTAGAGGGCAGATAAATACTAGAGCAAGGCTGAGGTACTCAACAGTTTACTCTGGGAGTAGTGCTACATGTATGAACTGCATAGAACTTCACTAAGCATGGACATGGACTGATCCTGATCAATAGTAGTATCATCAGCATTAGCAACTCTTCCTTACTAGACACATCTACAATTGCAAAACACAAAAACATATTGCACTTGCCCCTACTGATAAAATAGGCAATATAAGATCACAGAAAATATGGGTGGTTTTCACATTCTGCTATAGGATATTGTCAAAAAAAAAAATTAAAAATGAAAAAAAACCCCGCAATAAACGTATTTTGAATGGTTTGCGCAAAAATTATTTCGTCTACTAACTACGGGAAAGATTTATGTCATTTTTATTGTTTTTTTTACTAGTAATGGCGGCGATCTGTGATTTTTTGCGGCACTGTGACATTGCGGCGGAGAGATCAGACCCCTAACTGACATTTTTGGCACTCTTGGGGGTAATAGTGACATAACTACAGTAATCAGTGATAAAAATATGCACTGTTACTGTAATAATGCCATTGCAGGGAAGGGGTTAACCCTGTGGGTGATCAAGGGGTTAAATGTGAGCCTAGGGTAGTGATTCTAAAGCCCCATACACACGCTACGAAAATCAGAAGTAAAATTTCGTCCGAAGAACGATCTGCCGTTTTTCGGATTGTTAGTATAGTGCTTTCGACAGCCGATTACGAATTTTCGGATATGCAGGCTATAACATTTTTATCGTACGTCAACACAACGTCCAATTTTCGTTTAATTAGTACAGTTTTCGTCCGAAAAAAATCAGAAGAGCAAGACTAGGCATGCTCAGAAACGAAAGATTGCATACAAAACAATTCAACACATGACATCACTTCTTAAGTTGAATTCTGTCCTATGGGAATTTTCGTATGAAAGTAACCTCTTCACTTTGGATATAAGACTTGCATGCAACAAATATCGGACGCAAGATCGTTCAATAATCTGATCGTGTGTACGAGGCTTAACTGTGGGGGGGGGCGTGGCTTCTGAAATGACCATAGAGCAGTGATGGCGAACCTTGGCACTCCAGATGTTTTGGAACTACATTTCCCATAATACTGATACATTCTGCAATGTAGTTGAGCATCATGGGAAATGTAGTTTCAAAACATCTGGGGTGCCAAGGTTTGCCATCGCTGCCATAGAGACATGTAATCCTATATAGAAGGATCACATGAGCTCTATGATCATTCCAGAGAGAAGAACGGTCAGCTGTGTTTACAACAGCTGCCCGTTCTTCTCTCTCAGTGGGGAGCGATCGCGGGTGTCAGGCGGCAATCAGAGCCTCCTGCCCGCTGCATCGGCTTCCCCGCTGATAAGTCAGGATGGGAGCGCACCGGCGGCGGCGCGCGCTCGCCCCCTAGCTTCCCGCGCGTGACTGACATAGATCTATGTCGGTTTGCACAGGAGAGCCACCCTTCCGCAGTAAAAAGGCGGCGGGTGGTCGGGAAGTGGTTAAATCGACTTCTAGAAAATATTATTCTAAATATAATCCATAGTGCAATCCAAACACATAGGGGTTGATTTTCTAAAGGCAAAAAGACCGTGCACTTTGACAGAGACAGTTGCACTCCGCGAGTGCATTTGCTCCAGAGCTTAGTAAATGAGCAGAAGTTCTGCTGACTTCCACCATCCAATCATGTGCAAGCAAAAATGCTGTTTTTTTTTTTCATTCTCCTTGCACGTGATTGGGTACTGTTTGCAAAGTGAAGCCTTACCTCATTTATTAAGCTCTGGAGCAACTGCTCTTGCAGAGTACAACTACACTTTGCAAAGTGCACAGTCTATTTGCCATTAGTAAATCAACCCCTAATTGTCTGATTGTATGTTGAAAGTGAACATAGATACATACTTCGGCTTTATACATTGGTCAATCAGACCCTAAGTGTTTTATATACTGTAACAACAATCCTCTCTAGCAGCCAGCCAGATATCCAGAGTTGTATGCTGCTGAAACCTGTTTTATGATAGACGTCAAAAGTATTTGAGCTTCTTTTGCAAAGGGCATTGATGTAAAGTAGTCCCTATAAATTAATCCAATATTGTCTTGCATCAATACATCCATTCTAAATCTGGCCATACTCCCATCTAGCTAAATGAAAAAAAACTGATTCCGGTATCCATACTATGCATGGATGTATCTCCCAGTGAGGTTATAGTATTCTGATAGCCGGCAGCAGCATTTGTAAGAAAATTTGAAGGAACCAAGCAGAATATTGTTGGCCGAAGAGTCTGGACGGGAAGGGGCCAATAGGGCCACCCAATAAACAAATTTCAAAAAGTGTATGGCCAGCTTTAGATGCTGAAAACAATAGAACAATTGGTTATTAGAGAGTCATAGACACTATTGCCTTTCCACATGGTTATTTGAGCAGAATAATTATAAATCCTACACACGTCAACAGGAAGTATATAGTGGAAATGCACAACAACTGTTGTATTTTTTGTTCTGTTTTAGGGCTCTTTCACACATGGAGTCCGTCAGACGGACTCCGTTTTTCTCAGCGGGGGATCGATCCGCCGATCCCCCGCTGAGCAGGAGGATGACAGCTGTGTCTCCCCGCTGTGTGCTGAGACACAGCTGTCAGGTCCCCATTCTTCTCTATGGGGGAATCGGATGGGAAGGGACCGTCTGTCAGTTCTCATCCGATCCGATCCGCTGGACGGATGGAAACTAGGGTTTCCATCCGTCCAGATTTGAGGGATCGGATCGCATGTCAGCGGACATGTCTCCGCTGACATCCGATGTCCCATAGAGATGCATGGGGGGGACCATTCAGATCTGCCAAAAAAACGACAGGCGGATCTGAACGGTCCGCCTGTGTGAAAGGGGCTTTAGGCCCCTTTCACACATACGGACCGGACCGTTCAGTTTTTCATCCTTTGTCATCAGATTTTCATCCTTTGTCATCAGTTTTTCATCTGTTTTTCATCTTTTGTCATCAGTTTTTCATCCATTTTCCATCCTTTGTCCTCTTTCTCACGGCCGCTCCGGCGGGACTTTTTTTTTTCACAGAGCGGATGACACTTGTATCATCCGCTCCGTATGTCCGCATGTCATCCCATCCGTTTGCCGATGATATGGACATAATGTAAGTCTATGGGCATTGCGGATGTCAGCGGGTGACACCGCTGACATCCGATTTTGCATTCGTTCCGTTTTTTGAACGGAGGAAAAATAGGGTTCTGTTCCGTTCCAAAAAAACGGAACAGAACTGAAAGGAGGAAAATCGGATGTCAGCGGATGGTATTCCGCTGACATCCGCAATGCCATAGACTTACATTATGTCCGTATATCACCCGCAAAAAAATAGGATGATTTGCGGACATACGGAGCGCCCGTGTGAAAGGGCCCTAAGTCATCAGTTTTTCATCCATTTTTCATCCTTTGTCATCAGTTTTTCATCTGTTTTTCATCCTTTGTCATCAGTTTTTCATCTGTTTTTCATCCTTTGTCATCAGCTTTTCATCCTTTGTCATCAGTTTTTCATCTGTTTTCCATCCTTTGTCATCAGTTTTTCATCTGTTTTTTCATCCTTTTGGGCTCTTTCACACATGCGGACCGTTCAGATCCGCATGTCCATTTTTTTGGCGGATCTAAACGGTCCCCCCTACGCATCTCTATGGGGCATCGGATGTCAGCGGAGACATGTCCACTGACATCCGATCCTTCAAATCTGGACGGATGGAAACCCTACTTCCATCTGTCCAACGGATCGGATTGGATGGGATCGGATGAGAACGGACCGACGGTCTGTTCCCATCCGTTACCCCCATAGAGATGTATGGGGAACTGACAGCTGTGTCTCCGCACACAACACGGAGAACAGCTGTCAGCCTCCTGCTCGATCCGCCGATCCCCCACTGAGATAAACAGAGTCCGTCCAATGGATGGGCTGTGTGAAAGGGGCCTTAGTCATCAGTTTTTCATCCTTTGTCATCAGTTTTTCATCCATTTTAATTTTTTCATCCTTTGTCATCAGTTTTTCATCCATTTTTCATCCTTTGTCATCAGTTTTTCATTCGTTGTCATCAGTTTTTCATCTGTTTTTCATCCTTTGTCATCAGTTTTTCATCTGTTGTCATCCGTTTTTCATCCGTTGTGTGTTTTTATATATCTTATGAATTTATTCATCACTGGATATTTTAATTAGTATAGCACTTACTGCGCAGCACTTTTAATGACTATCATTCGTTTTTATCCGTTGTCATCTGTTTTTCATCCGTTTTCATCCATTTTTCATCCAATATCATCCGTTGTGATCCTTTTTTCATCCGATCCGTTTTTTTAAAGGATGAAAAATAGGGCTCTCATCTGTGCAAAAAAAAATTGACGTTTGCGAAAGCAGATGAAAACGGATGTAAATGACTGATCATCAATTTAAATCCTTTTTTTCATAGGAATACATTGATGTCCGTTTTTCATCCGTCAAATGAAAAAAAGGACAAGCGGACAGCACGTGTGAAAGGGGCCTAATGCCCCGTACACACGTGCAGATTATCTGAAGACTTTTGTCTGCAGACTTACCAAAACCATATAATATGAGGTCAAACCTAAACACTTTCAATTTGTATGCAATCTGGCAGGCCCTTGCACTACATAGAAAAGGTAAGTCTGCAGACAAAAGTCTTCAGATAATCTGCACGTGTGTATGGGGCATTAGACAACACTTTTGCATGTACTGATTTTATTCGTCCTCAATAGCATGCCTTTCAGTCTGATAAAATATCTGCTCAAGTAGATTTAATATGTGCATTTCCTGGCAATTGGTTCCTTATAAAGATTAAAGAGAATTTGGGAATTAGCAGCATTAAGATTGGACATACTTTATCTTTATTTCACTGGCAAAGAATGTACAGTAATTAAGCCATGGCTAATTTTCCCCATGGAGAGATCTATGCAGTCGCCCTTATCTTAATTCACGTCAGGCCTGTGCAGTAATAGAGGAGTTAAAGGGCTAGATTTCTATCAGGCAGATCCTGGCACACATGCTGTCAAGACCAGAGCAAGCACTGACAGGTCAATCTCATCAACAGTGCTTAGACTCCCTCTCCCACTGTTCTTAGCAACAGTGACAACTTGATGATCGACAAGGCAGATTAATTAGCTGCATTCTGCAAACATTTCCCAAAAAAAAACTACGATTTTCTCTTGTATACCAGGGAAAACAACATGAAAATAGAAACTTCTTTTTGTAAGATTGTTTGTAAGGCTGTGTGAACATTTTACTATGTGCCTCTAATTAGAATGCCTCCTATTGATTATCAAGTGCTTTCACTTCTGGGATCAATAGGGGAGCAAAGCCTAGGGACAATAATTAATTGTGTCAGCTAGAGTCTGGAAATAACAAATCATACAACATCCATACAGCAATCAGTCTCTCAGGTGACTGGGAAAAAATGCATGTAGAAAAAGGCTGAGCAAAGGGATAGTTTATAATAGAGAATACATTGTTCATGCAGTCTTCAAAATAGCATTGATATAGTCATAATTACAATCACTGGTAAACAAAACCTATAGATAATCTGATCTGCTTCTGACCATTAAAGATGCATTAGTAATTGCCTTTTGATGTCCAGCTGAACTCCAGGCAAGCAGCTACAGTAAGGCCCCTTTCACACAGGTGGACCGTTCAGATCCGCCTGTCCGTTTTTTTGGCGGATCTGAATGGTCCCCCTATGCATCTCTATGGGGCATCGGATGTCAGCGGAGACATGTCCGCTATCCGATCCAATCCATCAAATCTAGATGGATGGAAACCCTATTTTCCATCCGTCCAGTGGATCGGATCAGATGAGAACGGACCGGCGGTCCGTTCCCATCCGATTTCCCCCATAGAGAAGTATGGGGAACTGACAGCTGTGTCTCCGCACACAACACGGAGACACAGCTGTCATCCTCCTGCTCAGCGGGGGATCGGCAGATCAATCCCCCGCTGAGAAAAGCGGAGTCTGTTTGACGGACTGTGTGTGAAAGAGCCATAAGGGTCCTTTCACACGGGGGTTCCGTATGTCCGTTTTTCCTCGCATCCGTTTGCGGATGAAAAATGGACATAATGCATGTCAATGGGATTGCGGACATTAGTGGATGACCATCCGCTTACATCCGTTTTGCGTCCATTCCGTTCAAATCCGTTTTTTGAGACGGAAGAGAACCCTATTTTTCTTCCATTTAAAAAACGTAACGAACGCAAAATCCCATAGACATACATTATGTCCGTTTTTCATCCGCAAACAGATGGATGAAAAACGGACATGCGGAACGGACCCTACAAATGTGCATCCGTGTCCGTTTAAAAAAAAAAAAAGTGACGGAACGGAGAAAAAAACTGAAAGGACCCTAAGAGGGTAGTAAATAAAAAAAAAAAAATACATATATGATGAAGTTTGTCACTTACATTAATGCAGCAGTTTTCATTTTTCCTGAATATCCCCTCTAACATACAGTACATTTATTTGTCTAGTCTGCATCTGTTATTTTTTACCAACTCTAAAAGAAAATGCTCAGTAGAGTTGCCACCTTGCGCACAAGATAGTCTTTAATGGACATTGGACATGTGAGTTTAAATGCACTTGACACATAGTTTAACCACTTGCTGACCGCTCACTGAGCTGGTACTGCAGCAAAGTGGCTCCTTATCGTCCAGCGACGTAAACCTACGTTGCTGAATCCTGCCCCTCTCGGCTGTATTCAGACACAGCGGGAGTCGGGCCAGGGGAGGATCATCCGCTCTTCCCATGATCGTCGGGGATCGAGTGAGGAGATCCGCCCGCTTGTGTAAACAAAGTGGACGGATCTCCTATGTGACAGACAGGGACAGATTACAGGATTCAGCAAAGCTGAACCTGCGATCTGTGTCTGTGTCACACAATCCTCTCCCCCCACACACGTCAGTAAGCATGAGGCACACATTTAACCCCTTGATCACCAATAAAGTTAACCCCTTCCCTGCCAGTGTCATTATTACAGTAACAGTGCATATTTATAGCACTGATTACTGTAGTAATGTCACTGGTACCCCCAAAAGTGTAAAAAATGTCAGTTAGGGGTCCGATCTGTCCGCCGCAATGTCGCAGTCCGGCAAAAAAAATCACAGATTGCCACCATTACTAGTAAAAAAAATAAACAATAAAAATGACAAATCTTTCCCGTAGTTAGTAAACGCAATAACTTTTGCACAAACCAATCAAAATGCTGTGATTTTTTTTTACCAAAAATATGTAGCAGAAAACAAATTGGCCTAAAATGTTAAAAAATTGTGATTTTGAAATGTTTTTTTGGGAATGTTATATTTCAGAATGTAAAAAATATTGTTTTTTTTTTCAAAATTGTCGCTCTTTTCTTCAAAAATTAGAAATCGCACAGGTGATCAAATACCACCAAAAGAAAGCTCTATTTGTGAGGAAAAAAAGGACATACATTTAATTCGGGTACAGCATCGCACGACCGCGCAATTGTCCGTTAAAACAACGCAGTGCCGAATCGCAAAATATAGCCTGGTCAGGAATGGGGTAAAATCTTCCGGTCTTGAAGTGGTTAAAAATACGTTCATTGAGAATTTTTTTGTCAAAGACATGTAGCTAAATACATTTTGGCCTAAATATATGACAAAAATTGAATGTATTGGATATTTTTTAACTGTCAAAGTAGAAAATGTCAATTTTTTTGCAAAACTTTTGCTCTTTTTTTATTAATATTGCAAAAAATGAAAAGCGCAGATGTGATCAAATACCACCAAAAGGAAGCTCTGTTTGTGGGAAAAAAAGGACGTAAATTTTGTTTGGGTACGGCGCTGCATGACCGCGCAATTGTCAGTTAAATTCGCGCAGTGCCAAGTTGCAAAAAGTGGCCTGGACGTAAAGCAGGAAAATCCTCCGGTGGTAAAGTGGTCAAGGCATAACTCCAGCTAAAACTTCATAAAAAGGTACAGCAGCAGTTTTGTGGGGGGTTTTTTTGTTTTGTTTTTTTGTTTTTGCATACATGTTTAAAAATGAATTTTAGGCCAAAATATTAGTTAAAAAGTAAAACACATTTTCATTAAAAAAATAAAATAAAAATGCACAAATTTGTTTTAGGGCAACTAACACATTATAATACACATTTTTTTTTTGTATAATTTAAAAAATGAGGTTGTTCAGGGTAAATAGATACACAAAAGAAAAAGAGGGGCGCACCGACCTAGTGCATTACCATAAAACCATTTATTAAAATATTAAAAAGTGTACATAAATGGTTTTATGATAATGCACTAGGTCGGTGCGCCCCTCTTTTTCTTTTTTGTCTTTTCTACCAGTTGGTTCTGGATACCCTTTATCCTGAAGGGGGCAGCAAGACCAAACAGCTCTCTCTACATCTGAGTTTGTAGTGCACCTCTTTTTACTCCATCAGACAGCACTCGAGCGCAGGAGGTTTTGTTTTACTACTTGAATAAATAGATACACAACATGTCAAGCTTTAAAGGGTAACTCCACTTTCGTGGGGGAAAAAAAAATCAGCAAATAAAGAAAAAACAATATAGCGTATAAAATTGCGACACAAATCATATTGTAATTGAATGTTATTAAAAATGACCTTTCCTTTTCAACCTGCAGCTGTTGTAATTTTCTGAAAATGCAATGCAATATGGCTACCTGGAGGTGTTCTGTACACAGAATGTGTACTGACCACACCCCAGAAACATAATTTCCTGCTTATGTGATTGGCTCAGCAATTTTCCCAGTCTGCACTAAGATACAAGTCAGATTTCTGGCATCCCCTGCAACAAAAATGTCATTTTTGGCGAGATAATCCCCATAGGAACACATCTAAAGGGATGCAGGCCCAGCAGATTTCCCTCATTTGAGCCCTGCAGCTGCACAGCTGATTGATAATTATAAAATCACTCCCATTAGACTCACTTAGCACATGGGCACAGAGGAACAAACAGGTATTTCTTCAGAATAACAAAAGGTAGGAATCTGCAACAAAGTTTGTTATAATCCTTGTGATGTACAGAGATCACCCAGAGGAGAATATTTTTTCTCAACAAAAGTGGAGTTACGTTTTAATTTTCTGACTAAAATTCCACTTCAACAGTAATATGTCAGCAAGCACTGCTGAATAGTGCAAAATACGACTATGTACAAAGCACACTAAAGCTGGCCATACATGGATCATCTTTGTTTAACCACTTAAAGACCTCCCGCAGCAGTTTTACTGCAGCAGGTTTGCTCTGTCCCCCGAACCAACGTAACTGTACGTCGCTTTGCGGGACCACTAGCGGGGACACGCATTGGCAGATTTGCCACAGATGAAGGTGATTAGCGAGTCCGGTGGACGCGATTACCGCCATGCACCCGGGATCACTCCTTGTTGAGACAGAACGGCAGTCTGCCATTGTAAACACAGGAGACCGCTGTTCTATCAGCAATGAACACAGGGATCCTGTGTCCCTCTTATTTAGGAACACGGGTCTCTGTGTTCATGCAGAAAGCCCATCCCCCCACAGTTAGAAAGCACTCCCTACGCTCAAATTTAACCCTTTGATCACCCCTGGGTTAACCCCTTCCCTGCCAGTGTCATTAGTACAGTAACAATGTATATTTTAGCACTGATTACTGTAGTAATATCACTGGTCCCCCCCAAAAGTGTCAAAAATGTCAGTTAGGTGTCCGATCTGTCCGCCGCAATGTCTCAGTCCCGATAAAAATCGCTGATCGCTGCCATTAAAATAAAATAAAAATTACATAATTCTTTCCCCAAGTTTGTAGACGCGCTAACGTTTGCGCAAACCAATCAATATACACTAATTGGGATTTTTTTTACCAAAAATATGTGGCAGAATGCAAATTGGCCTAAAATGATGAAAAAATTGTATTTTTACATTTTTTTTATTGGGAATATGTTATAGCAGAAAGTAAAAATTATTGTTTTTTTTTTTTTTTCAAAATTGTCACTCTTTTTTGTTTATGGCGCAAAAAATAAAAAAAAAACGCACAGGTGATCAAATACCAACAAAAGAAAGCTCTATTTGTAGGGAAAAAAAGGACATCAATTTTATTTGGGTACAGCGTCGCACGACCGCGCAATTGTCAGTTAAAGTAACGCAGTGCCGAATCGCAAAAAATGGCCTGGCCATTAAGAGGGTAAATCCTTCCGGACCAGAAGTGGTTAATAAGTCAGCTAGCTGATAAAAAAAAAAAACTGAACAGAACCCCCCATCCAAACAATAGAAGAATATGAAGAAATTCTCCCCACCGTGCTATTGTATTCTGCCAGTGTGGAATCTGTCAGAATATACTGATCAGCGCTGCAGCTAATTGACTGCAATGCTGATCAAAGGAAGATTTTCCAATATTCCCATTCGAGAGAAGCTGATCATTAGATCAAGTTCTCTTTAGCAGGAACAACCATTGATGCATCAAAATTGGTCTGGTTTGATCCATCTATGGCCAGCTTTACTAATAGCTTACGTTTCAGTATGCTCAGATAAGTTAAAGAGGAACGAAATCCTCCTATCCTTCTCAGCCGAAAAAAGGCGCCATCCTAGATTCTGTTTGATCTGTAACTGCTATGATGGTGCACATCTTATAACACCAGTCATTTGATGGTTATATAACTGCTAAATTGATGGGTTTAGTTCTGCTTTAAGCCCTGATTCACACTACTGTGACTTTTTTAACCACTTGCCGACTGCCTAACGCCGATCTACGTCGGCAGTCAGCCCCTCACAGGCAAAGTGACGTAGGGCTACGTCACTAGCTTGTGAGGGTCTAGGAAGCGAGCGCGCGCCCCCGGAGGCGCGCTCCCGCTCCCGCGTGGTCACGGACCCCCCCGCGCGTGTGACCAGCGGACCCGATGTCCGCCGGTCACTCGGCGATCGGCGGGGGAGAGGGAGAATGTCAGGCAGCTTGTGTAAACAAGCCACCTGTCATTCTCCTCGCTGTAAAGACACTGATCAAACGGATCTAGTATGTAGATCCGTTGATCAGTGTCCTTACAGCTCAAGCCACAGCCAATCACAGTAGAAAGCACGCCCCTAGGGATACACACAGCCCCTCCCTCCCAAATAAAGTTAACCCCTTCACAACCAGTGTATTTTTACAGTAACAGTGCATATGTATAGCACTGATTACTGTAGAAATGTCACTGGTAACCCCAAAAGTGTCACAAATGTCAGTCAAGGGTCCGATCTGTCCGCCCCAATGTCGCAGTACCGCAAAAAAAATCGCAGATCGCCGCCATTACGCGTTAAAAAAAAAAAACAACAAAAACCAATCAAAATACGCTTTTTGCGATTTTTTTACAAAACATATGTAGCATAAAACAAATTGGCCGAAAATTTTAAAAAATTTTGATTTTTACTTTTTTTTTGGGGGGAATTTCATATAAAAAAATGTGAAAAATATTGTTATTTTTGCAAAATTGACGCTCTTTTTTTGTTTATAGCGCGTGATCAAAAAATCGCACAGGTGATCAAATACCACCAAAAGAAAGCTCTGTTTGTGGGAAAAAAAGGACGTCAAATTCGTTTAGGTACAGCGTCGCACGACCGTGCAATTGTCCGTTAAAGTCACGCAGTGCCGAATCGCAAAATACCCCCTGGTCAGGAAGGGGGTAAAATCTTCCGGGGCTTAAGTGGTTAATGCGACTTGAGAGTTCAAAGTCCCATGACAAGTCACGCCCCATTAACGGCAATGGAACTGTTCTAATGGTGCATCTCAAGTCACACCAACTTAGAAAAAGGTTCCCTCACTACTTTGGGGCGACTTCAACACAATTTGTGTTGACTTCTGTTAACCACTTCTGGTCCAGAAGGATTTGCCCCCTTAAAGACCAGACCATATTTTGCGATTCGGCACTGCGTTACTTTAACGGACAATTGCGTGGTCCTGCGACGCTGTACCTAAATAAAATTGATGTCCTTTTTTCCCACAAACAGAGCTTTCTTTTTGTGATATTTAATCACCTCTGCGATTTTTATTTTTTGTGCTATGAACAAAAAAAGAGCGACAATTCTGAAAAAAAAAAAACTATATTTTTCACATTCTGCTATATAACATTCACAAAAAAAATCATTTAGAATTCCAATTTTTTTAAAAATTTCAGGCCAATTTGTTTTCTGCTACATATTTTTGGTAAAAAAAAAAAAATCGCAATAGGCGTATTTTAATTGGTTTGCGCAAAAGTTATCATGTCTACTAACTACCGTAAAAGATTTATGTCATTTTTTTTTTTTAACTAGTAATATTGGCGATCTGTGATTTTTAGCGGGACTGCAACATTGCGGCGGACAGATCTGACCCCTAACTGACATTTTCGACACTTTTGGGGGGACCAGTGACATTACTACAGTAATCAGTGCTAAAAATATGCACTGTTACTGTAATAATGACACTGGCAGGGAAGGGGTTAACACTGTGGGTGATCAAGGGGTTTAATGTGTACCTAGGGGCGTGTTTCTAACTGTGAGGGGGGCGTGGCTTGTGAAATGATCACGGAGACCTGTGATCCTACATAGAAGGATCACAGGCACTCTGTGATCATTCCAGGGAGGAGAACAGTCAGCAGTGGCGGCTGGTGCTCAAAATTTTTGGGGGGGCGCCAAAACAAAAATGTAATAGGTATTGCTTCGCGGCAAAAAATGCGGTAAAAAAATTGCATGACTTTGAGGTCATGGTACAGGCATGGCACAGGTGATGGCATAGGCATGGCACATGTGATGGTATAGGCATGGCACAGATGGTACAGGCATGGCACAGGTGATGGAATAGGCATGGCACAGATGGTATAGGCATGGAACAGGTGATGGAATAGGCATGGCACAGGTGATGGTATAGGCATGGCACAGGTAATGGAATAGGCATTGCACAGGTGATGGTACAGGCATTGCACAGGTGATGGTACAGGCATGGCACAGGTGATGGAATAGGCATGGCACAGATGGTATAGGCATGGCACAGGTGATGGAATAGGCATGGCACAGATGGTACAGGCATGGCACAGGTGATGGTACAGGCATGGCACAGGTGATGGAATAGGCATTGCACAGGTGATGGTACAGGCATTGCACAGGTGATGGTATAGGCATGGAACAGGTGATGGAATAGGCATTGCACAGGTGATGGTACAGGCATTGCACAGGTGATGGTACAGGCATGGCACAGGTGATGGAATAGGCATGGCACAGATGGTATAGGCATGGCACAGGTGATGGAATAGGCATGGCACAGATGGTACAGGCATGGCACAGGTGATGGTACAGGCATGGCACAGGTGATGGAATAGGCATTGCACAGGTGATGGTACAGGCATTGCACAGGTGATGGTATAGGCATGGCACAGGTGATGGAATAGGCATTGCACAGGTGATGGTACAGGCATTGCACAGGTGATGGTACAGGCATGGCACAGGTGATGGAATAGGCATGGCACAGATGGTATAGGCATGGCACAGGTGATGGAATAGGCATGGCACAAATGGTACAGGCATGGCACAGGTGATGGTACAGGCATGGCGCAGGTAATGGTATAGGCAGGGCACAGATGGTACAGGCATGGCACAGGTTATGGAATAGGCATGGCACAGATGGTATAGGCATGGCACAGGTGATGGAATAGGCATGGCACAGATGGTATAGGCATGGCACAGATGGTACAGGCATGGCACAGGTGATGGTAAGGTCATGGCACAGGTGATGGAATAGGCATGGCACAGATGGTATAGGCATGGCACAGGTGATGGAATAGGCATGGCACAGATGATGGTATAGGCATGGCACAGGTGGTGGAATAGGCATGGCACAGATGGTATAGGCATGGCACAGGTGGTGGAATAGGCATGGCACAGATGGTATAGGCATGGCACAGGTGATGGAATAGGCATGGCACAGATGGTACAGGCATGGCGCAGGTGATGGAATAGGCATGACACAGGTGATGGTAAGGTCATGGTATAGGCATGGCACAGGTGGTGGAATAGGCATGGCGCAGGTGGTGGAATAGGCATGGCACAGATGGTACAGGCATGGCACAGGTGATGGAATAGGCATGGCACAGGTGATGGAATAGGCATGGCACAGGTGGTGGAATAGGCATGGCACAGATGGTACAGGCATGGCGCAGGTGATGGAATAGGCATGGCACAGGTGATGGAATAGGCATGGCACAGGTGATGGTAAGGTCATGGCACAGGTGGTGGAATAGGTATGGCACAGGTGATGGAATAGGCATGGCGCAGGTGGTGGAATAGGCATGGCGCAGGTGGTGGAATAGGCATGGTACAGGCATGGCACAGGTGATGGAATAGGCATGGCACAGATGGTACAGGCATGGCGCAGGTGGTGGAATAGGCATGGCACAGGCATGGCGCAGGTGGTGGAATAGGCATGGCGCAGGTGGTGGAATAGGCATGGCGCAGGTGGTGGAATAGGCATGGTACAGGCATGGCACAGGTGATGGAATAGGCATGGCACAGATGGTACAGGCATGGCGCAGGTGGTGGAATAGGCATGGCACAGGCATGGCGCAGGTGGTGGAATAGGCATGGCACAGGCATGGCACAGGTGATGGAATAGGCATGGCACAGATGGTACAGGCATGGCGCAGGTGGTGGAATAGGCATGGCACAGGCATGGCGCAGGTGGTGGAATAGGCATGGCACAGGCATGGCACAGGTGATGAAATAGGCATGGCACAGATGGTACAGGCATGGCGCAGGTGGTGGAATAGGCATGGCACAGGCATGGCGCAGGTGGTGGAATAGGCATGGCACAGGCATGGCACAGGTGATGGAATAGGCATGGCACAGATGGTACAGGCATGGCGCAGGTGGTGGAATAGGCATGGCACAGGCATGGCGCAGGTGGTGGAATAGGCATGGTACAGGCATGGCACAGGTGATGGAATAGGCATGGCACAGATGGTACAGGCATGGCGTAGGTGGTGGAATAGGCATTGCACAGGCATGGCGCAGGTGGTGGAATAGGCATGGTACAGGCATGGCACAGGTGATGGAATAGGCATGGCACAGATGGTACAGGCATGGCGCAGGTGGTGGAATAGGCATGGCACAGGCATGGTGCAGGTGGTGGAATAGGCATGGCACAGGTGATGGAATAGGCATTGCACAGATGGTACAGGCATGGCGCAGGTGGTGGAATAGGCATGGCACAGGCATGGCGCAGGTGGTGGAATAGGCATGGCACAGGCATGGCACAGGTGATGGAATAGGCATTGCACAGATGGTACAGGCATGGCGCAGGTGGTGGAATAGGCATGGCACAGGCATGGTGCAGGTGGTGGAATAGGCATGGCACAGGTGATGGAATAGGCATGGCACAGATGGTACAGGCATGGTGCAGGTGGTGGAATAGGCATGGCACAGGCATGGCGCAGGTGGTGGAATAGGCATGGCACAGGCATGGCACAGGTGATGGAATAGGCATGGCACAGATGGTACAGGCATGGCGCAGGTGGTGGAATAGGCATGGCACAGGCATGGCGCAGGTGGTGGAATAGGCATGGCACAGGCATGGCACAGGTGATGGAATAGGCACTTACCTGGCGACGGCTCGACTACCGGCGGCGGCTTCTCCCCTCCTCGCGACTCCTCTTCTGCGGCGGGCTGCGGCGGGAAAGTGACCGGGCGGTGACGGTGAGTGACTGATGCACGCACCGGCACCGCCCCCAACGAGGTCACCATGGATGTCCTGAATCATGATTGGTCCAGGCTGGAGTCTGGACCAATCATGATCCAAGACATCACAAAAGGGGGTGGTGTAGCGCATAGCTCTGCGCTACAGTTACGCCCCAGAAGGCCGTCTATTGGCGCCTCTGCGGGTGGAAAACCCCACCCCCATAGGCACCAATGAGACGGGCGCCCCTTGTGGGCAAAAAAAATGTTTTTTTTAAATCTTTTTTTTCTTTTTCTTTTTTTTTTGGGGGGGGGGGGGGGGGGGCGGCGCCCCTGCGCCCCCTATGGGCCGGCCGCCACTGACAGTCAGATGTGTTTACAACAGCTGACCGTTCTTCTCTCTTAACAGGGAACGATAGCGGGTGTCAGGCGGCAATCTGAGCAACCTGCCCCGTGCATTGGCTTCCCCGCTGACGAACACTCACCCCCTAGCTGCCTGTGCGCGACCGGCGTATACCTACGGCGGTTTGCGCAGTAGCGGCTGCCTGCCGCAGTATAACTGTGGCAGGCGGTCGTAAAGTGGTTAAAGAAGTCGTATGCAAGTCGCAAAGAAGTCGCATGGGGATGTCGGATTCAAAGTCGTGTGAACCAGGGCTTAGGGTGGATTCACACACAGCAGAGAGCTGCCTCAGCGCTTTACCACTGTGAAGTTAGTACAGCGATCCCCCCCCCCCCCCGCTGAGCTGTTGTGTTCTGAGGAACACCCCCCCCCCCCCCCCCCCCCGCCAGAACACTCCAAACAGCATTTTCTGCCATCGGCTGCTGGTTTTCCAATGTCCTCGTCTGATAGAAGCTGGTTTCTGTTGGACAGGGTGGCATACACACGGGCTGAATGTTGGATTTTTTTTTAAAACTGGCTGATGTCTCCCAACATCCGGCCCCTGTGTACGGGGCTTAAGAGATTATTTCTTGTTGGCTGCCGTGGGTTTTATTGCACTTTGCACTACTTTATTGAAATGGTCACATAATAAAGAGTAACATAAACTCTACCATAATAAACATTGTGGAAGAGTGCATCCCTTTACCTGAAAAACATTAGCTCAGCTATACTGTCCTTCAGAACATTATTATGAAGGCGCTAGAGACTCAATATGTGATAGATTCAAGGACTGACCTATGTTTTCATTGTTCTGCTATTTCATACACTGTTGTGTTACGTATTTAGGCTAAAATGATTAGTTACTGTAACTTACTTATTTAACCACTTCTGGACCACAAGGTTTTCCCTTTTAATGACCAGGCCACTTTTTGCGAATCGGTATTGTGTTATTTTAACTAATAATTGTGCGGTCGTGCGATGCTGTACCCAAATAAATTCATTTTTTTCCCCACAAACAGAGATTTCTTTTTGTGATATTTGATAACCCCTGCGATTTTTATTTGTTGCGCTATAAACAAAAAAAGAGCGACAATTCTGAAAAAAATAAAACAATATTTATTACATTCTGACATTCTGCTATAAAACATTCCCAATAAAAAAAATAAAATTCACATTTTTTTCTCATTTTAGGCCAATTTGTATTCTGCTTCATATTTTCTGCTACATATATAAAATCCCAATAAGTGTATATTGATTGGTTTGCGCATAAGTTATCGCATCTACAAACTAGGGGAAAGATTTATGTCATCTTTATTTTTTTTTTTTTTTTTTTTTTTTTACTAGTAATGGCAGAGAACAACGATTTTTAGTGGGAGTGCGACATTGCGGCAGACAGATCGGACACCTAACTGACATTTTTGACACTTTTGGGGGGGGACTAGTGACATTACTACAGTAATCAGTGCTAAAATATACACTGTTACTGTAATAATGACACTGGCAGCAAAGGGGTTAACACCAGGGGCGATCAAAGGGTTAAATGTGAGCCTAGGGGGTGTTTTCTTACTGTGGGGGAATAGGCCTTATGGCTTTAACACAGAGGCCTGTGTTCCTAAATAGGAGGATCTGCATTGATTCCTGAGAGAACAACGGCTGCTGTGTACAACAGCAGGCCGCCATTATCTCTCCACTGGGAGCGATCGCGGGTGCCCGGCCGCAATCACGGCTTCCCCGCTGGCGTATGGGGCGGCGCCCCCAGGATCGCTCCCGCGTACAGGCTGGTTTGCAAGTGGTTAATGATTGACAACTTTCTAAGTTCTAAGTGTCTAAATTGGAACTGCTAAATTGATGGGTTTAGTTCTGCTTTAAGCCCTGGTTCACACTGCTTTGACTTGTCATGCGACTTGAGAGTTCAAAGCCGCATGACAAGTCGTGCCCCATTAACAGCAATGGAACTGTTCTAATCAGTGTGACTCAACTCTCCCTGACTTAGAAAAAGGTCCCTGCACTACTTTGGGGTGACTTCAACACAACTTGTATTGACTTCTCTTAACCGCTTGCTGCCCGCCCTCCGTCATATTACCCCGACCATTGTTCTGGGCCGCCGTCATATGACGGCGGCCCATTCAGGCAGGGCAGGCGCGCGATCATGTGCGCGCCGCCCTGCACTGTCGGTGGCGGCGTGTCCCCGGGACACAGCCCGTCACCGGCAGGGGGGAAACAGCCAATGGGCCAATAACAAAGCCCGGAAGAAGACCGCGCATGCGCGATCGGGAGCACGCAGCGCGGTCATGTCGGTGGCGCTGTGTTCCCTAGGAACACAGCTAGTCACCGGCACTGTTTACTATGTGATCGGCTGTGAACCCATTCACAGCCGATCACAAAATGTAAACACAGAGCAGTAACTCCCTGTTACTAGCTCTTCTCCCCTCACACAGTTTCCAGTGTGAGGAGAGCAGAGCCAGAAACAGTGAGTTACTGCTCTGTACACCTGTCAAAGTAAAATCACACCAATAAATGTCCCCACACAGTCCTCAGCCCCCCCCAATGTCACCTGTCACCCAACAGTCACCTCATCAGTGCCCAGAAATTGCCACCCATAAGGCTACATTCACATGCGAGCGTAGCGATTGCAGGCACAATCACAGCGATTCTGCCCGCGATTCGGAAATCATTGCAAATCGTGGGACGCCTGTGCGTTGCCCGTGATTTGCAATAGCACTCCAAACGCTGTGCGATATTGCCGCGATTTCCGCCTGCCGAATCGCTGTAACATCGCGCAAACAACGCATGACGCCCAAAAAAGGTACAAGAGCTTCTAGTATACAACTTTTTGCAGTTTGGGATAATTTACTGCACTGATTATTCACCTGCATGGATATCGGATTTGTTTATTAGTTTCGTATTGATTTTGAATTATCCCCCTTGTCACAAGTTTACTACAGATTTGTTCACCTATATGAATTTATGCGGATTTGTTAATCCTTCACATCATTGTATACTTGCACGAGTATTATAGATCTTTTTAGGAATATATATTTTCCACACATTCTTTGATCCAGTTTTTCATATTTAGTAGCGCCGATTTTTATGCCGATGTTGATTCACCCCAATTAAATTATATGTGCCATCTGTATATTCACTCTTATTTTGGGAGTTCATGCGTTTTTTTTGAATTAGTGCCGATTTTTGCTTATACCATACACATCACTATTTTACGGTGGGGACACCGATTAAAATTGGCAGCTTTTTCTCATTTTAATTTTGCTTCATTTTTATACCTATATTTTTTGGCTTGCTCCTATCAAACTCCTCTCGGTAGCGCATTGATCCTCATTTGCATCCATGACTGAGTAATTGTCATTCAAAGTGTGAGAGCGCTGAAAGCTGAAAATAGGTCTGGGTAGGAAGGGGGTGAAAGTGCACTGTAGGCAAGTGGTTAAAGAAGCCGTATGCAAGACGTGATGTAGTCGCAAGTATACCTTACTTTTTTAATGATTACTAACTTTAAGTGTGCTTAATTATCTCATTTTATTCCACCCTCAAACTACACTATTTTATTACTTGGCTTCTACTTGTGTTTCACATAAAGTTTTATCTATATTATACAACTAGCTGGGCAGTGATGGGCAGCTATTGTTTCATCTAACAAGAGGAAATATAACAAATTTGGGTGTAGAGGAATAGCAGGCCAGTTGCAGTGTTAAGATGGATACACACTTTACAATTGTCTTTAGATTTTTTACCAAAACCATATAATATGAGGTCAAATCTAAACACTTTCAATTTGTATGCAATCAGGCAGGCCCTTGCACTACATAGTTGAAGGTAAATCTAAAGGAAATCAATCAACAAAAGTTGTATAGTGTGTATCCAGCCTTCAGATAGTTGAATTCGACATTTTGTATCATGCAACAAAACGCAAACGATAAGTCGTAGGATTATCTGAACGTGTGTACGAGGCATTAGCTTGCAGGACATTAAACAAATCAAATTTTGGTTCAGCTATCTGTGCCAAAACTCAGATTTTCTGCTCTGTGGGATTCATCAACACAAGGATGTTCTTGTCATTTATTTGTAGTGAGATTTAGCGTGAGATGTGTATGCTCAGCATGAGCAAATACTGAGGACTTGTAGTGTGGTCACACCAGTGAAAAGACTGGCCTGAAGGAAAAAAAAAAATAGGTGCAGGGCCTCATGAAATGGGGACAGGGAATACCAGGCAGCACAGGGTTAATGTAAGCACAGGATTTTGGGGAGGTCACACACTGGGATAGGCTGGGAGTTTAGTGGGCGGGGGCTGCTGTTGTTGGATCCATTCAAAATATACAATCAGTACCTTCAGTGTCGAGCAACAGACGAGCTGAAATTCCCGCCCTCCCGCCCTGGATGGTCGGTTTGACTGCTGTGTGATTTTTTTTTCCTTAAATGTGTATATGTATATGTGGATATATATATATATATATATATATATATATATATGTATAAAATGAATTACGTTGTTGGCGGTTGGAGTCTTTGGAGGCGTTGACAAATTTGGAGCAGTAGTCATAGTGTGACCTATCTAAGGTATGGCGTCCTCTATGGGATACCAATTTAATGGTGGATTAATGGGAAGTGGTGTCTGTGGTGAAGTGAGTTGGTCCCCGAGCCAGTGTTGCGCAGCTGGGGATCGTTAAGTATTAACATGGTTACACAATCTGAATTTGGTTTGTCGATGCCTCCCAAGGCCGGCAACCTATATATTATGAGTACTGGTTTATGTATAATTTCTGTTTTAAGAAAAAGTTGTTGCAAGAAAAAGTTGTGTGTGTATCCAAATTTCTCCTCAAATTGAGCCATTTTAAGGCTCAGTTCACACTTGTGCGATGCGGGAAGGCTGCAAATTTGCAGCCTGTTCCCGCATCACATCCGCACATCTGGCAGTTCACACTGCTGTATGCGATACGCAGGGGGTGTCAATTAAATGTTAATGACACCCCCAGTTTGATCGCATATCGCAGTGCGATCTGACAGTTCGCACAGGATCGGATCGCACAAGTGTGAACCACTGTGTGATCCGATCCTGATGCGGCTGAAAAAATGTGCGTGTTTGGTGCGGATACAGCGCGAATTCAGCCATACAAAGTGTATGGCTGAATTCGCATCCGCACATGAGATTGCATGTAATGAAGGAGCAATAATGTGAACCGGCACTTAAGGTATAGCTTGGTGCAACTATTGATTCCATGGCAGTGACTTACAATTACTTAGATATTTTGTTTACTTTCTATGGTGGGAACCTAGAGCTGTCATTTCAGGCAAACAGTCATTAGGAATGGATCCTGTCAGAGGTAATTGGGCTTTTCTTTTAGTGAGTTGGCAGGCATTTTTTTTTATTATGATTGACATGGATCTGCATTACTGGATGATGTAATTGACAATGGATTTACATGATAGGACATAGTTGTTTTTTTTTTTTTTTTCAATAAAGGACTTTAATAATTGTGTGTCTTTATTAACTATTTACAATTTTATGTGGATGAGTAGGTGTACTATGTACTTCTAACTCATTCACATAGGGAATGGCTGGTATCTGGGGGCCCCTCTACTTTAAAGGGGGTTTTCAGATTCAGATAAGCGTCCCACCTGAAGACAACCACAAACACCAGACCAGAGTTGTGGGGAGGAAGCCCCCTGTCCTTACCACTATGGCAAAGTACCATCTTCACATTGAGGGCATGTGGTCTGATATGGTTCAGGAGGAGGGTATGGAGTTTGTGGGGTTCCCCCTGTTTTTTGTTGGGCCCCCTTAAAAGCCATACTGGACCTGAAGGTCCTGGTATTATAATTTTTTGGGGATCTCAACAGTGCTGATTGGCCCTGTGCTCCCTAGCAATGCACACCAAACTGAGCAGCCTGACTCTATAGACTCTGAAAATATTAGTTTTTTTTTGGAGTCTGTGGAAGAAGGAGATGATCAGAGAAGAGAGGATCAAATAGCCTTTTTACACAGTGCAGAAGATTAATGCCTTAGGATCCACACTAAGGGGTGTAACAAGAATGCTTTATTGCATATTCAAAATAATTTTACTGTTGTGGGTTTAGTAACACATAATCATTCACATGGGGTGGCATCATAGTGTTCCATATTTCAATATATCCCCGTCCATAGACCACATTACCCGTCCACAGACCACTTTACCCACCACAACACATTTGTGGAGAAAAGACCCTTGTCCTCTCAACATTGGAATAAGCTGCTTTCTCAATGCAGCTGTTTGGAAGCTAGAAGTGGGTTATGGGGGGATGAGAATGAAAGGGGTTATGTATTAGGAAGGTATCAGTGGTGGGTTGGCAAGTCTGATAAAGATGCTGATGAGGATGACAGGGGATGGGACATTAACAAGGTTGCATTGGATTGCCAGGTGTGATGAAGATGAGAATGACAGGGGGTTGGGTGTTAGCAAGGTTGCAGTGGATTGTCAGGTGTGATAAGGTTGAGGAGGAGCATGGCAAGGGCTGGGGTGTTAGTGAGGTATCAGTGGGTTGCCAGATGTAATAAAGATGAGCATGACCGGGGTTGGGGTGTTAGCAAGGTTGCAGTGGGGTGCCAAGTGTGATGAACATGAGGATGACAGTGGTTGGGGTTTTATCAAGGTTGCAGTGGGGTGCCAGGTGTGAAGAGTATGAGGATGACAGGGGAAGGGGTGTTTGCAAGGTTGCAGTGGGGTGCCAGGTATAATGAGGATGAGGATGACAGAGGGTGGGATGTAAGCAAGGTTGCAGTGGGGTGACAGGTGTGATGAAGATGAGGATGAGGATGACAGGGGTGGGGTGTTAGCAAGGTTGCAGCGGGGTGCCAGGTGTGATGAAGCTGAGGATGACAGGGATGGGGTGTTATTAACGTATCAGTGGGTAGCCAGGTGTAATGAAGATGAGGATAGCAGGGGGTGGAGTGTTAGTTGCCAGGGGGGGTGAGGATGACAGGGGATAGAGAGAGAGAGAGAGAAAAAAAAGGAATGGCAAAGAAAGGGAGAAAGAAGAATTACAAATATGAAAAAAGAAAACACATTTTTGGCATAATCTGAATTATTTGTGAATTTAGAAATTGGAAAAAAATGTATATTAAAAAGTTAAGAAATAGCTATGACCTCAAAATGAACGTCTGCAGACTGTAACTGATGCTGTTGAGAAGTCAAATAAAGAACACTGCAAAAACATGTACAGTACAGTGGTGTTATTTTGTTTATGTAATAACTACCTCTTCCACTATAGCCTGTGTCCTCATGCTTTTATGGGAGGTGGATCATCCATCAATCAAGATATGACATCCCACCCACTGTTCTTTTTTAGATCCTGGGCATAGAGGAGGAGGGAGAAACTGGGCTGTCATTTAGGATCTGTATATATGCCTAGGGCTTTTTTTCAGTGGGAACTCGGGAGAACGCAGTAGCGGCAACTCTGTATGTAAAGGGAACGGGTGCTTGGGTGTGCTGCAAGGGCTATTGATGCTTGCTACTGGGGAATCTATTCTAGCTGGAGGGGATCTATTTTTTCATGGGGCTTTATTGTCGCTGAGCAGGTCTATTGTTGCTGGTGGGGGACCTATTGTTATTGTTGCCTGGGGTGGGTCTTATATTCCTGGGGGTCAGTTGTTTCTGGGAGAGATCTACTGTTGAGAGAAGGGTCCACTGTTTCTGGCTGCTGGAAAGTTTATTGATCCTGGGTGTGGGGATATGTTTTGCTGCTGCCGGGAGTCTATTATTGCTGGTGGAGGGGGGGATTTTGTGGTGGGTGGTCCATTGTTGTTAAAGTGATCTATTATTGTTGATCACTTTAACACTTGTTACTGGCTGCAGGGGATCTATTTACTGCTTTCCTGTTATAATTACTAAATTCCATACAAATTACTTAGCACCACAAAATTATACTTGGTTCTGTATTGTCTAAAAGGGTGGTACTGGGAGGTGGGTAGGGGATAGACCCAAGGAACGGTGCTCAGTGGTGGGTGGGGCAGAGAAAAGGGGTGACTCAGAAAGGGGGAGTTCCTGCACCTTTTCTCTGAGAAAAAAAAAGCCCTGTATACGCCCAAATGTGTGATGTTAATACCATGACCTGAATAGCTCAGCTAAAACCAGGACGTGTTCTCTCTAGCAACAGAGACAAAACTGAGCATGGGCACCTGAACTACACTTACTGTGGCTTATCTGGACTTGCCCAGAGTGAACTTGCAGGAGGGGGAGGATCTGTGCATACAGGATCTCACAGCCT
This sequence comes from Pelophylax lessonae, assembly GCF_965119305.1. Classification (NCBI taxonomy): domain Eukaryota; kingdom Metazoa; phylum Chordata; class Amphibia; order Anura; family Ranidae; genus Pelophylax; species Pelophylax lessonae. Next base: position 453,814,217 of record NC_138770.1, read on the forward strand.
TTTTACATTAATCACTTAAGTTACACAGTAAGTATAACAAGTGTCAGGGCTTACGTTGTTGGAGTCTGTAGCGCAGAGATGTATGCTCACCCTTGCAGATATCCAAAGTCCAAGGTGACCAGGTAAGAAAGCCACTTGGGCTGTGAATCTGTGCACGGGGGCTTGGCAGGGAAGGTGCTCCAATAAGCAGGTTTGGCAGAAATACAATGGGAGGGGAAGTCCAGGAATAACTGTAGTCACTGCATGACACGAGTCCGGATAAGGATCAAGAGGAAGACAAGGTCGCAAGAACAACATGGAGCGAAGGTAAGGATGGAAGCCAGAGTCAGTCTGGAACACACACTCAGGAAATAGGAACACAGGAACAAAGTCTGTCAAACAGAAACAATCTGGGACAAAGGTCAATGAACTGACTGCTCTAAGCCAGAGGCAGTGTTTTATAGCTTGCTTAAATGAGCAATTAGCTTCAGGTGGACAATAAGAGACAGCAGCATACTCAAGTGAAGTCCAGCCCCCTAGTGCTGCAGACAATAGCAGATTAACAAGACTGGATCCATATGAGCTGAAGTGTGGCTCAGAGGCAGGATAACAGGACAGAACATCAAAGTACCCAGGTTCAAATCCCATGTTAGGTAGTTAACGGTGGCCACGCCTGGATGTCTGTAAGGCATGGCGAGAGCCGTGACAACAAGCATGCTATTCTGCATCTACAGACAGATTTTACTGGTTTAATGCACTTTAACCAGCTTAGATGGTTAGCTATTTCAGAAGAAAAAATTTGAATGTTCAAGTCAACTTGAAAATTTCAAAATATGCGTAAATATGTTTCCAGTTTGGCAGTGGTCACAACCCCAAATAACTGATGCCAAAAATAGCCCCTGTCTGAAGCTGCTATATTTGTCTTGGGCTTTTAGTTATTAACGACCCTCTAGTTACAAAAGTGTTAAACAACCTACTCTTCAAAAAAAGACAAAAATAAAAGAGAGAGAGGAAGACAAGTGTTGTTATTTGGTATTATGGGCTGGAGAGAAAGGCAAAGCCATTCACAACACATTCATTATAAGCATATTTGTACACTTTCATTTAGCTCCACTAGATCTAGAAGGTAAGGTGACCAGCTTTTTCACGATTTTACTACATACAGCTACTAATGCAAATCTGATATGTCTTTTTATTACTTTCTTCACAAAAGAATTCCAGTAGTTTACTGTTGAACAAAAGTAAACATATACATGTAACCTGTTTCTAGGAATACATTGTTTGATTTTATGTGATAAGTTATTACTTGAGCAGGACTTTGTGGGATAAGTTGTCTCTTGGCTGTCACTCATGCTAAACATGTTTAGAGGTAAAATGTCCTTGCTTGTAATTGAGGGCGAAATTGTTGGGAACGGGGATGTGGGTACAGGGTGTAAAGTGGAAATTAACTTTGTCAACCTAATAAAATGCCAGTGATAAAAGGACAATGCTTTTGTTTTATTTCTATCTGATTCTAACTCGATCTGACATTTCCATCCATAGAAGCCGTGAGGGCCTACTATTTATTTTGTAACTGACTGTCTCACGTGCCGATTGAAGCTAAAGCGAGATTTTATATCCTTGAGCTGGGGACTGCTGGAGCTATAAAAATCTGAGCCATGGGGAAGGCTCCAAGTACAAAATGTATTGAGCTTCCAGGTATGGAAATGCGTAATGTTTACATAAAGGAAAAATAGTGCTGGTCAAGTAAATGTAATCTGTTTTGGGGAAAGATAAAAAAGAGAGAGAGGCAATGATGCTACACATTTATTTTGTTTTCCTAAAAGGAACTGTTATAAGGTACATATAAACCCTATACATCTACAGTATATATATATATATATTTTTTTTCCCTAGCCAAAACAACGTGATTCATTTGTTACAGGTACTAATATAGCGCTGTCAATTTACACAGTGCTTTACATATACAGCTGGTAAAATAAGTAGTTAACACGTCACCATTTTTCTAGGTAAACATTTCTAAAGGTGCTATTGACATGAAATTTTTACCACTTGTCAGTAACAACCCATGCAATCCATACATCCAAAGAAACCGAAACAAATAAGTTCAAAAATTAAGTTATGTGTAATAAAATGGAATGACACAGGAAAAAAATATTGAAATTTTCTTAATACTTCGTACAAAATCCCGTGCTAGTATTGACAGCTTCTAGATGCCTCTTGTATGGAGAAACTAGTCGCATGCATTGCTCAGGTGTGATTTCTGCCCATTCCTCCACACAGTCTTCAAATCTTGAATGTTCCGTGGGCCTCTTCTATGAACTCTGATCTTTAGTTGTTTCCATAGATTTTCTATTGGCTTCAAGTCAGGTGATTGGCTGGGCCAGCTTTATTTTCTTTCTCTGAAACCGATTGAGAGTTTCCTTGGCTTTGTGTTAGGTATCATTGTCTTGCTAAAATGTCCACCCTCATTTCATTTCCATCCTCCTGATAGATGGTAGCAGATTTTTGTCTAGAATGTCTTGGTACATTTTTCCATTCATCCTTCCTTTAACAATATGAATTTTGACCCACACCATGATATTCCCACCTTTAAACTTCACTATTTTTGGGGTGATGTGAAGTGCCATTTGACCTCCAAACATGGTGTGTATTATGGCATCCATATTATGGCATTTGGTCAGGGACAGTCATAAGAACTTGACAGAAGTGTTTACCTAAGCCTATCCAAAATTAAAATGCAAACCCCTTCGTCCTCAAAAAAACTTTACTCCTTTAATCTCCATTATTGCACCTTCAGTGTCACTTACAATTCTACTTCCTCCTCTCCTCTTCTTTTCTCTGTTGAGGTTCCCCAAGGTTCTATTCTTGGACTTTTCCTATTCTCGATCTGCAACTCCTCCCTGGGTCAGCTGATTCAATATCATTTCTACGACACCCAAATCTATCTCTCTACTACTCAGCTCAAAATATCAGTCTCCTCACGTATCACTAATTTAATGACCAACATATCAGTCTGGATGTAACACCACTTCCTCAAACTCAACCTATCCAAAACCGAGCACAATTTATTTCCTTCCCCTGACTTCTCTGTCAAGATCAATGGCACAACCATCAACCCCTCTTTGCATGCCAGGGTACTATGTTTAATCCTGGACTCTAATCACTTTTCAAAGCTTGCCATCCCAACCTCCAAAACATCTCCAAAATATGCCCCTTCCTAACCAATGACACTACAAAGCCCCTAATTCACTCCCTTGTTTTCTTTTGCCTTGACTACTGAAATTTCCTCCTCATTGCTTACCTTTACATAGACTATCCCTCCTTCGGTCCATCATGAATGCTGCTGTCAGTTTCATGCATCTTACCAATAAGTCAGTGTCTGCAAACCCTCTCTGCCAATCCCTTCATTAGCTGCCACTCACCCAACAAATTACATTTAAAATACTAACAATAACTTATAAAGCCATCCACAACTTGGACCCAATCTACATCACTAACCTAGTCTCAAAATACCAACCAAATCATTCTCTTTGTTCCTCCCAAGCCCTCCTGCTCTCTGGTTTCCCTGGTTCGCCTCCACGACTTCTTCCAAGCATCTCCAATCCTATGGAATTACCTACCCCAATCTCTCTGAATATCTCCTACTATGTGCAATCCCTGAAAACTTCTCTTTAGAAGCCTATCACACCTCCACCTAACAACTGTACTTCTATTTTCTCCATCAGCCCATCCCCCACAGTTATTACCTTTTGTAACACTTCACTCTCCCTTTCAGATTGTAAGCTCTAACTAGCAGGGCCCTCTGATTCCTCCTGTATTATATGTGTACTGTCTGCCATCACCTTGTAAAGCACTGTGCAAACTTCTGGCACTATATAAATCCTGTATAATAATAATAATGTTATTTATGAAAAAAATGTTCAGTTGAAATTAGGCTTTAGGGACGTATGGCAAGTGTTTAACTAACTGGAGGTAGAACAGAGTCACTTGCCAGTCAGAGTATTGCTTTACTCATTCAGAAATATTGCATGGACCCCCTGAGACTGGATGCCAACCATTAGATCCTTAACAATATATTGTACGCAGTGGCAGAACTACTACAATAACAGCTCACATGGCTGCTATAAGGGCCTGTAACACGATGGGGTGGCCGATCAAGGCCCCAGGAATAAAAATCAGGGTCACCTCTGCAGTTAAACCAGGAACAGTGCACCAGAGCCGGTACAAGGGGAGGGGGGGTGGAAGAGGCGGGTGCCCTGGGCGGCACCATTTAGTAGAGGAAGGGGGCGCAGTGCAGCACAGGTGAAGTGTGTGTGACTACTAACACACCGGGCGGGCAGGCGAGCGTCCGCTAATAGCTGTAACGAAGTGAGACCTTCACTTCCCTGTCAGGCGGGTATCTCCACTGACAGGGAAGTGAAGGGCTCACTTTGTTACAGGCAGCCATTAGCGGCCGCTCACCCACCCACCTGGTGTGTTAGTTCATACCAGGGGTGGACTGACCCATCTGACTGAGTGCCCGGGACCAGTGGGGGGCCCCATGAGAGGCTCCTGGGAATGAAGTCAGTGCCGGATCAACGTCCGGCATTGTGCTTCACTCAGTGAAGATTCCTGTCAGGCTGCCTTCAGTTCTCCGAATTCCCTGCCCGCCTCCTCTCTCTCCGCCCGCCTCGATGACCCTCTTGCTTGCTAGAACCGGCACTATTCCCGGTTTTTACATTGGCGTCTATAGGAAATCATGGTCAACTCGACATAGCACTGCTGCCGGTTTTTAACATTGGCGTCTATGGGAAATCTCAGTCAGCTTGACATGGCACTGCTCCCTGTCTAACATTGGCGTCTATGGGAAATCTCAGTCAGCTTGACATGGCACTGCTCCCTGTCTAACATTGGTGTCTATGGGAAATCTTGGAAAGCTTGGCATGGCACTGCTCCCTGTCTAACATTGGCATCTATAGGAAATCTTGGTCAGCTTGACATGGCACTGCTCCTTGTTTTTAACATTGGCATCTATGGGAAATATTGGTTTTGAAATGACACTGACTTTTTCTTTATTCCCCGGGGGCGGATGGGGGGGGGCGCAGTTTGCCATCTTCGCCCTGGGCACCAGATGACCTTGTCCCGGCACTGCAGTGCGCTATGCCCACTGCTGCCTTGGCTGTCATTTGTAAACACAGACTAGTTTGACAGAGAAGGTCATCTATTACTCTCTCAATCTATGCCCTCTGTGGCTCTGGCAGATGACATAATCTAATACAGAATGTCACAGTATGTGCAAGTCATGCTGATGGGGCTGGGATCATTCATCTTTGCCCTGCAGGCAGCACGAGAGAGGTGGACAGAGTGGGGCACTGAGCAGCAGCAGCAGGACATTTCCACTGAGGTAATAAAATAATCCTGTGTATTAGTACACCAATATTTTGTACCTACTCCACTGTTCATTCCCTATTCTGCACCACCTCATTCTGTATGCCATATTGTACATTCCCCACCACCTCAAACCGTATGTAATACTGTACATTTCTCACAACTTCAATCCATATGACATGCTGTACCTTTCCTATTCTGCACCGGCTCATTCTGTATCTCATGCTGCACATTCCCTATTCCACCCTATTCCATATGACGTGCTGTAAGTTCCCTATTCTTCATTGCCTCATTCAGTATACCATGTTGTACATTTTCTATTCTGCATTGCCTCATTTCAAATCCCATGCTGTACAATCTCTTTTTAGAAGTTTCTCATTTTATACAGTATAACCTGTTGTACATGTTATTTTCCGCACCACCTCTTTTGGTACACTATGCTGTATAATCTTTATTCTGCAATGTCCGACTCTGTATGTTGTATTATACATTCCCTATTTCAAACTTTAAAATTCTGTGTGTTGTACTGTACATTTAATATCCCAGAACGATTCAGTGAGGGATATTAAATGTACAGTACAACACACAGAATTTTAAAGTAAACTGGGCTGTATATATTCCACACCACCCCTTTCTTTTGCACTTTCTATGTACAATTTTGTATTCCACGCCAACCCTTTAGAGCCCTTTCAAACCGATACATTTTTTTCTCCTGATTTTGCCTTTCCAAAAGTGTAAGAAAAACGCAGGTCCAATAAATTCTATGGAACGCTTCACACTAGTCAGTTTCAGGTCAGTTGCGTTTTTGAAAGTCTTGCATGCTGCAATTTTGGTGCATGCTTCGTGCGGTTAAAAAAAATGCACCAAAAACACACTTTCCCATTTGAAATAAATGGAAAATACACCAAAAACACAGCAAAAATGCATCAAAAATGTATGTTTGCGTTTTTGAGTCACATGTCCTTTTTTCAAATGCACCGGAAATGGTGCAAAAACGCATATGCCATGTTTTTGAAATGGAGCGATGGGAAAGCAGCCTTATATGTACTGTGCTGTACAATTCTGATTTCACAGCACTGGTCGCTTGTAGTGTACTGACTATGCTGACAGATGTACTGCTACCTGTCCTTGATTATCCATATTTTATGTTAAGATCAACTACAGTAGGGAAGTCTCCGTGGGGGGTCCCAATAAAAGTTTTCCTATGTGACCACATTAACTGTAGTTATAATGCAGATTGCACCCTTGTACATTTCATTTTTCTAATCTGTACATTCCCACTTTTAATTTGGTTAAAAATGCCTTGTTATTCCATAAGTACATTTTAAAGAATTTGGGCAATGATTAAATACTTCTTTTATGCTGTAAATTACATCTTCTCAGCACAAAAACTCCATAATCTTCCTCTATAAAACCAAATCACTTGTATAACCTTCACTTGATTGCTTAGCAAACTAAAAATACAATTACAAATTATATACTGGTAGACAGGGTGAGTGTGTTCATTTTAAATAATCAATCACGTGTGAGGTAAGTAAAAAATTGATTTGTTGGGTATTCAAGGTTCAATTAGCTGTTTGAGCTATCTCCTTAAGCTGCTTCAACACTGAAAGGCCTAGAGGTCCTATATTGAAAACATGGGCCTACTTGTTACATTTAGGTGGCTTGTTGAGGTGTGAGATTTAACCTCCCTGGCGGTATGATTATGTCTGGAATTACATACCAAAAGCGGTACAATTCTTTTCATGGAAATTTGGCGTTATGTATTATGGGCCTACAATTCTTAGTAATTACTGACTTAAACCTGACCAAAACAAGACTCTAGTAGACATCCCAGATGTGATAAATTTGAAACACAAACGCATGAATTATAATCAAATCAATAATATTATTTTATTATTTAATATATAATATATATAATAAAATTATATTATTGATTAGATTATAATTCATGCATTATATATTATATACAGATATGTGTGTGTGTATATATATATATATATATATATATATATATATATATATATACACACACATATATATATATAATATATAACGCATGAATTATAATTGAATCAATAATATAATTTTATATATATATATATATATATATATATATATATATATATATATATGTGTGTGTGTGTGTGTGCATATTATATATATATATATATATATATATATATATATATATGCATGCATGTATATATATATATATATATATATATATATATATATATATATGCATATATATATATATATATATATATATATATATATATATATATATATATATACATATATATATATAATATAATATAAAGTGTGTTTTGTGTAACGTTTTTTTTTTTTTTTTTTGAATTTCCCTCCCTAGTTCCGCTCCCATGCAGCATTGCTGCTGCAGGGAACGGAACTAGGAAGTGATCGTACCGACGGAGGGACGGAGGAGCGGCGGGACTCTCGGCTGGCGGTCGCAGCAATGAGAGATCATCGCTGGATCGCCAGGATAAGGTAAGAGAAGCTCCGCTGCGCTCTCTGCAATCCACCCCGAGCGTGACTCGGGGTTACCGTTCCTGCAATGAAAAATCAACCCCGAGTCACGCTCGGGATTACCGCTAAGGCGGTTAACCCCTATGCCCTGTCACCTCTTGGGTCTTTAACAGGTTTCAGATGCCGGGAGTTATGAACATGTGACAATCAGAAAGCTCCCGATCGCAAGTAGCGATCATGAGCTTTCCGTTAGCCACCGGTAACTGTGTGGGGAGCGCGCCGCTGCATCAACTCCAATTCATGCACATATCGGTGCCAAGGCTCACCTACCAAGAGGCCGTATATATGTGTGCAGCCAGTGCCAAGGTGTTAAGTTAAACAATTTGGAAGACAGTTTTCCGTTTCAATGTTTACATTCTGTTCATGGGTCACCAATCTACTTTTCTGGATTGATGTGTAAATATCAAATTGAGTGCATTATGATTTTTTTTACAGTTTTTCAAGTGATACATTCATTTCAATGAATGACCATCAGAACAGTGTGAACTGGGCTTAGAACAAAAATCTATATGTAGGATGCGTAAATTATATGCAACCAAACCAAAATGATAATATATTAGGAGTAATTTAATGCTGACACATCTACTATATAATGGGACCATTATTGATACTTGAATGGGTGTTTCATTTCAAAGCAGTTTGCATCACTTCCTTTTAACTGTTTTTATATCTGTCTATTCTACCTTTAGCTGTGCCTTTTATATACTAATACAACTAATTGTACAGTATATTCTATTACACTGGGGTTTAATGAATCCAATGCGTTTATAGATCTTGTCTCAGAGAGTGTTTATGCTTAATGACTTTAGGCATGAAGCAGATGTGGTGATCGTGCCATATAATGGTAGCATTTTTTAAATTCTTCTAGCTAATGCTATAAAACAACTCTATTTGCACATATTAACATAATTAATAGAGACTCAGGAATTTACACATTTGGTCAGCCGTGTGGTAAATTATTTTTGAGGACTGTTGTTTTTAAATATACAAAAGAAAATGAATCCTTTTTATACATTTTATATAACATAATGTTGACAATAGTTTTGTCATTTAAAAGCACTTACTAACTGTCATGCACGGGTATGTAATTGGAATAGGCACAGCAACGTTTTTTTTACCCAACACCTATACTGTTACTTTCTTAGCCCTTTAATGAAAATGAGTATTGGATCTGAACTCTGGTGATGTATTCCTTTGCTTTTAATTAAATTGGTTTTCCTGAAACTGTGTACAAAGTTATACACAGTCTGTGACCAGGCTGTAACTAACAGGCCTTCCAGCAGGTGATAATTTGAAATATATGAAGCTGTGATCCTTCCCCTTCAGTCCTAGTTTACAGGGGGTTCAGAAGAGTAAGGAGAGGGTTCAGAGTATGCTTTCCGCAGATCTTGAGAGTACTTTTCAGAGGCAGTGGCGTAGCATGGGGGGTGCAGGGGGGGGCGGCCGCACCGGGCGCAACATCTGGGGGGGCACATCCGCAGTGTCACTCTGTCTGTCTGACTCTGACATACACAGAGGCTCTAATAGGCTTCAAAAAATGGTGGACCCGGGGTGCAGAGCAGTGCGCCCCGAGCCCACCCATTATGTGGCAATGGCGAATGAAAATTCGCTATTGTCACATGGATCCTCCTCCTGGCCAATCAGGAAGCAGGTCCAAGACCCGCTTCCTGATTGGCCGAAAGGCAAATGCATGCATTGAATGGGGGCACGATGATCTCTCTGCATTGGAATGGGGCACGCTGGTCTCTCTGCATTGAAAGGGGGCACATTGGTCATTCTGCATTGAAGGGGGCACGATGCTCTTTCTGTATTGAAAGGGGGCATGCTGGTGTCTCTGCATTAAAGGGGGCACGATGATTTCACAGACCTGAAATCAAGAAAGAGCAAGGAACAAGCAGCAGGATTTAAAGGGCAGCAACACTGCACAAATAGGTAAGCTCAGATTTACAGGGTAGCAATCCAGGCAGAGCAAGGGGCAAGCAGTAAGTTCACAGGTCAGAAATATGGCACTTCAAGGATAAGTCCAGAGTCATAGAACAGCATTATGGTACAATAAAGGGGCTAAAAGCTGAAAGCTCCCAGGAATCTGGGCCTGATGAAGTGATGGTCCTGGATACAGCTTCAGGTCCACCAGGCAGCAAGTAAAGCACAGGGAAGAGGTTCCTGGTTGCCAGGTGAGCAGAGAGGGAAGTCCTGTGTGTCCAGCTACAGGGCATGGTCCACACACATCCATGAACGCGGCCATAAGCACATTCATTGTTTTGGGTGGGCATTTAACAGCCCTTAGAGTTTGTGCCTAGATTAATTTTCCTTTTTTTAGAGTTTTCCACTTTATTCTTATCCAGTGATTCTGGCAGTAACACATTTTGTGTCCCAAGGTGGACAGTCACTCACTGCACTCTATCTATGAAAATATAATGGTGTCACCCTTGGTTGCTCTCCTAATCTGGAATAAAAATGTCTTCTCTTCTCTATAACATAGGGGGAGGTGTTCTGTATTTTACAGAAGATAGTCAAAAAGGTTGATAACATTGTTTGAGATTTAATTTCCGTGTACAAGGGCATATGCTTTTTACCAAGTTTAAGAGGTATTTTCTTTGAGTGCAGACAATGCTTATCCTGAAAAAAAAATAATTTAATGCATCCACTACATCTTATTAATACTAAGCTGCAAAATAATAAATTTTTTGCTCTCGTGTTTAAATATACTTTAAGGTTAAGTTTTAAGGTTAATGATTGGTATAAGGATTTCATGTGTAAAGTGTTACATTAAGTTTTAGGTTCAAGGTTAAGTGTTTGCTAAGGAGGGCAGTGAAGTGTTGGGATCAGCCTATGGATTATTATAAGTTTAGGGGTCAGAGCAAGTAGGGGACTGTTTTTTCATTTGTTAACATAAAAACCTCTCTAGAGAGTTATCTACTCCAGTGATGAGCTCTCATGGCTCAAAGCTAATGTACTGATGTACTGATCAATGAATAAAAGTTGTATGTTCTAATAGTTTTCTTATTTTGGAAAGTTTTGCCAAAAATATTTTGACTGTGTTACAATTTACCTCATGGTACAGGTAGCTGTAATACTGTCTGTTATTCAATTTAACCAGCAAGTATAAATGGTAAACAAATCACATTTTCTTTGATTTACATGATAGGATAAATTTAAGAATAATTCAGAAATTCAGAGGAAATTCTTAGAACATTCTGTTTTGGCATTTAAATGATCTATTGTTTGCTGACCAATTTAGAATACGTTGTATGTATCTTTAATCCCATTGTATATATTTATAATTCCTTTTCATTTTTACAAGGTATAAAAAAACGATTTCAACATAGCATCTAAAAAAATACCCGAAATATATTTTCTCTATGAATTTCACCGAGGGGTCATAAGGGAAAGCCTAATTATTATAAGAAACTGGCCTCAATTAACAGCATGCCTTGTATTGTGTGTCCATTTCATTCCACCCTTCCACTCCCTAGAAAGGTAAACATACGAATTCACTTATCATACTGATAAGTACTATCTTCTGTAAATATCATACCACAGTTATGTTACATATTGCAATATTTTAGAATACACTTTCTAAAACATTTTTGTTATTACATTTCTCATCCCTGATGAAGGAGAATACTTTTAAATGTGTTAGATATTATTATGAATTTCTGTTGACTTGAAAAAAGACTTACTGGTCTGGACTCATACTTTACCTGTTGTGCTCTGATATTTTTCCTATTCACTCTACTCTGGGGACCCCTTGAGGTACCCTGGCTGACAGAAAGCTGCCTTCATATTGTTTTTTAAACATCATTGGTTCCAGTGTTCTACTAACACACCAGTTCATGAACATAACCAGAAAGGGAAAATACCACATCATTGGTTCCAGTGTTCTTCTAACACATCAGTCCATGAACATAACCAGAAAGGGAAAATACCACATCATTGGTTCCAGGGTTCTTCTAACACACCAGTCCATGAACATAACCAGAAAGGGAAAATACCACATCATTGGTTCCAGGATTCTTCTAACATACCAGTCCATGAACATAACCAGAAATGGAAAATACCACATCATTGGTTCCAGTGTTCTACTAATACATCATTCCATGAACATAACCAGAACGGGAAAATACCAATCTATGAATGTAACCAGAAAGAGAAAATAAAGATACATTTGGTATCAAAGCATATGTTCACGTATATTGCTAAATCTTGCCAAAGCGTTTCGGTGAACCCAATCATTTGAAAAGGAAATGTAAAAAAAAAAAAAAAAAAAATTGCCTTTTGGTTTATAAAGTGAACCTTCTCAAATTTCTGCTACAGAAAATTGACCACAACGGGAATGCTATGAATTTTGGATTGCATGCTGCCTTTTTTGATTCTTAAGTAATATAACTTCAATGAATGTGGTATGATTAGTAGATCTTATGTTGCTTTATTTGGTACCTGTATGAACTGAATCTACATAATTTGTGTTTGCTTAAATATTTCCATGATCATGTTTGATCTGAGGAGAAACATGAAGGTTGGAAATTCAGGCAATCGTGACTCATGAACTGTATAAGTATTCCTAAAATGGGTTATTCTGCATTGCGAAAATTTAAAAAATTCTCAGTTTGCCATATTTCCTGAGTTGCAGACCCATTTGCTAGTCATTACTGCATAACTTGATAGCCTACAATATATATAATATAATTCCTTGTAATATTTTTACATGATAAAACTAAAAAGAGTCTGGAGAAAACAGGGTTACAATTTACCAACTTATCAGTTTATTACTTTTCCTAGCTTTCACAGAGTACACGCAGCTTAAAAAACAAGAGAAAATCAAATGTGCACACAAAACCCTGGGATTTTCTAAGCTTTTCTCAAAAGCTGATTAAAAGAATGTGTTCATTGAAGCAGTGATATTTTAAAGACGCAATAGGGAGTCTAGCATAAATAAAATTATCAAGACAAATTACTTGGATTCTTGGGTTGATAATTAGCAACAGAAGGAGCGAGTGATTTTTAAACTTGATTTCCTCCAAGGTTACAAAAAATCCAATGTAAATAGATATTGGCTACTGTAGCATTCTACTTTGTATGCAGTGATTGAGCTGTAACTGCCAAATGGCAAAAATAGATTTGAGCTGATTTATCCCACTATATAAACAGTAACTTCAGCTTACCTAACAAGGCTTAGAAGAGCAACTACAGGAAACAAATAAAATCAATCACTGACCTGTAAAATCTATTTAGGAAACAATGTTAAGGTTTATTCGAATAAAGCCTAATCTGAGTTTTATAAAGCACAAATAAAGGCCTCTAAAAGGGCATTCATTAGAACTGTAGATTAGCTTGCAGGCTTTTGTGCTGTACATGACCGTCTATAACCTTCTCATTCATGACCTATCCATCTTTACCATCAAGAACCTCACTCTTTCCTCCACCACAGCCACTAAAATACCCAGTTTTAGCAGTGTTAGACCCTAGAGGGAACTGTGATGTCACCCCCTCTGTTTTGTGACAGTGCTTTAGGCTAGTGATTGCCCACCAGTTCCAAGTTCTGCATCATGGGAGTGTTTTGGGCTGGCAGGAAGGAGCATCAGAGAAGCCCTGGAGAGGTGAGTATGAGTGAGTTATGGGGGCGAAATCGGATTTGCCCAAACACTGAATTTTACTGAGCACAAACCCAATATATTACCCAGTTTTTGGTAAGATTAAAAAGTTAGTTGAATTGTGTAAAGAGATACCCAACATGTAAAATCTTAAATATTGCATGTGCCCATGAAGTGGTGTCACACTTCAGCACCCAAAATTACAGATAAGCAATGCTTTAAAAGGTCTGGTAGGTCATTGGTTCAGATTTTACTGTTAGGCTTAGAATTATTGCTCCCACTGAACTCCCTCTGCCCTACCGGGTGACACCTACCATGCTGGTCCAGGGCCCAAGGTGAGGCAGCAAAGCCTGGGGGACAAGGGGGGGAGGTCAAGTGTGTGAATGCTCTCACTACCACAGACATAAGCCTTATGTTGTGGCAGTAAACGGGTTAAAGTGCATCTGTGCAAAGACTGTTTACATTTAAGTTTTTACATATCATTAATAAGCAGTAAAAAAAAAATCTTTTAAAATACCTCACTGACCTTTCTAGCTGCCTGTACTGTGAAGTATTTATTCCTCAAAGATCACAACAGAGTGAGTTGTGATCATTGAGGATTAAATACTTAAAAGTAAGGTTTCAGTTTCTAACAGCTTACAGTACCGGTATTTGTTTACATTAAACAGCTGACAAGTTGCCAAGTTTCTGCTATCAGAAAATAATGAAGAATAGTTGTGATTTCAGTCCCTCAGTTGTAGAATTTGCAGAGGCATTTCTCCACAGTGCCTATTGCTACAGAAGTGAATGTGGGCTTATTTAAACATTTTTTTACTGCTTGTTTGCTTTTTCCAAATAAATGCATTACATTTGCAGAGTCTGGGCACGGGTTTCTTTTAGAACACACAAACATGCGCATAAAAATGTGTAGGTTGAAAATGTAACATATAGAAATGCAGTTACAAAAATTCTGTATCATTTTCTTCAAAATAAAAAAACTTTAAAGCAGGCAGGTCACCAATAAAATATACACAGCAGAACTGTTTTTTTTTAAATACAACAGGTAGTTTCAATGACTATATAATTAAATAATTGCAACCATAAATACATATGTCTAAAGCTATGAAGGAAGACAAGAAAATCTGCAACCAAGTTATAAAATACAACTTTGTCTGCATATAATGCATTAAGCACCTAAAACCACCTAATATCTCTGCCCCATTTACAGCAAAAATACACTATTACATTGTTAGCAACATTTAGGTAGAAATATCAATATGTAAATGTATTATTTATATCTCCTACCAATACTATTGTAATAAATAATACCCAAGTTTTAATGTTTGCCATGTTATTTAGAGGGGTGGCTTGATTGTATTATAAACTAATTATAAAAAAAAAAGTTTACATGAAATATATTCCAATTTGTAATGCTCCAATGGGAATATTCATAAATCCCAGTCTGCAGGTGCACCGGTTATGATATGCACATGATTGGCAAACATTAATTCTGCAGCATCACAGGCTGGTTTGTTCATTAGAAAAGTCAAATTCATTCTTTCATCTACATACTCATAAAATGAAAGGAGTCTTCCAAATTGTATGATGACTAATGTCTAATCCTTGGAAATATTCCTGGACAGTCACAAACCCAGAACAGTGACCATAACTTTCCACACAGATCTATGATGATCATTAGTAGTCTTAATTTTCCCTAAAGGACAGTATTCAGAAGACATAATGACAGTTCAATGTATAGATTTCAGGAAAACTTAAACCAGCATGGTTGTGAAAAGTTCAAACCAAAAGACCTCCAATTTCCTTTCCAATATGTAGGGGATTGCAGCTTCAATGTGTTAATCCAAACTTAGTCAGCAGGTATCAATGGTAATGTGTAAATACAAGGCTGAATAAAACCAGTAAGCTACATCAACATGATCAAACTAACTATATTGGCAAGTTCCCTACATCATTTCTAATACATTTTTGTGCCCCTCTCTGGGAGTCCTTTCTCCTATGCAGGCCATAGATTGTTTTAAATCTTGGCAAGTTCAGCAGAGACTGGCCGAGATTCAATCCAACTATGGGCAGGCTGATTGTACCCAATTCTATCTACCAATCGACTTGGGTACAGCCAGCATCTTGGATTTCTGGCATTCAATTATTGCCAGCGGCTATAGCATATCAGGAAAATAAGATGTTGGGGTAACAAACGTTAAGAAAGGTGGAGTTCACATAAGTCTATTCAGTTACATTTTTATGATAATTCAAAATGACATGTCCTTGCACAAGCTCACTTGACATAGGTTCTCTTTAGGGCTCATCCACTGACACAGCAGTGTCACAAAGTGTGTGTTTTAGTGTACTATAAAACACCCTTCCATAAATAGTTAGGATATTAGGATTCACGTCAAAGATTTCTAATTGCTGTTTATGGTTACTGAGCTCTTGGCAAATCGTAATATCTAATAATTTACAGCAGAGAGTGCATTAGCCCTATTTTGCCATATTTATAAAATACTGTATATTGTCAAATATAGAACATGAAAAAGTACCATCACTATAGCGATAATTGGGGAAGAAACCATTGTTAAATGTGTAATATACACTTGCCTTTATGCTTCTGGTCTACTGCTTAAAACCCAGATGTGATTTTTATATTCTCCATGTTTGGAGAAAACAGAGAGCCCAATAAAAATATTGGTACTGTACTTTTAAGGCTTGTAGAACTACTTTTAAGGGTTGTAGAAATAAAATACATAGCATTCTGGCCCAAATAGCTCATATTTAAATCTACAAAATTTTTCACAATGGATAAATTATTTATTTCACAGTACACCATTGACCTTGACGCACTTTAGAAAACTGCCTATATCCTTTGTTATTCCCAAGCCAAATGGTTTCCAAAGTCCTAAATGATAATAACATTGTGGGGGGGGGGGTCAACGGTCATTACACAAAGCGTTTTGTGGCTCCCAAACATCCCACTTCCTCAGGATATGTGAAACACTTAGGAGAACCTCAAATGGGGCATCCTATCCACATAAAAGAGTAATTTTATCATTCTGTTAACCCAGGCTTCTCTGTTTTACTCAGGCAATTTATCTTTTGACAAGTGAGTCCGTTTCATAGTTAAGGCCGGGTTCACACATCTGTTACGGCTGCAGATTCGTGCCTGGGGTCCGGTGTGTCCCTGTTCACCGGTTCAGGTGCGAATAAGCTCAAAATTTTTGACTGAATTCATACTTGAGTTGGACCCAAAGGCGCACAGGACCCTTTTTGCGTCCAGCCACCCTGGACCTTTGTAAACTGGCTCCATAGACAACTGTTCACATTCGCCTGTCATGCTCATTGAATGTGGGGTAACCCACATCCAATTTACATATGTGTCAATCCAGCCCTAAGGTTGTTACATACAAATCTAGAGCTTTCTGCCTCTTAGGGAGTAAGGACAACCTACTGGGAACTAACAAATGTGGGTTAACAAAGTTGTAAATTACTCTTATGTGGATGGGATACCACTCGAAGTTCTCACAATTGTTTCTCACAGACACTTTATACAGTGTCTGCAATCATGGGATTTGCAGGTTTTCTTAGGGATATCATATATAGTCAGCTAGTTTTAGGAAGGGAGAAAACTTGGTTTAACATTAACTACATTACTTTATGTAGTGCAAAAAGTTAACAAAATATCTTCATACTGTACTTAAGTATGGAGATATGCATTTATATACTACTGCCCACTTAATGGAAACAGATGGGAAATATAGGTAGTGGTGACTGCTTTGGATACAAAAAGTTGCATTATGTGCATTTATTCTCATGGAGATAAAAATGTATAAACCATTGCTTGCTCTCTTACCCTCCAAATGTATGTGGTAGTATTAGCCTCTCTCCAGACGTGTGTTACTAAGGCTATCCTGTACTATCCTCAAAAAAATTAAATATCCACATATCACTTATTGCAATATTATACATATTCCATATTGTCATTGTTGAAAATAAGCACATATGTTCTTACCCTTTAATCTGTACTTTATTAGATCTTACTGTGATTGTTGATAATATTGTTCATGGACATCAATCGATTATATGGACTTCCAAAAGGATGACAAACTCTTCTTTAAGTAGATTAAATATCCCCTTACCTATTTCCACTCTGGTATGGGACTACACTTCCTATTTCCACCCAGAAAAAGAAAGGTAGAAGTCATTTTGCAGTCATGCCTCTCACTTTATCCCCAGTCATGTGACAAATGATGCTTTCCCCTGGGGCTGGATAACTAGGTGTAGTGATACATGTATCATACAGTGTATGTGCATGATGCCATCATCATGTTGGCCCCGTCATCAGAGGTTGCCACTCCTCTGACATCGTTGGCCATCTCCCTGGGTCCCCAACACCATCCATGGCTGTCCATGAACTCACCCCACAGGCATGCAGGAGGGGACCAACAGAAGTCACCATCCCAAAAGGGAGAAGGATCATATTTTCCAGACCCAATAAACATCCATGTGGAGCCCTACTCTCCAACAGAAGTCATGACACAGGTGCAAAGCAAACAAACGAATAGGTTATAATGTATATACAATTACATATTTGAGTTAACTCTATAAAGCTTTTTCCTATATCAACTGCATCCACATTGGGCTATTAGATATTCGCGATTATACCTAAACTATACACTGGATGTGAAGAAATGCACCAGGGAAATCATTTACATCTAAACCAATCTTCCAAATGTGTTTTAATAAAAGATCTCTTTTAAAAAGAGAAAAAATGTGCTCTAAGCTACAGCATCAATGCTAAAAAGAAAGGTGGAAGCAATTTTCAGCATCAGTTTATCATTTAAAAATATAAAATACCAAATACATTTGATGGACTCAGATATTAGGAGGAGGATTTTATAAAGCAGAGAATGGGATATCCACTAACAATTCCCTGCAGATGAATCTTCCTTGTGCATGTGCTTTAAATTGCAGTTTTTTTATGACAATTTTCACACTGTTATGTGTTTTTGTGAAGCCAGTTCCATTTTCAATTCAAATTAAAAACACGCTGTTATTTTATCAATGTATGGCACGTCAGAAAGCCCCATCTCTACTAAAGTAAATGTTTTTCGCTTAGTCAATTGAACCTGTATTTACTCTGAACAACAAAGTCATGCACTGTGCATACAAATATAAAATGGGTTTTCTTTTGCACAAAATTGCAAGATTGAAGTGCATACAACATAACTGAGCTAAATAAAAAAGGCAATGCTTTAGTAAATCCAACTCCAATAATGAGCAAACCATACCTTCTGTTTCACAATTTCTTTATTAAAATCTCTAGCAAAAAATCTGTGTTAACTTCCAAACATGTGTCAAAATACGAAATATTTACTTTTGGAGTCTTGAATATTTACTGATCTTCACACAGGGATGAGATGAGCTTTTCGCACAGTTGACTTTGGTGCAGACATAATTAACGGGCTATGGGATGAATGCTGAAACACAGCTTAAGTCAGCAGTAAAAGTAAATATAAGCTGTTTGTTTTGAATAGAGTAAAGGGAATGAAGCTTCTGCCATAGACAGTTTTATCGTAAAAATCCTGAATATAGCAGGAAAGGAAAAAAATTATATATATATATATATATATATATATACATATATATATATATATATATATACAGTGCCTTGCGAAAGTATTCGGCCCCCTTGAACTTTGCGACCTTTTGCCACATTTCAGGCTTCAAACATAAAGATATAAAACTGTAATTTTTTGTGAACAACAAGTGGGACACAATCATGAAGTGGAACGAAAACGTAACAAATAAAAAACTGAAAAATTGGGCGTGCAAAATTATTCAGCCCCCTTAAGTTAATACTTTTTAGCGCCACCTTTTGCTGCGATTACAGCTGTAAGTCATTTGGGGTATGTCTCTATCAGTTTTGCACATCGAGAGACTGAAATTTTTGCCCACTCCTCCTTGCAAAACAGCTCGAGCTCAGTGAGGTTGGATGGAGAGCGTTTGTGAACAGCAGTTTTCAGTTCTTTCCACAGATTCTCTATTGGATTCAGGTCTAGACTTTGACTTGGCCATTCTAACACCTGGATATGTTTATTTGTGAACCATTCCATTGCAGATTTTGCTTTATGTTTTGGATCATTGTCTTGTTGGAAGACAAATCTCCGTCCCAGTCTCAGGTCTTTTGCAGACTCCATCAGGTTTTCTTCCAGAATGGTCCTGTATTTGGCTCCATCCATCTTCCCATCAATTTTAACCATCTTCCCTGTCCCTGCTGAAGAAAAGCAGGCCCAAACCATGATGCTGCCACCACCATGTTTGACAGTGGGGATGGTGTGTTCAGGGTGATGAGCTGTGTTGCTTTTGCATTGTTGCCAAAAAGTTCGATTTTGGTTTCATCTGACCAGAGCACCTTCTTTCACATGTTTGGTGTGTCTCCCAGGTGGCTTGTGGCAAACTTTAAATGACACTTTTTATGGATATCTTTAAGAAATGGCTTTCTTCTTGCCACTCTTCCATAAAGGCCAGATTTGTGCAGTATACGGCTGATTGTTGTCCTATGGACAGAGTCTCCCACCTCAGCTGTAGATCTCTGCAGTTCATCCAGAGTGATCATGGGCCTCTTGGCTGCATCTCTGATGAGTCTTCTCCTTGTATGAGCTGAAAGTTTGGAGGGACGGCCAGGTCTTTGGAGATTTGCAGTGGTCTGATACTCCTTCCATTTCAATATTATCGCTTGCACAGTGCTCCTTGGGATGTTTAAAGCTTGGGAAATCTTTTTGTATCCAAATCCGGCTTTAAACTTCTCCACAACAGTATCTCGGACCTGCCTGGTGTGTTCCTTGTTCTTCATGATGCTCTCTGCGCTTTAAACGGACCTCTGAGACTATCACAGTGCAGGTGCATTTATACGGAGACTTGATTACACACAGGTGGATTCTATTTATCATCATTAGTCATTTAGGTCAACATTGGATCATTCAGAGATCCTCACTGAACTTCTGACGAGAGTTTGCTGCATTGAAAGTAAAGGGGCTGAATACGTTTGCACGCCCAATTTTTCAGTTTTTTATCTGTTAACAAAGTTTGAAATATCCAATACTTCACAAAAAATTACATTTTTATATCTTTATGTTTGAAGCCTGAAATGTGGCAAAAGGTTGCAAAGTTCAAGGGGGCCGAATACTTTCGCAAGGCACTGTGTGTGTATATATATATATATATATATATATATATATATATATATACAGTGGGTACGGAAAGTATTCAGACCCCCTTAAATTTTTCACTCTTTGTTATATTGCAGCCATTTGCTAAAATCATTTAAGTTCATTCTTCTTCCTCATGAATGTACACATAGCACCCCATACTGACAGAAAAACACAGAATTGTTGACATTGTTGCAGATTTATTAAGAAAGAAAAACTGAAATATCACATGGTCCTAAGTATTCAGACCCTTTGCTGTGACACTCATATATTTAACTCAGGTGCTTTCCATTTCTTCTGATCATCCTTGAGATGGTTCTACACCTTAATTTGAGTCCAGCTGTGTTTGATTATACTGATTGGACTTGATTAGGAAAGCCACACACCTGTCTATATAAGACCTTCCAGATCACAATGCATGTCAGAGCAAATGAGAATCATGAGGTCAAAGGAACTGTCTGAAGAGCTCAGAGACAGAATTGTGGCAAGGCACAGATCTGGCCAAGGTTACAAAAATATTTCTGCTGCACTTAAGGTTCCTAAGAGCACAGTGGCCTCCATAATCCTCAAATGGAAGACGTTTGAGACGACCAGAACCCTTCCTAGAGCTGGCCGTCCGGCCAAACTGAGCTATCGGGGTAGAAGAGCCTTGGTGAGAGAGGTAAAGAAGAACCCAAAGATCACTGTGGCTGAGCTCCAGAGATGCAGTCAGGAGATGGGAGAAAGTTGTAGAAAGTCAACCATCACTGCAGCCCTCCACCAGTCAGGGCTTTATGGCAGAGTGGCCCGACGGAAGCCTCTCCTCAGTGTAAGACACATGAAAGCCCGCATGGAGTTTGCTAAAAAACACCTGAAGGACTCCAAGATGGTGAGAAATAAGATTCTCTGGTCTGATGAGACCAAAATAGAACTTTTTGGCCTTAATTCTAAGCGGTATGTGTGGAGAAAACCAGGCACTGCTCATCACCTGTCCAATACAGTCCCAACAGTGAAGCATGGTGGTGGCAGCATCATGCTGTGGGGGTGTTTTTCAGCTGCAGGGACAGGACGACTGGTTGCAATCGAGGGAAAGATGAATGCGGCCAAGTACAGGGATATCCTGGACAAAAACCTTCTCCAGAGTGCTCTGGACCTCAGACTGGGCCAAAGGTTTACCTTCCAACAAGACAATGACCCTAAGCACACAGCTAAAATAACGAAGGAGTGGCTTCACAACAACTCCGTGACTGTTCTTGAATGGCCCAGCCAGAGCCCTGACTTAAACCCAATTGAGCATCTCTGGAGAGACCTAAAAATGGCTGTCCACCAACGTTTACCATCCAACCTGACAGAACTGGAGAGGATCTGCAAGGAGGAATGGCAGAGGATCCCCAAATCCAGGTGTGAAAGACTTGTTGCATCTTTCCCAAAAAGACTCCTGGCTGTATTAGATCAAAAGGGGGCTTCTACTAAATACTGAGCAAAGGGTCTGAATACTTAGGACCATGTGATATTTCAGTTTTTCTTTGTTAATAAATCTGCAACAATGTCAACAATTCTGTGTTTTTCTGTCAGTATGGGGTGCTATGTGTACATTCATGAGGAAGAAGAATGAACCTAAATGATTTTAGCAAATGGCTGCAATATAACAAAGAGTGAAAAATTTAAGGGGGTCTGAATACTTTCCGTACCCACTGTATATACACACACATACACACACAATATATTGTCAAGAGTATTAAGACGCCTGCCTTTACATGCACATGAACCTTTATGGCATCCCAGTCTTAGTTCATAGGGTTCAATATTGAGTTGGCACACCCTTTGCAGCTATAACAGCTTCAACTCTTCTGGGAAGGCTGTCCACAAGGTTTAGGAGTGTGTCTATGGGAATGTATGAGAATTCTTCCAGAAGCACATTTGTGAGGTCAAGGCCTGGCTCACAAGTCTCTGCTCTAATTCACCCCAAAGGAGTTCTATTGGGTTGAGGTCAGGACTCTGTGCAGGCCAGCCAAGTTCCTCCAACCCAAACTCACACATCCATGTATCTATGGGCCTTGCTTTTGCACTGGTGGATAGTCATGTTGGAAAAGGGGCCATCCCCAAACTGTTCCTACAAAGTTGGGATCATGAAATTGTCCAAAATGTCTTGTTATGCTATTGCCTTAAGACTTCCCTTCACTAGAACTAAGGGGCCAAGCCTAATCCCTGAAAAACAACCCCACACCATAATCCCCCCCTCCACCAAATGATTTGGACCAGTGCACAAAGCAAGGTCCATGAAGACATGGATGAGTGAGTTTGGGTGAAGGAATTTGAATTTGAGACCTCACCTTAACCCAATAGAACACCTTTGGGATGAATTAGAGTGGAGACTGCAAGCCAGGCTTCTCGTCCAACATCAGTGCCTGACATCACAAATGCACTTCTGGAAGAATGGTCAAACATTCCCATACATACACCCCTAAACCTTGTGGACAGCCTTATCAGAAGAGTTGAAGCTGTTATAGCTGCAAAGGGTGGGCCAACTCAATATTGAATCCTACAAACTAAAACTGGGATGCTAAATAAGTTCATGTAAAGGCAAGCGTTCCAATACTTTCTTCAGGGCTACATGTTAGAAACTGGTGGTGATGTAAATACTCTTGCAAACAAGCTCACACCATTAACGCCCAAATATGTGTGCATATATAAACAACAGAATGCAGACATGACAAAAGGACCAAAAATATCGATATAGAACCAATAAAACATAAAGTCGGTAGGTGCAAGAATGTTCTATTGGTAGATGGGGCAAATAGGTGCAGTATAAACAGAACCACAAAAAAATGTACTCAGCACTAATTTACACGTGCAGCTGGTTGGTAAAAACAGGTGGTTGAGCCACATTTTTAGTCCAGTCAAGTGTGTTACACATTTGGCTTTAGAAATAGCATGAGCTTGAAACCGGTTGCTGCATTTGCTTTAATGTGATAGGTGAATTGTTTGCCCTTGGTTATACAAGTAAAGTGAGCACTTATTATATTTTGACCTCACATCTTCTGATTGATTCTGATTGATTATATACAGTAAAAAAATAAATAAAAATTATATATATATATATATATATATATATATATATATACACATACAACGTTGTGTTAATATAAAAACGTAATAGTAATTATATGAAATTATATTGTAACATTAGAATGCACAATCACAGTATACTGTGATTGACTTATTGGGGGGGTTATTTTACAATAAAGGTACTGTGGAGTTGTTTCTCTCAGTAACCAATCAGACTTCATATTAGGCAAGATGAAAGTTGCTTATTTTCTGGCAAGTAGTAAGTTCTCAATGTGCCAGTCTTTTGCTGTGTTTAGCACATGGTTACCAGGCAGAACCAGGCACACTTGGCAACCACAGTGACAATATGAAATAAATAATAAATATTTATAACTGCAACATGTACCCACATTATGTTCATTAGGATCAAACACATTTTCCAACATTGTATTTACATTACATGGAATGTCATGGTATAAAAAAATACTTTTATGCAGAAAAATGAATAAAACTGTGTCATAGTGATGGCATACTAAGCTACAAGAGCGATGCTATTGTTAGAGTATAATCATATATGTTGTTTCCAAAGCAGTTCCTCTTTGTTATAAATAAATATAAGTACACATTTACTATGCTATATTTGCTGAGCACAGTGTGCCTGACTTTTAAAAACAAACAGGCACTGTGTAATCATCTCTTTGTCTTTTCAAAGCTGCATTTACTTCCCTGGAGACAATTTATTGGCATGCCAATCTTGGCACTTGGCTTGTCTGTAAGGTGTGGTGGTGGATTTATTCAAGGCAGCCTGCATTGCATAGCCTCATATTAAACAATAATTTTAAATGTGATGTATTCCTGGGCTACCGTTCTATTTATGCTGCTTTGACATTCCTCTGTGCACGATGGGATATCATTTAAATCACCGGAGTATGAGATGTCAGTGCAAATAAAGACATGGAGCTAGGCATATTCATTTCCTACTGCGCCAGTACGAAATGCAATTGTGAAGGATTGCCTTGGACCAACTTGTACCCCTACAGTTACCTGAATGTGATTGGTTGACAGCTTTATTCTTAGAACACGCAAAACCTTGCTGTGGTGAGTACTTATGTATTACATAATTGTCCTTATAATTAAGATGTTTAATATTTTACATATCTTTTACTTCTTTCTATTGAGCAAAATAATTGATATGGAAAGTGTTAACCACTTCAGCCCCGGAGGATTTGGCTGCTCAAAGACCAGGGCCTATTTTGCGATTCGGCACTGTGTGACTTTAACGGACAATTGCGCGGTCGTGCGATGATGTACCCAAAATCCTTTTTTTTCCCACAAACAGAGCTTTCTTTTGGTGGTATTTGATCACCTGTGCGATTTTTATTTTTTGCGCTATAAACAAAAAAAGAGTTACAATTTTAAAAAAATGACAATATTTTTCACATTTTTTTATATGAAATTCCCCCCAAAAATATGTAAAAATCCTCATTTTTTTAAAAAAAAATTAAAGGCCAATTTGTTTTCTGCTACATATTTTTGGTAAAAAAAATCGCAATAAGCCTTTTTTGATTGGTTTGCGCAAAAGTTATTGCGTTTACTAACTAAAGGAAAGATTTATGTAATTTTTATTGTTTTTTTTTAACTAGTAATGGCGGCGATCTGCGATTTTTTTTTGCGGGACTGCGACATTGCGGCGGACAGATCGGACCCCTGACTTACATTTTTGATACTTTTGGGGGTAACAGTGACATTACTACAGTAATCAGTGCTATACATATGCACTGTTACTGTAAACATGACACTGTCAGGGAAGGGGTTAACTTTATTAGTGATCAAGGGGTTAAGTGTGTCCCTAGGGGCGTGATTCTAACTGTCAAGGGGCGTGGCTTGTGATGTAACCACAGAGACATACAATCCTACATAGCAGGATCGTATAGTCTCTGCAGTTACACCAGGTAGAATGACAGGTGGCTTTGTTTACATCAGCCGTCTGCCTTTCTCCCTCTCCAGCGGGAGATTGCGAGTGGCCGGCAGACACCGGAGCCGCTGGTCACTCGCGTGGGGATGTTAGTGAACGAGCAGGGGTGGGGGCGGGAGCGCGCCTCCGGCGGCGTGCGCTCGCCCCCTACAGGCTCCTGGGCGAGCAACGTAGTACTACGTCGGTTTGCCCAGGAGAGGCTGACTGTCGCAGTAAATATACTGTGGGCGGTCGGCAAGTGGTTTAATGAAAAGTTTTCATATTTAGGACTATGTTAATGTAACACTGAGCAGCTAGCCCTTGCAGCACAGAGACGTGCCAATGTAATATAATATGGACTGTTCCAACTTTGTTTTCACAAAGAGCTAAACTTCTGCACTTACTTTTATTACACTCAAACATAATATGATTCTTTTGTGCAACTTTTTTTTCTGTCAAAGGGGATTTCTGCATGAAACAACTAAAAGAACCAGAGGAGCTCAAGGATTTTGGGTTTAAATCAACAGTCCTAAAGACAACTCTAGAGACAATAAAACTCCTACTGGTTTTAGTTAACAACCACTGAAAAAATTGTGAATTTATTTTAGATCAAAAGGCACAGACAAAATCTCCTAAGATATGTTATTGCACAGTGCATTGTAACAATGTTAAAATCAAACATATAAATGTCTACTAAAGAACCTATAGAGCAAGGGTCTCCAAACTGCGGTCTGAGGGCCATATGTGGCCCCTTGCTAGCCTTTATCCAGCCCTTGGGGCACTATGCCTCTCACTGATCTCAGGCACTATTCCTCTCACTAAAACCAACAATAGGGCATTATTTCTTCTACCGATACTAATCATGGAATACTATTCCTCATACTAATAGAGGCTCTACTCCTCCTCCTATTGCCCACCAATCAGGAGGCCATATTTATTCTCACTGATGTCGGGCCTGCAACATTTTCCGCCCCCACTGGCCACAATGCGGCCCTCTAAAAGTGTGAAGGTCAATAAGCTGGCCCTTTGTTTAAAAAGTCTGGAGACCCCTTCCATAGAGTATAAGCAATCAGAACTCCAGTAATTAAACAGTAAATGTATTATATTAAATTTAATATTGAGTAATCATGTATTGTTTTTAATTTCATATATAGAAACCCCATATTGTACGCACAAGAACATCTACCTAGTCAACATATAATATCTCAACATATAGTATAATATATCCCACACTATATACAGAATTAGGTCTGACAAAACATTAGTGAAGAACATGAATGAAGATAGAATAATACCACAGAGCAAATATATTTCAATGATCCTAAAAAGCAAAAGTTTAACAGAGCACAGAATACAGATAGAGCAAAGGACAAACAATTAAAGAGTATAAGTGTTCTACCCGAGGCAGGGAAAATATAAACATAATTTTATGGGAGCATTAAAACGCAAACACCACTTTGTCAGGGACATCAATGAGATATTTGCATAGTGTATAAGAAAACACATAACATACTTGAATCCACCCTATGTCAGAATAACATATAGTCTTAATTGCAGTCTTACCTATGATAAAAATAATAATAAAAACACAAATCTATTGATTCAAGCAGTGTATGCCAAATAGAGATGTACCGAACGGTTCGCCGGCAAACGGTTCCCGGCGAACTTCGAACGTTCGCGTTCGCCGCTGCGGGCGAACATATGCGATGTTCGTCCGCCTCCTATACATCATCATTGAGGCAAACTTTGACCCTGAACATCACAGTCAGCAGACACATTCCAGGCCAATCAGTATACCTCCCTCCCACACCCTCCCACCTCCTATAAATAAGCAAGGGCAGAATCCATTTTAGATCATTTCTGTGTTACTGAGAGCAGGGAAAGTGCTGGTGCTGCTGCTGCTGTTATAGCTGGGGACAGTTCCCGGTCTTGTTAGCCAGTGTTCTTGGTACACTCCTGCTGTAAGGACAGCACCCCAAAAAGCCCTTCCTAGGGCTGGTATTTGAGGTTTTTTTTGGATATATATATATATATATATATATATATATATATATATATATATATATATTGTCCCCAAAAGCCCCTTTGAGGGCTGGTATTTGAGTATTTTTTTAATATATATATATATATATATATATATATATATATATGTAGCATGTCCAGAACCAGAAAAAAAAGATCATATAGGTGTAAAAGGGGTTCCCACCATCCCTGCTCTACTGAAAAATTATCTTTTTTTCTGGTTCTGGACATGCTACAGAGCTGAAACTTCACAGGTACACTTTTTAGACCCCCTAGACACTAAATCACACAAAAAAAGTTCTTAAAAATTGTCATTTTTGATAGAGAGCCAATTATTGGAAAAAAAAAACTTAACAAAAAAAAATTTCTTTGGATTTATTGTCTGGGGGGTCTAAAAAGTGTACCTGTGAAGTTTCAGCTCTGTAGCATGTCCAGAACCAGAAAAAAAAATAGAATCAGGGTTAGGGCTAGGGTTAGGGTTAGGGTTAGGGTCAGGGCTAAGGTTAGGGTGATTTTTAGTGCTTAGGGTTAGAGTTAGAGGGGTAGGGGTAGGGCTACTAACTCTAACCCTAAGTATCTCACCGTAACCCTAACCCTAGCCCCTAACACTAAACCTAACCCTAACCCTCTAACCATAACCCTAACCCTCTAACCTTAACCCTAACCCTCTAAGCCTAGCCATAAAAATAACCCTAACCCTAACCCTAACCCTAACCCTAACCCTAGCCCTAGCCCTAACCCTAACCTTAACCCTAGCCCTAACCCTAATTCGTATTTTTTTCTGGTTCCGGACATGCTACAGAGCTGAAACTTCACAGGTACACTTTTTAGACCCCCTAGATGCTAAATCCAAAGATTTTTATTTTTTTTTTAATTTTTCCAATAATTGGCTCTCTATCAAAAAATTACAATTTTTAAGAACTTTTTTTTGTGTGATCCCTCTCCGGCATGCCACAGTCCAGGTGTTTGTCCCCTTGAAACAACTTTTCCATTACTATTGTGGCCAGAAAGAGTCCCTGTGGGTTTTAAAATTCGCCTGCCTATTAAAGTCTATGGCGGTTCGCAATGTTCGCCGGTTCGCGAACATTCGCCGATGTTCGCGTTCGCCGTTCGCGAACAGCGAATTTTATGTTCGCGACATCACTAATGCCAAATTCTGACCTAGTCTTACGAATGTCACAGCAACACTTTACCGTTATCTCACCAGTTAATATTTATCCATGTTTCTAGTCTAGTGTTAGTGGTTCCATGACCACTGTGGCTCATTTCCCTGTTCTTAGTTGACAGGGATAAAACCTGACTTGGTACTTTGCTGCTTTAGTGAACCCATACATGTGCCCGGCATCTATCGGGTCCCTGGGAGGAAGAACATCTTGGGTCTGTGGTGGGAGGGGATAATTTGTGAGTTGAATATGAAGGGAGGAGCATTTGTACTAGGGGGAGTGTTTGTGCTTGAAGGACGGATCTGGGGATAAGAGGATTTATGATGGGGTATTTATGCTGCAAAGGGGATGGGAAGGAGGATTTATGCTGAAAGAGGGACGTTTGGGGGAGAGGATTGGTGCTTAAATAAGGTATTTGAGGGAGAGGATACAAAAGTTTGTGCTAGAATGGGGGATTGAGGGGAGAGGATTTGTGCTGAGGGGGGAAGTTGGGGGGAGAAAAAGGTTTTTACTGGAAAAGGGATTAAGTGGGATTTGTTTTGGGATGAGCGTTTGGGGGAGAAAGAATTTTTTCTAGAAGGGGAACATTTTGGAGGTGGAACAGGATTTCTGCTGGAAGAGTAGATGGGAGGGAGGTGTGGATTTAGAAGGGGAGATGATTTGTGCTGGGAGGGGAGATAATTTATCCTGAAAGGGAAGATTTGGGGCGATTTGTGATTAAAGGGGGGATTAGTACTGGGAAGATGAATAAAGGGATTGTGCTAGGAGGGGGGATTTAGGGGTGTGGAAGAGGATTTGTGCTGGGAGGGAAGATTGAAGGGAGAAGATTTGTTCTGGGTGGGTTGGGAGCAAGATTTGTGCTGGGGATTTGAAGGGGAAGAGGAGTTCCTCTATAAGGAGGATTTCAGGAGGAGGATTTTTCCTGGGAAGGGAGATTGGAATGGAGAAGATTTGTGCTAGAAGGAGGATAGGACTTACCCTGGAAGGGGGGACTGGGGGAAGAGAATTTGTGCTAGGAAGGGCGTGTTTAGGACATGGAAGAGAATTTGTGCTGGGAAGGGGGAGTTGCGTGAAGGAATGATTTGTGCTGGAAAGGTTGAGTGTGCAGATTAGTGCTGGATTTTTTTGGGGGCGGGTGGGGATTTCTGCTTAAATGATTAGGTGGGGAGAGTATTGCTCGCTGGGGTATTTTTGCACTCTTGACCCCTATGCATTCTGCGTATTACATATTACTGACCCCTACACTCTGCATTATGATTTCATTAATCCTGAGCTGTCTGCACTACTCTGTGCATTATGTACTCATGCATTGCACACCCCTAACCCCTGTACTCTGTGCATTGCACATCCCAGACCCATGCAATCTGTGTTACAGACTCCTGCACTATATATACTATATTGTATCCACAGCTGCTGGTTTCAGTGTGCACAAAGGCATATGTAATGAAAGTTGTTTTTATTTTTTAATTATGGTGCTGAGGTTTATAAGTGGCTGTGAGACTATTGCTTGTGACACAGCAATCAGGCTTATTTTATAGTGACAAAGAGGCTCAAGTTTTGTGCAACCATGCCCCTAAGCCCCTGCCACTGTTAGCAGTTTGACATCACCCATCGTTCGCTACACCATGCACAGTGCAGCACATTACTGCTATCTTTGGGGTTCATGTGAAAAAACACTTGTGCCATGAAATAGCAATACACAAAAACAAATAATTATAATGATAAATTGGATTGCTGCCGCTACAACCCACAATGGTGTACAGTGAAAGAGATGTAATATGATATTACTAGCAGCGCAATGCCTCTGTGAGCAGGTAATGGAATATTTGGTAGTATCAAACCCAAAACCTCTCCAGGTGATGGTGCAAATAAAAAATCTAATGATTACCCAAAACTGAATACGTAATACATGCCGTACAGGAACGTGTATATGATACGGTCAAAATACAAGTATATTATAACAAATAGAGAGTCTTATTAAAGTGCATCAATAAATTAGTGATATTATTGATAATGTCTATTTAAAGTGCATCAGTAAACAATATTACAAGTGCCCATATAAAGTGCATCAAATGAACAATAAATAGTGCAAAATTAGTGCAAATAGTATCCTTATACAGTGCAATAAACAGCAAGTAAAGTGCAATTAGTGTCCATATAAATGGTTGCTGGTATGTTATAGTCTCTTCAAGATGCTAAAATGAATTAATCCTTTTCCGTATTGCAATCAATATGGAGTGCTATTGAGAACAATGATGGTGAGACCCCCCGTGCTCGTGGGATGTGATAGAAATGCACACTCACCAGAAGTTGTTGACTCCCACTACCAATGGCAAGGAGGTCAAAAATGGCTTAGGACAAGGGTCCAGGTCTTTATGAAATCCGTCCGTGCCCGGGTGGTCCTGGATGGTCCTAGAAGAGGTATGTGGGAACACAAAAGGTGGACTCCTCATGGTGTAGTAGATTTAAAAAATTGACAAAGTTTATTAAAATACTCGCATGACATAAGTAACGCTGGTGGTACAGTGGGAAAACGCAAGGAAAATACAAGGAAAAACACCGCCAGGGAATAGCGGGTAACTGGCTATCACAGCCGGACCAGGGCCGGACTGGAAATAAAAACCCTGGAAATAAAGCCCTGGAAATAATTTCATACCAGCCCCATAACATTATTATGCCAGCCCCAGTGGCGTAGCATGGGGTGTCATCACCCAAGGCAAGGCAAGTAATTTGCGCCCCTAACAAACGGACATTTAGCACTCTCTGGCTCCCTACCACTCATACAGAATTAAGGACAGCGCAGCTGGGAGGCCACAGGCTCTAGGAACAGCCCAGCTGGCCCCCCCTTCCCCACTATCTAATACACCGCTGGCCGCCTTCCCCACTATCTAATACACCGCTGGCCGCCTTCCCCACTATCTAATACACCGCTGACCCCCTTCCCCACTATCTAATACACCGCTGACCCCCTTCCCCACTATCTAATACACCGCTGGCCACCTTCCCCACTATCTAATACACCGCTGGCCGCCTTCCCCACTATCTAATACACCGCTGGCCGCCTTCCAAACTATCTAATACACCGCTGACCCCCTTCCCCACTATCTAATACACCGCTGACCCCCTTCCCCACTATCTAATACACTGCTGACCCCCCTCAACGCTATCCAATACACTGCTGACCCCCCCTCCCCACTATCTAATACATTGCAGACCCCCCTCCCCACTATCTAATACACTGCTGATCCCCCCTGGCCCCCTCCCCCTAATACAATGCTGACCCCCTAATACTACTGACACCCTAATACAATGCTGACCCCCTAATACAATGCTGATGCGCCACCTCCCCCCCCCCCCCCAATGTAGGGGGAGGGGGGTCAGAATTTTATTAGGGGGAGGGAGGCGGTCAGCATTTTATTAGGGGGAGAGGGCCAGGGCTGGGGGAGCAGCATTGTATTAGGAGGAGGGGCTAGGGGGGAACAGCATTGTATTAGGGGAGGGGGAATCCGCATCGTATTAGGGGGAGGGGCAAGGGGGGGTCACCATTGCATTAGGTGGAGGGGGCAGGGGGGTGAGCATTGTATTAGGGGGTCAGCAGTATTAGGGGGTCAGCAGTATTAGAGGGTCAGCAGTATATTAGGGGGTCAGCATAGTATTAGGAGGTCAGCTGTATTAGGAGGTCAGCTGTATTAGGGGGTCAGCATTGTATTAGGGGGTCAGCTGTATTAGGGTCTCAGCAGTATTGGGAGGTCAGCTGTATTAGGGGGTCAGCATTGTATTAGGGGGTCAGCTGTATTAGGGTCTCAGCAGTATTAGGGTGGTCAGCTGTATTAGGGGGTCAGCATTGTATTAGGGTGGTCAGCTGTATTAGGGGGTCAGCACTGTATTAGGGTGGTCAGCTGTATTAGGGTCTCAGCAGTATTAGGGTGGTCAGCTGTATCAGGGGGTCAGCATTGTATTAGGGTGATCAGCTGTATTAGGGGGTCAGCACTGTATTAGGGTGGTCAGCTGTATTTTGGTCTCAGCAGTATTAGGGTGGTCAGCTGTATTAGGGGGTCAGCATTGTATTAGGGTGGTCAGCTGTATTAGGGGGTCAGCATTGTATTAGGGTGGTCAGCTGTATTAGGGGCTCAGCAGTATTAGGGTGGTCAGCTGTATTAGGGGGTCAGCACTGTATTAGGGTGGTCAGCTGTATTAGGGTCTCAGCAGTATTAGGGTGGTCAGCTGTATTAGGGGGTCAGCATTGTATTAGGGTGGTCAGCTGTATTAGGGGCTCAGCAGTATTAGGGTGGTCAGCTGTATTAGGGGGTCAGCATTGTATTAGGGTGGTCAGCTGTATTAGGGGGTCAGCATTGTATTAGGATGGTCAGCTGTATTAGGGGGTCAGCACTGTATTAGCCCCCCGCCCCAGGCATTTACTCTTACCTGGCTGACGGCTGTTTACATGTGGCACACTGGCACTGTTTACATGTGGCAGCTCAGGTTCTGCTGCTCCGCCTCACACTGTCCTGAGTGTCCTCCTGCGATGATGAGGATGATGACGCATTGCTGCTGCTGCTAGGGGAGGGATAGGCGCCATCATTCAGCGATGCAGGTGATGAATGATGATGATCCGCCCCCGCCTCCGCCTCCGCCGCCGCCGCCTGCCGGATGTGACGTGTGACGCTCACATCGGCTGGCTGGCTTAGGAGAAGATCCGTCGCTGGAGCCTGCCCATCTTAAAGCGGCAGTAGCGGCCGGCGCCGGCCTCATCTTAAAGCGGCGGTAGCGGCCCACCAGGAATTTTCCCGGTATCCCGGTAGGCCAGTCCGGCCCTGAGCCGGACACAGCCTGCCACTGCACAGAACTTCCTGGTGTGTAATAGTGGCTTGCGTTCCAATGCGGGTACCAAAACTAGGCTACGTGCGTTCCAGCCTGACACGTTTCATCATTGGAAGTGACGTCTTCGGAAGCTTCCATAGATGTCACTTAGGAGAAGCATGGACTGAAGAGAGAGACATTATTTTTCCCCTGTACAAATCGTTAGTAATATGCAGTTCATTTTTGGACACCAGTTCATAAAAAAGATATTGGGGAACTGGAGAAAGTGCAGAAAAGGGCAACCAAACTAATTAGAGCCATGGAGAAGCTCAGCTATGAGGAAAGATTAGCTAAACTGAATGTATTCTCTCTTGAGCAGAGGAAAAAAGGGGGGAAATATCAACATGTATAAATACATAAGTGGTTGGATTTTAGTAGGAGGGTTTGAATCTATCTTTAGATATATTGATCCTGATGTGAGCTTGAGATCTGTCCATCATAGACAAGTGCTAATATTTATTTATGGGAGGTGGGACAGGGCAAGCATTAGCTCACCATTTCTGATAAAGTTGCAGAGCTGGATTATCTAAAGGCAACCTAGGCAGGAGGGCCAGGGGGCCCAGCTACAGCCTTCATGTTGCTGTATAATCGAGGTGGATAGCAAATTGGTCAAAGCTGTGCACCTGCATGTCACTTCACTTGGTGCATGTTGGGGCAGCCAGGCCATGCCAGTATAGACAATGCAAATTGGGTGGCTTTTTATGCCCATTGTAATTCTGCTACCTTGCCTAGGACACCATTCTGCTTTAATCCTTTTTTGTGAATCTGTGATGTACATAGTACATCACGCTAGGTTACAGCACTTATAGGATACTCAAGCAGATATATAAATATTTGATCCGGTACCTACCTAAGTTTTGTCTAGGTCACACAAAAAAACATAGATTTTCACCACACACCAAATCAATTAAGAGCTTAATTTAGAATGTCTCAGTTATTTTGGAAGAACTTACCATACAGTAAAATTATACCGCACCTTTTGGGATAAAATGCCAAATTCTAAAATGTGGTTTTTACATATAGTCTTAAAAAGTTTGTAACAGGCTTACAGTAGCCCACTGCAAGAACTTATACATTAGACTTTTGGGTCAAATACTCCCTCAGAAAATAGTAATGTGTGAATATACAGTAGCTACAGTATGTTTCCACCTAAAATAGTCATACTCCCTGTTTCTGAACGTTTATCTATCCTTAAATAAATCTATACAGGAAGACAGGAAGTGTAATGCATTTTTTTTAAGGGTCTCAAGTGTAAGGTTTATGGAAACGTGTCTATTAACTGACTACATGCCCATTTCACTAATAACTATGTTATATTCTCACAAAGTAATTCAAATCTTACATAACTGGCATGTCATGTATTAACAGTTCAGACAGTATTGTAGAATCGGATATCAAAGCAACTTAAAGAGCATGGTATACCCCACACTATTTATGTCACGCTTTATTGTTATATATTTTTTTCAACAGTTCCAAAAAAAATATATTTTTTTGACCCTATGTCAGTTTAACTGTAATTTTTTTTCTGTACCACTATCTTTCCCTCTTTTATGTGTAACCCTCAACTAATGTGCACTATACTGGTTTCTGCTGCTTTAAAAATATAAAAGGAAAGAGTGTATTTCAAACATTCAAGAAGAAAAACATGGCTCCATCACTACTCACATTTCAAAAAACATTTACTTTTTACAATCCAAGTGTTATTCCATGTGATGTACTATGTTTGATTTTTCCTTTGGTGCAAGTGACTGCATGTGCTATTTTCTACATTTTTATAAACTGTACATACAGAAGATGTACGATTTTGCCAACCTACTGTATCTTATTATTGTTTTTTTTTTAAAAAAGGTCCCTTTTTATACGCTGACTGACAGTTCACTAACTTAGTGAGTGTTGTAATACATCACCTTCCTCTGGAGGAAAGAAGCATATTGCTACAAGCAATTGTTAGGAATGGCAATGTGTATTCCAGTAGGAGACTCAATGCCAAGCCATATGGCATGCACTGATATGAACACTACCAGCTGCTTAATCCCAATGAAAAACATTGAGATAATTCACTGCAGTCACTTACATTACCTATAGAAGAAATATTTTAAATAAAAGTTCTTGTAGTAATGAATTTTAAAAAATAGAAGTTATTGCAACAATTAACATATATATCAAGAAAATTTTAGTTCTGTAATTTTACAGAATTTCCGTTCCTGTAGTGTTTTTCTGGTTAAACATTTTGCTACATAGACTTGCAAATGGTATATATCGTCCTTGTGAAAACCTTGTGCAAATTTGTATTCTTATACAAACTTCACTGATGTGTACATCTAACTCCATCCATTCATTGTGATGCCAGTATAATCACAAGTTGATAAAAAGTGTGTTCAAATGAATTTCAAAAAAACAAATCGATGTACACATGATTGTAATCTGTAGCAAACAGTATGAGTTCACGTGGGAGCTGGAAGAAAAGGAAATTTGTTATTGCTGGAACAACATTCCACCTTCAATTGTATCATTCACTGGAGTGGAGGCTTCACCCCCTTTACTGGAGATCAAATTCAAATCATTAAGCAGCCACAACCTAATGTTGTGCAAGACTGCCCTTTACCAAGTCCTGGTGTGTTCTGCTTAGCACAATCAATCAGATTGGATGTAATTGGGAACTTGCCAATCACTTGTCATCAGTGTATTTTATGGATGCAACAAGCCAGAAAGGGGGTGCATTACAATTTAAACAAGGGTTACCAGCATAAATGATATCATTTAGGTATAAAACAGCATTATATATATATATATATATATATATATATATATATATATATATATATATATATAGACACTTATATATATATATATATACACACACACATTATTATTATTATTATTAGTATTATTAATAATAATAATTATTATAATAGTGTAATACAGTATATATACATATATATATATATATATATATATATATATATATATAAAAACACTTTATATATATATATATATATATATATATACACACACATACATTTTATATATATATATATATATATATATATATATATATACACACACATACATTTTATATATATATATATATATATATATATATATATATACGCACACATACATTTTATATATATATATATATATATATATATATATATATATATATATATATATATATATATATATATATATATATATATATATATATATATATATACACACACACTCATTATTATTAATAATAATTATTATTA
Source organism: Pelophylax lessonae (assembly GCF_965119305.1). NCBI lineage: Eukaryota > Metazoa > Chordata > Amphibia > Anura > Ranidae > Pelophylax > Pelophylax lessonae. The sequence continues at coordinate 453,851,189 of NC_138770.1, forward strand.
TAATAGTGTAATTTTTCTATTCCTCCTCATGTTTTCCCTTTTAAAAAGAAGCTATGCTTATACAGTATATCAATAAATTGGGGGTCATTTGGTGTATACTTAAAATGACAACCAAAAAAAGATAAAGGTTAAACACTGAGTACCTTCTACGGTAAATTATCATGTGCAATTGTTATACCACCTTATTTGATTGTTTGTATCGCATTTTATGCGCTGAATATCATGCCTTAAGCAGGAACAGCTTGCTTATTGCCAGTACATGACAGGGCAGCCAAGTGTAATAGGTAATCCTTGACTTTGGCAAAACACTTGTAAAGACCCATTATTCTTCAGCATTGACACAATTTCACATCAGGTTTTAATGCAATGACCTCTCTTTCTGGTAATTATAGTGATGATTCTTGGCCAGTCATCCATCAAACAAAATGGTCGCTGCTGCTGATGTTCACACATTCAGTCAACTAGACTGAAGCAATTTAGAGCAGAGGAGAATTTAATCATATACTTGAAATAAACCTCATTCAGGAGATCTTCAGCTTTAAGACATGATTTTTTTTTCCCTGCAATATGCACCTTATCTAGTGAGAGCCGATGTCACTGTTTCTAACAAACATTACAGATGTCCACTTAGGGTCATTTATCTTACAACTCTTCCAGTATAGTCCTCCCAAAGAGCTGCTTCTTCTATCACTATATATAATATGGTGATCTATCAATGTCAGTTACCTCCATGTTAGCAAGAGTACATCTGTAGGTTACAAGGCAATTTGCCTTATATCCCCAGTGCTTAACTACTACGCAATTCACTGATTTGACATTTTATTGATAACTTGCCGCGCTCAGTGGCCTGTTAGATAGTATCTTGGTAGCACAATCATCTAACTCCTCTTGTCCCTGTCCAGGAAAAGAAATTGTTCTATTACTTTTACTCAAATAGAATAAGAAAATGTTTCAGAATTATTACTGAGCTTTCTGGGTTATGAATGCTATGTGATCATCAAATAGAAGCAGTTTCTCTATTTATCATAAGACATATGAGTGTGCAAATAAAAGGACATCGAAACAGTATTGTGGGTGTCAAAATGAACTATTGATTTCTAGAGATGGGTCAGGGCAGTGTCATATTACATGAACCTCTCATGTAAATTGAATATAGACTGTTTGCAGTGATTATCCTTTTGACTTTAATGGATAAAGAGACAAGTCCCTGGACCATTATGCTGTAGATCAAATCATTATAAGATAATTCTCCTTACTGTATATATACTACACATTCATTTGATTAATTCCACTTTTTGTAAACTAAAACAATGTGTAGCTATATTGGATTATGTAAAGCTAATGTTACTTTAAATTAAAGCCCAACTCCAGCCAAAATTATTTTTAATTTTGATATAGTGGGGAAAGGTTAGGGTCTCGTTCAGGTTTTTATTGCTGTCAGTGTCCCTACTAGGGACGAACCAAGGCATGTTCGGATCATAGTCTGAACTCACCTGAGCGCTCCCACCAGGGAACTGCCACCTGTTCTGGGCCAATCATAAGTAGCTGAGGCTTTACCCACTCTGCTGCCACACATATACAAGGGGTGTATACAATGTGTGACTGTGGGGCAGGGGAATTCCTCAACCCCTTATGATTGTCTAAGTACAGTGACAGATTTCTGGTGGGATCGCTCAAGTGAGTTTGAACTAGGATCCAAAATACACAGTATCTCAGAAAAGTGAGTACACCCCTCACATTTTTGTAAATATTTTATTATATCTTTTCATGTGACAACACTAAGGCCCCGTTCACACTGGGGCGATCCGACTTCCCGGGGCGACTTCCGAGGTGCGAGCAGCGCGCCGCGACCTCGGAGCGGCCGGCACGGACTTCATAACATTGAAGTCTATGACGGTCGCTCCGGGTCGCCCCAAAGAAGCTCCGGACCCTTTTTCTAAGTCGGAGCAACTTGTGTCGCTCCTATTAGAACGGGTCCGCAGCTTCTCTATGGAAGGCAACCTACGGCGACCTGTGAGGCGACCAGGTGACCTCACAGGTCGCCCCAGTGTGAACGGGGACTGAAGAAATTACACTTTGCTACAATTTAAAGTAGTGAGTGTACAGCTTGTATAACAGTGTGAATTTGCTGTCTCTTCAAAATAACGCTACACACTGTCTTAACCGCTGGCAACAAAAGTGAGTACACCCCTAAGTGAAAATGTCCAAATTGGGCCCAACTAGCCATTTTCCCTCCCCGTTGTCATGTGACTCATTAGTGTTAGAAGGTCTCATGTGTGAATGGGGAGCAGGTGTGTTAAATTTGGTGTTATTGCTCTCACTCTCTCATACTGGTCACTTGAAGGTTCAACATGGCACCACATGGCAAAGAACTCTCTGAGGATCTGAAAAAAAGAATTGTTGCTCTACATAAAGATGGCCTAGGCTGTAAGAAGATTGCCAAGACCCTGAAACTGAGCTGCAGCACCGTGGCCAAGACCATACAGTGGTTTAATAGGACAGGTTCCACTCAGAACAGGCCTCGCCATGGTCCACCAAAGAGGTTGAGTGCACCTGCTCAGCGTCATATCCAGAGGTTGACTTTGGGAAATAGACGTATGAGTGGGGGTTGAAAGGATTGGGGGCCAGCCTGTCAGTGCTCAGACCATATGCTGCACACTGCATCAAATTGGTCTGCATGGCTATCGTCCTAGAAGGAAGCCTCTTCTGAAGCTGATGCAAAAGAAATCCGCAAACAGTTTGCTGAAGACAAGCAGACTAAGGACATGGATTACTGGAACCATGTCCTGTGGTCTGATGAGACCAAGATAAACCTATTTGGTTCAGATGGTGTCAATCGTGTGTGGAGGCAACCACGTGAGGAGTGCAAAGACAAATGTGTCTTGCTTACAGTCAAGCATGGTGGTGGGAGTGTCATGGTCTTGGGCTGCAGAGTGCTGCTGACACTGGGGAGCTACAGTTCATTGAGGAAACCATGAATGCCAACATGTACTGTGACATAATGAAGCAGAGCATGATCCCCTCCCTTCGGACACTGGTCCGCAGGGCATATTCCAACATGATAATGACCCCATACACACCTCCAAGATGACCACTGCCTTGCTAAAGAAGCTGAGGGTAAAGGTGATGGACTGGCCAAGCAGGACTCCAGAACTAAACCCTATTGAGCATCTGTGGGGCATCCTCAAAATGGAAGGTGGAGGAGCGCAAGGTCTCTAACATCCATCAGTTCCGTGATGTCATCATGGAGGAGTGGAAGAGGACTCCAGTGGCAACCTATGAAGCTCTGGTGAACTCCATGTCCAAGAGGGTTAAGGCAATGCTGAAAAATAATAGTGGCAACACAAAATATTGACACTTTTGGCCCAATTTGGACATTTCCATTTATGGGTGTACTCACTTTTAGTGCCAGCGGTTTAAACATTAATGGCTGTGTGTTGAGTTATTTTAAGGGGACAGCACATTTACACTGTTATACAAGCTGTACACTCACTACTTTACATTGTAGCAAAGTGTAATTTCTTCAGTATTGTCACATGAAAAGATATAATAAAATATTTACAAAAATGTGAGGGGTATACTCACTTTTGTGTGTTACTGTACCTGTGCTCACCCCTAGTCCCTACTTAGGAGCTTTCCCATCACTTCATGCTACAACAGAAATTAATGGGAAATCAAGAACACAACACATTAGAACTTCTGACAGTATTTTTTTTTGTCAACTACACCATGCCTTCCAAATGACAACTACTGCCCCCATTTCTTAGATGAGAGTAACGAGCACAGGAGGTGAGGGAAAATCTCCCCAATGGGGTCACGAACAGAAAATACAATCTGATAGAAATGTTAACTCTTCCCTATTTATGCAAAACTATAAAAACATAATTTAATGGTTTTAGGTTTTATATTACGCTCTTTGGGGCTGATTTAGTAAGGTAATAGTCTGTACACTCTGAAAAGTGCAGTTGATCCAGAGCTTAGTAAATGAGTTAAAGTTTCATTTTGCAAAGAAAATCCAATCACATGCAAAGAAAGTTTAAAAAAACAAATTTTTTCTAGCATGTGATTGGATGATGGAAGCCAACAGAGCTTTGTCTCATTTACTCTGCTCTTGCAGAGTGCAACTGTACTTTGCAAAGAGCACAGTATATTTGCCTTTAGTAAATCAACCCCAAAGAGTGCAATGTAAAACCTAAAAACCAACCTAAAAACCATCAAATTATGTTTTTTAGTTTTGCATAAAATAGGGAAGAGTTAACATTTCTGTCAGGTTGGGTTTTCTGTCTGAGACCCCTCGGGAGATTTCTCTCACCTGTGCCTTCTCTCTAAGTGGGGGCAGCAGTTGTCATTTGGATGGCAAGGTGCAGTTGACGATGAACAGTAAATCAACCCCAATGTGTTATAGTGCTTCTTGAATAGCCTTAGAAGTAAAGATTATTTTTGCTTGTTATCCAGAGTTATATTCTAAAATATGCTAATAAATACCTTAACAATAAGGTTCTATCCCAAATTTCAAAATATACACTGTATATACAATACATACACTATAATTAAGGATGCGCCAAGAAAACTGGGCACATGCACATCCAAAATCCATAGCCTGAGCCTACCTAAGTCTGATATCAGCACTTATAGAAATAGTGATATTCTGGCTTGCCTTTTAAGCTATGCTGCAGAATAAACACATATTATTAAACATACATTGCATTAAATTTATTTTTTAAATGGGCATGCAGAATAGGGTTATATTCAATTCCATTTAATTAAATGCTGAATTTTATCAAGCGTGCATATATTGTAAAAATAGTAAAAGTTGTGTAGGAAATGCAATATAATTCACCATTTTAGAGTAACCTGATTTGTTTATATGTTGGAGATGAGTTTGTATACCATTTTCGTTGGGTTTCATAGCCCCTGTTGGGATAGGTCATAGATCTGTTGTGCAAAAGCTCCGGGGTTCAGCAGTTTTTCTGACATACCAATCTTGAAAGTGATTATTTCTAAACTAAAGGATGCTTTTTCCTTGGAAATAGAACAATGAAAAAAAATCAGGAGAGGGTGTAGATCGGAGCAATATAAACAGTGGAAAACTGTTTATATCAGGTAACATACTGCCATAGAGTTGGACTCCAGGCAGCTAAATACAAAGATGAAAGATGTATTAAAACTTTTTATCTGCCACATTTGTTATTCTGTTCAGCCAGTCATGTAATGCAGCTGACCCTAGCAGTATCACAGAGTTCTGTGGATCCACTTTGTCAATAGGGGCAACAGCCATCAAAAAGGCAGTACAGAAGCTAGAACAGTCTAAGCCCTCAGATAGATGACCAAAGAAAACAGCAGACTCAGCTGGCTGATGGTCAGATCAGGTACAGACAAAAGAATACTACACAGAGTCCAGGTTCATAAAGGTAGACAGGGCAGAGATGGACAATACCATAGAAAATAGGCTGATGATCAGGATAAGCATAGACAAAAGGAGTACAAATGCAGTCCAAAATGTACAGGATTAATCCAGGGCATTAACGGACAGGCTTGAATCCAAGTCATGAGAAGAGCAGACAAACTAATCTATTCAACACAGGATAAATGTCCAGCAGTCTACTTAACCATCCTGATTAGAGCAGGTGTGCACTGCACATAACTTAACTGCAGTACCGAGTAACTACCAGCAGATGGGCAAAGCTCAAGGCAGCTCAAAAATGTCTGATAGCACAGCCAGATCCCTGGCCCTCGCTGTCGCAGTAGCACAGCTTCACAAACATTTTAATTTGTCCACGTCAATTGCATTTTAATACTACGTCTATACTGTAGCACGTTTTTGCATATTACCTACAAAAATGGAACTCAACAAACAATTGTTTCTTTATAATCTACTGTGTGTCACAAATACAGTACTGGTAGCAAGCCAAGAAAGACAAAAACTCAGAAAAAGTGTCTACTGTTCTCTTCCATTAAAAAATAGCAAAACATTTCATGTGTTGTTATAGAAAGTAATTACACACAGCAATTATCTGTAAAAGTGTCAATCATTTGTTGTCTTTGCCCTTGGCTTTTTGTATTGCTGCCTCTAAATCAATGTAGGTAAAAGGAAAGAGAGATAGATAATAGTTGTTAACATAAATACTGTACATGGAATATAAATGCTACCCCGAGGACAAAATTTCATGCTACGACATATTTGATTAAACAATAACACTGCAGTGTACCTCAGCTTTTGCCAACAACATGTGCTTATTTTTTGACAATCACATGCAGTATTCATTTATTTCCAGAATGATTACTGGTGTAATATGCTTAGCAACTTAGCAATTGTAAAGCAAAGTGAGATTAGACCTTAACTACCTATTAATAATTTTAAATGATTAATAACTGATTGGTGTTTACATACAGTGCTCAAAAAGAGCCCTACAAAATGACCCCCAGCATTCATTTTTCTGCCCAAACAATCAGAAACAGACTTCATGAAGGTGGCATGAGGGCCTGACGTCCTCTAGATGGCCCTGTGCTCCCTGCCCAGAAATCTTGCACCTTGATTGGCATTTGCCATTGTACATCAGATCGGCAGGTCCGCCACTTGCACCCTGTGCTTTTCACAGAAGAGAGCAGGTTCACCCTGAGCACATGTGACAGATATGAAAAGGGTCTGGAGAAGCTGCAGAGAATGTTATGCTGCCTGTAACATTGCTCAGCATGACAAGTTTGGTGGTGGGCCAGTGATAGTCTGGGGAAGCATATCCATGAAGGGACGCATAGACCTCTACAGGCTAGACAATGGTACCCTGACTGCCATTAGCCATCGGGATGAAATCCTTGGACCCATTGTCTGATCCTATGCTGGTGCAGTGGATCCTGGGCTCCTCCTGGTGCACGACAATGCCCGGCCTAATGTGGTGAGAGTATGCAGCCAGTTCCTGGAGAATGAAGGAATTGATACCTGACCTAAATCCAATAGAACACCTCTGGGACATTATCTTTCTGTCCATCTGACACTGCAAGGTTGCACTTCAGTCTGCTCAGGAATCAGTGATGCCCTGGTCCAGATCTGGGAGGATATACCCGGGATGTCATCTGTCGTTTCATTAGGTGCATGCCCAATGTTGGCATGCATACAAGCACGTGGGGGCCATACAAACTACTAAGTACCATTTTGATTTTCTGCAATGACATTTTCGGGGTGTCTTTGAATTCAGCCCTCTGTAGATTGATCATTTTAATTTCCTACAAACAATGTGGCATCCTTTTATTCCTAACACATTACTCATTCCATATTAGTATAGATACCCAGTATATTTTTACCACCTCTGTATTTACTTTCCATTCATTTTTGCCACCTCCTATGCTAAGATTTTCTAATGTGCCAAGAGAGGTGAGGGAGCTTGTCATCTGTAGACTGCAGGAACTAAGCAATCACTGTTGGATGTCACCAATTTTGCAGCACAGAACAATGCACAGTATTGCAGTGACCTGCATCACATGTGCCTTCTCTTAGTAAGCAGGGCTGCTGATAGAATTTGCGGGGCCCCCGTACAGACTACCTGACAGCCCCCCCCCCCAAGGAAATATTAAAGCTATATTTTGATAAAAATACAATAAAATCATTATTCACACAAATACAACATAACTCACACAATTCCTGCTAAATCTAAAAGATGAAACAAAGTAGTTAAATAAATCTGTGTGTGTGGGGGAGATGTTGGGGCTCATGCACATGGTTTCTGTGGTCTGTACAGTGTGAATTAGTGGTTCATTTATGTGGCTTGAGCTACCTGGAGCTGTATGAACACAGCTAAGAGGTCCTAATTTGACAGGCGCGGAGATGTAGGTGTACAGCCAAACACAGACAATGTACATTTGGGGGCCACTCACCTGCACACCTGTTAAATTAGGGCCTGCGGCTGTGTTCATACAGGCATGCATCCCCATAGAATGATAGGCAGCTCTAGCCCAAACCCCTCCTTCACACAGCTTGAGAACCTGTCGGAATAAGCCCTTAATTATATTTTTCTAACCTAAAAAACAGATCTCTCCAGTGGTGTGCTGTCACTACTAAGAGGGAATCCATCTTCATCCGGTCTTCTCTCTGGGTTATTGGGCTCCAGTCATTTGGCCAAACCGCGGTAATGTAACTCAAATGCATGTACATGGGTGTCATGGTCAGCACAGCTCTCTCAATGGATGGTACGTCATCCATTGAGACCACAGTGCACATGCCCTGGTGCTATCATCGGCTGCTACGTTTAGGGGATATTCGCTGTACCTACAGGTAAGCCCTATTATAGGCTCAACTGTAGATACAAGATTAAAAAATGGAGTTTACTACTGCCAGATCTGTTAGTAAATTGGTGAAAAAAGGAGTAGATACATGGATTTGCAGAGGGAACTGACAGTGTAGGGGGAGAAGAAGCAAAGTTGCATAGATCAGCAGATCTGGGGGAGAGGAGTGGGAAGCCCAGCTACAAAAAGCACACTAAACTGCACTGGGACAAGATAACCGGCAGCTATGGAACTGGTGTAACAATAAATTCAGAGCAATGGGGGAGAGATGAAAAAATATACAGACTGGGACAAGGAGTATAGGAAGAACTGCAGAGAGAGGAACAAAGTTACAGAGATAAACTCAGGAGCAGAGCTAACATTAGAGCCAGTGCTGGGAGGGGGGGCTCACACATGGAGGGGGATTAGTGAGGAACAATTGACTCTTTCTCAGAAGTTAAAAGCTGGCAGCAGGAAGAGGGGGAGAGATCAGCTTTCAGCTGCTGGAGGAAGATTTCTTTAAATGTCATTTATATCACTAATCCCCCTCCCTGTGTGCCCCCCCTGTGTGCTCGGGCCCCCTACAAGAGGACTGGTGGTCCCCTCTATCAGCGGCCTTGATGACAAGGCTCCATCCTGCAAACTGATCTGGCAACTGCAATAAGAGAAAATTGGAGCTGGATTGATAAAGAATACTGTTTGTTGATAGTTAAATCCATGCCTCAGAGAATTTAAGCTGTTATAAAAGCCAGAGGTGGTGCAACAAAGTACTAGTGGTGTACTGTAATGTTTTGTTTTTTTTTTTTCATGATTCCATAACATTTTTCTCAGAATTTAGTGATTTCATATTTTTTCCTTTTGATCTGCAAAAACAGTTGCAATTGACTACAGTTTTCTTTATTTTCTTTTTTTAAGTATCTATTAATCGCTTGCCGACCGCCGCACGACTATTTACTGCGGCGGTCAGCCCCTCACAGGCAAAGCGACGTAGGACTAGGCTCTAGGGAGCGAGCGCATGCCCCCGAAGGCGCGCTCCCGCTCGGTCACGGACCCCCCCGTGCGTGTGCCCGGCGGACCCAATGTCCGCCGGTCACTCGCGATCGTCCGTTACACAGGGAGAAAGGCAGGCGGCTAATGTAAACAAAGCCGTCTGCCATTCTTCCCTGTGTAAGAATGGAGATCAAACGGTTCTGCTATGTAGGACCATTGATCTCTGTTCTTACACATCAAGCCACATCCAATCACAGTTAGAATCACGCCCCTAGGGACACACTTAACCCCTCCCTCTCAAAAAAAGTTAACCCCTTCACTGCCAGTGTCATTTTTACAGTAACAGTGCATATGTATAGCACTGATTACTGTAGTAATGTCACTGGTAACCCCAAAAGTGTCAAAAACGTCAGTCAAGGGTCCGATCTGTCCGCCGCAATGTCGCAGTCCCGCAAAAAAAAATGCAGTTTGCCGCCATTACTCGTTAAAAAAAAACAACAAAAATGACAAAAATCTTTCCCTTAGTTAGTAAACGCAATAACTTTTGCGTAAACCAATCAAAATACGCTTTTTGTGATTTTTTTTACCAAACATATAGCATAAAACAAATTGGCCTAAAATGTTAAAAAATTTTGATTTTTACATTTTTTTGGGGGGAATTTCATATAAAAAAATGTGAAAAATATTGTTACTTTTGCAAAATTGTTGCTCTTTTTTTGTTTATAGCGCATGATCAAAAAATCGCACAGGTGATCAAATACCACCAAAAGAAAGCTCTGTTTGTGGGAAAAAAGGGACGTCAAATTCGTTTAGGTACAGTGTCGCACGACCGCGCAATTGTCTGTTAAAGTCACGCAGTGCCGAATCGCGAAATAGGCCCTGGTCAGGAAGGGGGTAAAATCTTCCAGGGCTTAAGTGGTTAAAACCAAAATGGAATGTTAAATGAAAATAGTTTTGAGGCATGTCTGTGATTATTTTTTTTTTCTACACAATTAAACAGTTGAATGAATATATTCCAAGAGTGGCGATTCCATACTTTTTTGCCAGGTGTTCTATATGGTGCGTGATACAGATTACTAATGGTAATAATTCCCAGCTTAAGAATATTAGGGTTGTACCCTATGTCCATATACAGTATATACACACATAAAACCTTATAGGAAAATGACAGGACCATTGTTATATGATAATTTTTTAAATACAACTTACAGTCACATTTTATGCCTAGTTTATTATACATACGTAAATTCTTTACACTTCTTAACTCTGATATTTATAAATTTTACCCACAATTACCTTAACTAAAGTGCCCTCTCCCCACTTTTATAATCACATGTATGTTTAATTGTATATATTTTCCACCCTTTGGATTTGCATTGAAAATGTTTTTGTGATATTTTTACATATTTTATACAGTGTTCTGTACATCTTTTCCTGAGGAAGAGGCCAAGCAAGAAATTAAAAGGGTAGAAAATAATTAGAAGAAAAAAAAAGGAAAAGAAAAAAAATAGAAGAAAAAAATGGAAAAATAGTAAGGGGGAACCGACCCCAAAGCAGTGGACCTCTGAGGACTAGAAATGAGGGCTAAGGTGGTCTTATGAGCAACTTTGTTCATATTGGTAACAAACATCAGACATGTGTTTTTCCCCTGTCCATAGTTTTCATCTTTTTATCTGATTTTATATTTAACATCACAATAGATCATTCCTTCTCAGGACAAAAGGAGTAATACAGAGAATATGTTTTGGGTTTTATGTATTATTTTACTAAAAGGAGAAAATCCTCGCTATAACTTCAAATCTAAGCAATATTCACATTAAAGCAAAACAAAATTCTTATATTAAACAATAATCAGATCTTAAGGAAAGAACTGTATTATCTTCTTGTTGTTATGGCTAGCTATGTGACACGTGACTTCATGGTGATATACAGTGGCACATTAAGTTGACAGGATCTTCACAAATACATTTTTTGCTGTGCTGTAGCGTGATAGTTCTTTTCATCCTGCATGGATTCCTATGGTGACCAGATGGTCCATGCACATTGAATTAACAGTTGCTTTTATTAAGAAGATTTACTCATATCAGCTCCTTTCCAGCCAGATACTATCCACTTCTGTACTAACTATACAGAAAAGTGCATGATAAAGATGGGTATTTTTACTGTAATGTAGTATATTTGCAAACAGGTGGCACAAATAATTTAGAAAAATTTGGTGCGAGTGGTTTTAATCAAAATAACTCCTCACACAGCCTATCCTGCATAATGTATTAACGTGGAATTAAAATCTAAATTAAACCCATTTCAGGTAGGCAGGCTCTTTTCTGAACATGCAGTTACCTTCTTGCAGTCTTGTTTCCCCTCTGACCCTTGGAGCAGAGGCAAGTATTGTGGGCATTAGTTCCACTTTAAATAGAGCGAAGTCCTGAAACACTTGGGCCGGGTTCACATATATGCAGTCGCAGTTCACAGCATGGGGTCCGGTGCGTCCCTGTTCACCACTTCAGATGCAATTCAGGTCTGAATTTTTGCCTGAATTCGCACCTGAACCAGACCCAGAGACACACAGGACCTTTCTGCAATCCGGACCGCGGCCGCCACAGACCTGTGTAAACCGGCTCTATTGAAAGCCAGTCACACTCGCTTGTCCTGCGAATTGGGTGTGGGAAACCCGCATCCAATTCACGTATATGTGAACCCAGCCTTACCGTACCTTGATGGCAGAAAACATTGCCCAGAGATCCCATTGATCTGGATCAGATTGGATTCCCTTAGCAGAGATCAGGTTGACAAATGCGTAGGCATTGGGTCAAATAACCAGCCACTTTGGGTTCTTGCTGTATGCAATCAAATGAATATATATTTTAGGTTATATATACTTTGACTTTAAAATCATGGGGTGGACAAAAGAGAAGAGTTTGACAATAGGGTAACTTAAATTTTTGATCTTTCAACAACTAAATGTTGATTGGTTTTTGATTACTGGATACTATTGCGTATTACACTGAGTTTTAAAATACAATTATATTAAAGCATGATAAAACAGTGCAGTAATAAAAGAAACATTCATACAATCAATGCTATTATTCCAGCACTGCCTTTCATGGTTTTCACTGATTCCAGAAAACAAATTGGTGGGAAAACCATTGCTGCACATCCAACTGTAATTTAAGGTCTCTGCACAATTCTAAATGAAAGGTGGCCTGTGTGTATAACTGGTCAAACAGGTTTTTAACCCTGAAACTGAAAACCACTGTATTACATGTCCTTGCCTCTATAGCACTTCAATTCATCCATACTAACAGATTCATTACAAAGTGCAAGTTTTTAGGGAATGCAGGAGTGCTTGAGGCATGGTCAGATCATTGACTGAACAAGACTGCACAACCATAACAATCAGGGCTGCTCCGAACATGCCATCATGAGTGAGGTTAGTTCAGATTATTAATATAGTCATGTATTTTGTGAATATTTTAACTAAAAGAGGCAACTTGTCCTGTAGTTGTGACGTTAGGAGATTGCTCCAAAGTTGGAACTGTAAAATGGGTCATTCGTGCATTTTGATGTTCAAGGTATTTAATGTTTTGGGTTTTGTTTTTTTGGTTTGTTTTTTTTTTTTTTTTTGTGTTTTTTATGCAGAAAATATTTGCACCACTAAATTGAAGATACAAGTTTTTTTTTAGCTATAGTACTTTATTTAGGCTACATTCACATCTTGGCGTTGCTATTTACAGGCGTTTTTTCAGGCGTTTTTATGGGCGTTTTTTCAGGCGTTTTTACAGGCATTTTTGTGCAGGCGTTTTTAGGTTGACAAGTGACCAATGGAAAAAATAAAAACGCCTGTAATCTGCCCAAAAAGAAGCTCATGTACTTTTTTGAGCGTTGGGCATTTTGCTTAAAATGTCAAAACGCTCAGATGTGAACAGGGGCCATTGGAATTAATAGGATTTGTCTTGTTGGGCGTTTTTTGAGCTGATCCTAGAGCAGAAAAACACCCCAAAAACGCCCCAAAATGCCTACATGTGATCTTAGCCTTATAATATGCTAAAAAAGATGACTGTGTGACAGAGAAAAATTAACATTGTGTCCAAGTAACATTGCCAACATTTTAGAGCAATCTTTAAGGGCACTTTACTACTTTGTATCTGTTTCCATGTCTACATAATACTGTCTTCACAAACCAAAATAAATTGCAATACACTGGATTCAATATCCAATATATGATACCTGCACAGCTCATAAATCCTAACAGGTCTAGCATATACATAAAGAGCAACATTGTGAAGCTGGTCAGCGCCGAAGCAATGCATAATTTCGCATTTCATAAATCTTTGAGCATTTCTAGTAATTCAGGACATAAGTTCATCTAGAACTTTAGCTACACAAACATGGTAAATATCAATCAGCATTCATTGAATGGGGACACTCTATATATATATATATATATATATATATATATATATATATATATATATATATATATATATATATTATTTTTTATTTTATTTTTTTAAGCTATTTAAATAGCACCTTCTCGTAATTTTTCTGTGTTGAATGTGATAGTACATACATATGAATGGGGACATCAGGATATCTACCCCCTGGTGGACCTTTTCAATAAAAGATGAAAAACAGCAACAACAATGTACAAAGTGGAGATACACATATTAAACAAAACCCGGTAACCAGTGAGAATATAGCCCCCTGAGTAGCACACTAAAGTGAAGGTAGCAATTATTACTTTGTGCACACAGAAGTTTTTACTCCTACATATACTTTGAAATGACCATGTCTGAGTCTGAAGGTGAGGTGTTCTGCATGCATGCCTAACTTGCAAACATCACATGTACATTAAAAGTTGATTTAATAGAATGCAGCTCTTAACCAGAATAAGTGTCTGACAGCACTTATTCTTATATATTATAATAGTATCATCCTCGCTCATCATATGCATATAAAATCTAGCTTTCTCCTGTAAATTCTGGACTTTAGACTTTTCGGTAGCTATTCACTAAGCCTTTTAATAAAACCTCTTTGCATGGCCAAAAATGTGAACAGTGTGTTATAAGGTAGACACAGAAAAAAATGTATTAGGTCTGGATAAGGTAATTTTTCCCAACCTACCTCTGTGTTCGGACTTTAGGCACACCACGAGACAACCGTAATTATAAAAGTGAATATTTTATTACAATATAGTTAAAAATAAACAGTACATAAACACAGGCCAAATGAGCCTTTTAGCTAAAATATTCAGTGGAGGGTATATGTATTATTTTAGCCAAAGGGCTAGTTTGCCCTGTTTTTTTATGTACTGTTTACTTTTGACTAAATTGTAATAAAATATGAACTTTTATAATTATGGTTGTCTCGTAGTGTGCCTATAGCCTGTACACAGGAGCCCAGTTAGGGACAATTCCCTTATCCAGACCTCATACATTTTTCCTGGGTCTATCTATTTGGCACATGGCACTTTGAAAGCTCCTAATTACTTTATGGTTGTCAGGTAATATTTACATTAAACACCTCTTGTATAGCAGAATACACCATACACTAGCACCTACGTATATCATGAACAGCTGTGGGTGTTAGTGTTTTGCACATATGGGTCCAATATCACAAAAAAATATTCAATGAATTGTTCTCTGAAGCATTTTGTAGTTTTGTAGGTTGATAGGAAAATTGTGCTGTAAATTAATATAAACAGACATTTACAACCCCCAATTTGTGAGTACCACAATTTCACTAATTCATAAATATAATTACCAAATTATAACTAGTAACATACTGGTTTTATTTCACAAACAGAGGAATTAAAAACACTTAAAATGTTCCTTCGCAGCTGCATATCTGAGTTTTGTACATCCCACAAACAAAACATTTTTTTTAATGTAAAAAGAGGTTCAGAAGTTTAAAATTCCTTGCAATAGCAACATATTTTCACGAAACATAGCAATGTAACAATACACATTGTAGTGAATTTACAAAAACTGGAGCAGATAATATCTGGAGCAGCAGTGCATAGTAACCAAACAGTTTCCAGGTTCAACTTGTTCAGTTAACAGTCACTAAAATACCTTTTCAGTTCCTGGAGGGTACTGTATTCCAAGGACAACATTGTGTATTGTAATATTAAAATGCTTGGTGAATATAAAAATGTTGCTATTGCATTGAATTTTTACATTGTGGTTCTTCTGCACCTCTTTTTTAATTATTAAAGTTATGTTAGTGGGATGTATAAAATGCAAATGTTGAGATGGAAAAGAACCTTTCAAGCATTTTGAATTTCTCTTTTTGTGGAATAAAGTATCCATAACAATTCAACGTGTTTCTATTCATATTTTGGTAATTATATATATGAAGTAGTAATCACATATTGAGGGTTGTAGATTTTTTGTTCTGTTGATGCTCTGTTGGTACCCGATGACTCCAGTTCTTGAGATTAAAATTTTTTGATTTGCAGAGAGTGCTGAGTCAGTTAACTTATTAATTAAGAAAATTCTTCAAGGCAAATTACAAAACATATGTAATGTTTCCCAATGTCATCCTGTCAGATAAGCAGGTAAAGTGTATTTAAGACTCATATTATTATTGCATAGTTCAAAAAAATCAGACTTTAGGTTTGTTGCCCTACTCCTTGCATTGCTCAGTTTGTATCTTTATGTAAGCTTTCATTTTACTGACCTTTCAAAAGCAGTTTGAAACATGCCATACATATAATTATCCTGAAGATATCTGCTTCTCCTTGTCATCAGAACAAAATTAGCAGCACATAATTATTGAGACATAGTAAAGGAGTACAAACTACAAACTATTTGCCCTTTTTGAAGTCAAAGTGCATACAACGACCTATTTTATCTTGGAGATTGTCTCCAAACTTAGACGGTCCCAATGTTTTCATTCAATACAGGACAACTAAGTCTTAAATCTTTACTGAAATTTCAGTTTAAAACAGCTGAATATATTCCAGGTGCATTAAAAGTGAAAAGTTTAGAAAGCAGCTGCAGACTAGTAATGCCCTGCCAGCATGATGCAGAGAAAGACCCTTGCATTTTCTGTGGTCATTCTCTATAGGTCTGACATGCCCCCTGCTGCCTCAGACCTATAGCTTTGCAACTAGCAGGAACCATTAGCTTTTCTGAATGTACAGGTATAAGTTGAGGAACCACAGCGTGTAGCAAAGGGGGAGCAGGTCTTTGACACCCCTAGTGTTTAACTACCATCAGTGGTCAGGGAGTAACAAAGTGGAGCATTTGAAGATATGGACAACTGGAAAGAAATGCAAAAATGTTACTCTTTTGCAGGTTTGGGTCAATTGGAGCATAAACACAGCATCTGCACTCCTTTATGTTATGTGTTCACCATATATGTGCGCATAGGGTGTGCCAGATGTTCTTGGGCACACCCTAATCATCTGTGCATGAGTGCATTAGCATTATCTCTCTGTGTAGCAGCGGAAAGATGGGAAAGATCTCCCTCTTACCGGCTGTACCAGAACCGCGACCCACACTGTGCTTGTAGACTTCCGTCAGTATACCGCTTCCTCCAGTCTGGAACATAGATATCAAATATTCCAGCCACCCCCCCCCCCATACAAAGCTAGCCGACAACTTAGCTTGTACAAGTTCTGGAACCTTCTCCCTTATTGAACAACTCACACAGTTTATATACAGCATGGACACCCCCCTCCTGATCAGATTACCCCATCAGGTCAAGGGTTGCCTGATTACATTATCATATGCAGATGAAATTTTATACAGAAATTGAAATAACTTGAACTAATTATCTAGCCATCTGGACAGAAACAATATGTAAGTTCATTAACAATTAACAATGGGACAGACAGGCTTAACAGAATACACATCACATCTTAATACACAGACAATAGGAAGAGACCACCAGTGACAGATTGTTAGTTTCTGACATTGAAGTACAGTACACATAATCACAAGTGTAAACTCAGAACAGATTGTAGATAACAGGTGAGTTTATCAGCATATTCAACGATGTGTGGAAGACTGTGTGTGAGCTGATGATATTAGCATCTGCTTTGAGTCTTACTGTCTTTCATTCCCAGTGACGGTGAGTACCGTCATACTGGCTCTGCCATAAGAGCTTAGAACTTATGCATTCCTCTTTCACTGTGTCCAGCAGGGAGATCAATGTACCAGGACCATATATATATATATATATATATATATATATATATATATATATATATATACATATATATATATATATATATATATAGAGAGAGAGAGAGAGAGAGAGAGACACACTTTTACAGTATGACAGTTCTATTAAATACTAAAACATTAAATCAAAGTCATTGCAAAGTCATAGGAAGCAGGAACTATTGAAGCAACCATAACCGAGAAAAACATTTAAAATCTGTTCATAATATCCAAAGAGGATTCACTCCACAAAATGTGTGCAGAAAATAGATCGGTTATGATTAAGCACATTATCGTTGTGTAAAACGCGTCAACTTGCGGTCACCTCTGTCACCTGGTGTGTGTCATTTGTTATATGGAATTTGCAAATAAACTGACTCTGACTCCAATCAGTGCGCAGCCACTTCCTTTATTCATCCTGTTCTCGGAGGCGAGTCTGGGCTAGCACCCACATGTGGAGCAAGCAACTTGTTGATGTGCTCACCAGGAGCGGCATCAATCCCTGTTCTCTGATCAGAAAATAGATCAAACAATAGAAATAATGAGTAAACATTTTTCATTTACTGTTATTTGAAACACAAGTTTATATTGTAAAGGAACACACACATCACTTTCCTGCCATGCATGTGCAGTGAAGATGAGCTCACTTCCTTTGTCACAGTCAGTTAGTAAGAAATCACGTGGTGGTCACCAGGTATGTGTAAAAATAGTCCTAGCACATGTGTGCCAGATAGAGCTCCTGAGATTTCAATAGATTTTTATTTGGTTTAAGTGCAAATGAAAAATACACAAGAAAAAATTGAAGTAACATTTGTTCTGAAAAACAATAACACGGAACAAAATAGAACAATCGACATAGCCCCCGAAGGAGCGCATGACAGTGGTGTTGCAGGCTAAAGAGAACTCTTCCAGTTGTTCCCCGGACCTAGACGACGCGAACCAGGTCCGGACCCGCCCCCCCCCCTCGGCGCCCCCAAGGGAACACACTGCGCCGAAAGGAGGAGAGCAGCTGCCCAAACCCCAGCCCGCCGCCACACCAGCGGCCCCGGGAAGCCTACGCAATTGTAGTGGTACACCAAAGTATCAATATAGCAAATTACAGCTTAAGAGCCGCACTAGGCGGCGCTAGCAGGTCCATAAAGATCCAAGGAGGACCATGTCTGCAGAGGTACAGAGCAGCAGAAATAAAAGGGAGGATAGAGAAGGATGAGCAGAGAAGAAAGAAAAGAAAGAAAAAGGAAGAGGAAGGGGATGGAGAGGAGGGGATGAGAGACAGGAGCGATAAGGGGTCGGTGTCCAGGTCCGCAGGAGAGGGGTCAGGATAGCCGTGGGGAGACAATCGTTCTCAAGCTACTGAGGGTATACCCCCAAATTTACAAGGGGCCCGCCAGATATCTCATCCAGGGGTCCCAAGTCTTTTCAAAGAGGTGCATTTTATGCTGGAGGATGGCCACCATTCTCTCATTGACCATGATCCAGCTTAGCCTTAAGCAGCTCCATTAATACCACTGGCGATCTCCAAGATCGAGCTATGGCGATTTTGGCCACCGTGAAAATAAGGGCAACTAAGCGTTTGGTGTGTTTGGGGGCCTGTTCAATCGGTTTGCCCAAGAGCGCTTGTAGAGGGGACTTAACCAAATTAATGTCGGTGAGCGACTATATAAAATTATATACGCGTATCCAGAATCTGCGGATCTTGGGACAGGTCCACTAAATGTGTAAGACCGCGCCCGATTGACCACAGCCCCAGAAGCATAAAGGAGAGGCCTCTCGGACTGCCGCCGCCAACCGGACAGGGACCATATACCACCTTAGGAAGACTTTGTAATTGGCATCTATCAGGGACGTATTGATCGGGGATTTCAAGTTAGCGACACTAGCTTGTTCCATTCCGCCCTGTCCAATTCCTCTCCCAGGTCTGCCTCCCAACGGGTCATATAAGGCAATTTAGTACAATCATCATGCAATACATTGTATATCGTAGATATATAGCCCATCTGTTTGTCTATCGTGTTGCAGAGATACTCCATGGGAGTCGAGGTTGCTAGGTCACAGAGACGCTTCAGAGAGGCAGCATAGTGGGAAATCTGAGTATAGCGAAATACCTCACCCTCAGGAAGAGAGTGTTTTTCCTGCAGTGTAGTTCTGATAGAGCTCCTGAGAAGTGGTGTTTCACCACAATACAAGTGGAGCTCCTGGTTAATTCTTTATTTGAGCTTTAAAAATGTACATAAAAGGGTAAAATCAAACTGCCCCTGCCTTTTTAAATTGTCCTATAAACTTTTCTTCCACACTATTTTAGATTAGCAGTACAGTGATTTGTTTGGGGTTTCATTTATTTTATTATCTCAAATTCACAACCTCCTCAAAATGATTTAATACATAGGGCAACTAGAAGAATGAGGTCAGTCCAGTGTACTCACAACCTAGGCAGAGGGTGCAGGTGAGGCGATCAGGTTAATGAAAGCAAACAGTATAGAAAGGCTAGACACTGGAGGCGACATCAATGCTGTACCATCCGGTGAGCAGTCAAAAGGAAATTTTCAAGTAGGACCCCGTTTACTAGTTCAGCCTCTTCTCCAGATTCTCCAGTTTTATTACCTTAGCCTGTTACCCTTACTAGCACACTAGGTCTTCTAGGCACCATGTTTATCCTTCAGATTTTTTGTCAGTCTGTGCACATTTATTGCCATGTTGATTCTATTTCAGAAACTTCATAGTCTTCCCCTGCCAAAACTGCATTTAAACAAGCTATATATGAATTTCACATGCAGAGTATTCTTCCTAACCTGGTTGATGCAGTACGCTTTGTCTGGAGCAAATGGGATCAACGGGATGATCAAGATTCCTTTTGATAACCCCCAGGCAGGCCGTAGCAAGGGCTCTGTTTCAGGCTCGCAGACTGATCCTGAGACATTGGATCTCTATTGACCCTCCTACGGTCGCAGAAGGGGTGCCTCAGATGGGTGACACCCTAAGGCTTACAAAATTAATCTGGCAGCATAGAGGATGCTTTGGTAAATTTGAGAAATTATTGCACTATGGCTGTATACACCAGGTTTGTCCTCGGTAGAATTAGTCCTGAACCGTTTCATGTCCAGATAGGGTGCTCGGGGCCACACAATTTGTCCAGCATCTGGGGATGGTTCTCCATGTCCTAGAGACACATGGTATATTGTACTGCATAATTACCTAATAATAATGACCTTGTGTGCTGAGCTGACTGTATATAATTCCATATACATACATACTACATGTACATTCAAACTGTATCGTTATTTTATAAAAACACTCTGGTGTATGTTTTTTTCTGTTGTACACTCTTTGTTGTGGATTACGATATCAATAAAGTATTTATTTTACTGATAAAAAAAAAAGATTACTTTTGATGCTTCTTTACATGCTCTGACCTTTCCTGTACCCTTTATCTAGTAAACATCCTAAGGTGGCATTCACACTTCATGCAGAGGGAACTGGTGTTCCTGTTTGCGTTTGAGGGATTTTAGGTGATTCCATAAGTCCTGCATAGGACAGCCTCATGGGTGGCCCTATGCGTGTTTGTCACCCAAAAGAAGCCCCTGCTCCTTTTTTGGGTGACAAGCTTCATGCAATTTTTAAAGATTCATTTGCAGCGATTACAGCGTGATTCTGTCACATGACAATCGCGGCAAAATCTCAGTGCTTCTGGCTTGCCATTTAGAATGAATGCCACCAAAACTTGCATTGCGCATTTTGCACCAATTGCCTTGCGATTTGGAATTGCAGGCAAAATCACGGCAATTCCGCCCATGATTCCAAATTGCTAAGTGTAAATGGGGCCTAAAGGATAACTGAAAATGTTCTATTTATTCATGACCATTGTCTGATCATATGAAGAAATTAGAAACAGACTTTGTGGACACATAAGGGGTTAATTTACTGAAGACAAAAAGACTGCTTACTTTGCAAGTGCAGTTGCACTCTGTAAGAAAATAATCTACGAATAGTGTTGAGCGAACACGGACTGTATTATTCGTGTTCGTACCGAATACTTGGATTTTTTTTACCCGAACACGGACACGGACACTTTACTGTATGTTCGGGTAAAAATCCGTGTTCGGTCGTTTTATTTCCGGGTTTTGCATGCTTTGGCGCTCTTTTCATGGCGGGCTTTCAACAGCCAATCAACAATCGTTTAACTGGTGTGCCTTAAGCCATCCCAGCCATGCCTGCAAATGTCTTAGTAGCTGTGATTGGCCGTCTGAAGCATGTGACCAAGTCTTTATAAGTTCGAGGCAGCCGCCGCAGCAGCGTCATTCTGCTGCTTAGCTAAGGGACAGAGCACACATCAATGTGCTGGCTGCTGATTAGGGAAAGATAGGCAGGAAAAAAACATTTGTGTCCGGATAGAATTGAGGGACAGGTCGGAGTGTTTAGGCAGGGCGAGTTGTAGGCATTTTAGGGATAGAGTCTGCTGAATTATAGGGTCAGTGTCTTCTACAAACTACAATCGATATTGCTGTGTGGGGGGTGGGGTGAATCTGCACTCAATCCTGATCTACGATCTCTTCTCAATCCTGTTAGGGA
The DNA here is from genome assembly GCF_965119305.1 of Pelophylax lessonae. Classification (NCBI taxonomy): domain Eukaryota; kingdom Metazoa; phylum Chordata; class Amphibia; order Anura; family Ranidae; genus Pelophylax; species Pelophylax lessonae. The sequence continues at coordinate 453,873,172 of NC_138770.1, forward strand.
CAGAGTCTGCTGAATTTTAGGGAAACTGTGTTCTACAAACTACAATCGATATTGCTGTGTGGTGTGGGATTGGAGATAGGCAGGTGTCAGTGATCCACATCCATTTTTCTGTGTGTGAGCTGCAGTGAACACAATCTTTTTGGGCTGCAGTGAACACAATCTTTTTGGGCTGCAGTGAACACAATCTTTTTGGGCTGCAGTGAACACAATCTTTTTGGGCTGCAGTGAACACAATCTTTTTGGGGTGCAGTGAACAAAATCTTTTTGGGGTGCAGTGAACACAATCCTTTTTGGTGTGCAGTGAACACAATCTTTGTGGGGTGCAGTGAACAAAATCCTTTGTGGGGTGCAGTGAACACAATCTTTTTGGGGTGCAGTGAACAAAATCCTTTTTGGGGTGCAGTGAACAACATCCTTTTTGGGGTGCAGTGAACACAATCTTTTTGGGGTGCAGTGAACAAAATCCTTTGTGGGGTGCAGTGAACACAATCTTTTTGGGGTGCAGTGAACACAATCTTTTTGGGGTGGAGTGAACAACATCCTTTTTGGGGTGCAGTGAACAAAATCCTTTTTGGGGTGCAGTGAACAAAATCATTTTTGGGGTGCAGTGAACACAATCTTTTTGGGGTGCAGTGAACACAATCTTTGTGGGGTGCAGTGAACACAATCTTTTTGGGGTGGAGTGAACAACATCCTTTTTGGGGTGCAGTGAACAACATCCTTTTTGGGGTGCAGTGAACACAATCTTTTTGGGGTGCAGTGAACACAATCTTTGTGGGGTACAGTGAACAGAATCTTTGTGGGGTGCAGTGAACACAATCTTTGGGGGGTACAGTGAACACAATCTTTTTGGGGTGCAGTGAACACAATCTTTGTGGGGTGCAGTGAACACAATCTTTTTGGGGTGGAGTGAACAAAATCATTTTTGGGGTGCAGTGAACAACATCCTTTTTGGGGTGCAGTGATCAAAATCCTTTTTGGGGTGCAGTGAACACAATCTTTTTGGGGTGCAGTGAACAAAATCCTTTGTGGGGTGCAGTGAACAGAATCTTTGTGGGGTGCAGTGAACACAATCTTTGGGGGGGTACAGTGAACACAATCTTTTTGGGGTGCAGTGAACACAATCTTTGTGGGGTACAGTGAACAGAATCTTTGTGGGGTGCAGTGAACACAATCTTTGGGGGGTACAGTGAACACAATCTTTTTGGGGTGCAGTGAACACAATCTTTGGGGGGTACAGTGAACACAATCTTTTTGGGGTGCAGTGAACACAATCTTTGTGGGGTGCAGTGAACACAATCTTTGGGGGGGTACAGTGAACACAATCTTTTTGGGGTGCAGTGAACAACATCCTTTTAGGGTGCAGTGAACACAATCTTTGTGGGGTGCAGTGAACAACATCCTTTTAGGGTGCAGTGAACACAATCTTTGTGGGGTACAGTGAACAGAATCTTTGTGGGGTGCAGTGAACACAATCTTTGGGGGGTACAGTGAACACAATCTTTGTGAGGTGCAGTGAACACAATCTTTGTGGGGTGCAGTGAACACAATCATTGTGGGGTGCAGTGAACTCAAGCTTTGTGGGGTACAGTGAACACAATCTCATACTTCTGAAGATTTGAGGGTGCTGCCTGTTCCATACTCCCCCTACTCCTCATCTAGCCTTTTAGGGGTACAAACCATAGTAATTGGGGCCTAGTGTGGTTGTGTACGTGTGATATACATACACTTTTTTTGGATCATATTTTCTATTCCGCTATTTAATCAAAAACCTTTGGGGATCAGTTAAATTGGGGGATAGTCTGTGTTGGTACGTGTGAGAGAGATCCACCTTTCCAAGTTGTTGGGGTTCATCTCATACTTCTGAAGGTTTGAGGGTGCTGCCTGTTCCATACTCCCCCTACTCCTAGCCTTTTAGGGGTACAAACAATAGTAATTGGGGCCTAGTGTGGTTGTGTACGTGTGATATACATACACTTTTTTTGGATCATATTTTCTATTCCGCTATTTAATCAAAAACCTTTGGGGATCAGTTAAATTGGGGGATAGTCTGTGTTGGTACGTGTGAGAGAGATCCACCTTTCCAAGTTGTTGGGGTTCATCTCATACTTCTGAAGGTTTGAGGGTGCTGCCTGTTCCATACCCCCCCTACTCCTCATCTAGCCTTTTAGGGGTACAAACAATAGTAATTGGGGCCTAGTGTGGTTGTGTACGTGTGATATACATACACTTTTTTTGGATCATATTTTCTATTCCGCTATTTAATCAAAAACCTTTGGGGATCAGTTAAATTGGGGGATAGTCTGTGTTGGTACGTGTGAGAGAGATCCACCTTTCCAAGTTGTTGGGGTTCATCTCATACTTCTGAAGGTTTGAGGGTGCTGCCTGTTCCATACTCCCCCTACTCCTAGCCTTTTAGGGGTACAAACAATAGTAATTGGGGCCTAGTGTGGTTGTGTACGTGTGATATACATACACTTTTTTTGGATCATATTTTCTATTCCGCTATTTAATCAAAAACCTTTGGGGATCAGTTAAATTGGGGGATAGTCTGTGTTGGTACGTGTGAGAGAGATCCACCTTTCCAAGTTGTTGGGGTTCATCTCATACTTCTGAAGGTTTGAGGGTGCTGCCTGTTCCATACTCCCCCTACTCCTCATCTAGCCTTTTAGGGGTACAAACAATAGTAATTGGGGCCCAGTGTGGTTGTGTACGTGTGATATACATACACTTTTTTTGGATCATATTTTCTATTCCGCTATTTAATCAAAAACCTTTGGGGATCAGTTAAATTGGGGGATAGTCTGTGTTGGTACGTGTGAGAGAGATCCACCTTTCCAAGTTGTTGGGGTTCATCTCATACTTCTGAAGGTTTGAGGGTGCTGCCTGTTCCATACCCCCCCCTACTCCTCATCTAGCCTTTTAGGGGTACAAACAATAGTAATTGGGGCCCAGTGTGGTTGTGTACGTGTGATATACATACACTTTTTTTGGATCATATTTTCTATTCCGCTATTTAATCAAAAACCTTTGGGGATCAGTTAAATTGGGGGATAGTCTGTGTTGGTACGTGTGAGAGAGATCCACCTTTCCAAGTTGTTGGGGTTCATCTCATACTTCTGAAGGTTTGAGGGTGCTGCCTGTTCCATACCCCCCCTACTCCTCATCTAGCCTTTTAGGGGTACAAACAATAGTAATTGGGGCCTAGTGTGGTTGTGTACGTGTGATATACATACACTTTTTTTGGATCATATTTTCTATTCCGCTATTTAATCAAAAACCTTTGGGGATCAGTTAAATTGGGGGATAGTCTGTGTTGGTACGTGTGAGAGAGATCCACCTTTCCAAGTTTTTGGGGTTCATCTCATACCTCTGAAGATTTGAGGGTGCTGCCTGTTCCATACCCCCCCTACTCCTCATCTAGCCTTTTAGGGGTACAAACAATAGTAATTGGGGCCTAGTGTGGTTGTGTACGTGTGATATACATACACTTTTTTTGGATCATATTTTCTATTCCGCTATTTAATCAAAAACCTTTGGGGATCAGTTAAATTGGGGGATAGTCTGTGTTGGTACGTGTGAGAGAGATCCACCTTTCCAAGTTGTTGGGGTTCATCTCATACTTCTGAAGGTTTGAGGGTGCTGCCTGTTCCATACTCCCCCTACTCCTCATCTAGCCTTTTAGGGGTACAAACAATAGTAATTGGGGCCCAGTGTGGTTGTGTACGTGTGATATACATACACTTTTTTTGGATCATATTTTCTATTCCGCTATTTAATCAAAAACCTTTGGGGATCAGTTAAATTGGGGGATAGTCTGTGTTGGTACGTGTGAGAGAGATCCACCTTTCCAAGTTGTTGGGGTTCATCTCATACTTCTGAAGGTTTGAGGGTGCTGCCTGTTCCATACTCCCCCTACTCCTCATCTAGCCTTTTAGGGGTACAAACAATAGTAATTGGGGCCTAGTGTGGTTGTGTACGTGTGATATACATACACTTTTTTTGGATCATATTTTCTATTCTGCTATTTAATCAAAAACCTTTGGGGATCAGTTAAATTGGGGGATAGTCTGTGTTGGTACGTGTGAGAGAGATCCACCTTTCCAAGTTGTTGGGGTTCATCTCATACTTCTGAAGGTTTGAGGGTGCTGCCTGTTCCATACTCCCCCTACTCCTAGCCTTTTAGGGGTACAAACAATAGTAATTGGGGCCTAGTGTGGTTGTGTACGTGTGATATACATACACTTTTTTTGGATCATATTTTCTATTCCGCTATTTAATCAAAAACCTTTGGGGATCAGTTAAATTGGGGGATAGTCTGTGTTGGTACGTGTGAGAGAGATCCACCTTTCCAAGTTGTTGGGGTTCATCTCATACTTCTGAAGGTTTGAGGGTGCTGCCTGTTCCATACTCCCCCTACTCCTAGCCTTTTAGGGGTACAAACAATAGTAATTGGGGCCTAGTGTGGTTGTGTACGTGTGATATACATACACTTTTTTTGGATCATATTTTCTATTCCGCTATTTAATCAAAAACCTTTGGGGATCAGTTAAATTGGGGGATAGTCTGTGTTGGTACGTGTGAGAGAGATCCACCTTTCCAAGTTGTTGGGGTTCATCTCATACTTCTGAAGGTTTGAGGGTGCTGCCTGTTCCATACTCCCCCTACTCCTAGCCTTTTAGGGGTACAAACAATAGTAATTGGGGCCTAGTGTGGTTGTGTACGTGTGATATACATACACTTTTTTTGGATCATATTTTCTATTCCGCTATTTAATCAAAAACCTTTGGGGATCAGTTAAATTGGGGGATAGTCTGTGTTGGTACGTGTGAGAGAGATCCACCTTTCCAAGTTGTTGGGGTTCATCTCATACTTCTGAAGGTTTGAGGGTGCTGCCTGTTCCATACCCCCCCTACTCCTCATCTAGCCTTTTAGGGGTACAAACAATAGTAATTGGGGCCTAGTGTGGTTGTGTACGTGTGATATACATACACTTTTTTTGGATCATATTTTCTATTCCGCTATTTAATCAAAAACCTTTGGGGATCAGTTAAATTGGGGGATAGTCTGTGTTGGTACGTGTGAGAGAGATCCACCTTTCCAAGTTGTTGGGGTTCATCTCATACTTCTGAAGGTTTGAGGGTGCTGCCTGTTCCATACTCCCCCTACTCCTAGCCTTTTAGGGGTACAAACAATAGTAATTGGGGCCTAGTGTGGTTGTGTACGTGTGATATACATACACTTTTTTTGGATCATATTTTCTATTCCGCTATTTAATCAAAAACCTTTGGGGATCAGTTAAATTGGGGGATAGTCTGTGTTGGTACGTGTGAGAGAGATCCACCTTTCCAAGTTTTTGGGGTTCATCTCATACTTCTGAAGATTTGAGGGTGCTGCCTGTTCCATACCCCCCCTACTCCTCATCTAGCCTTTTAGGGGTACAAACAATAGTAATTGGGGCCTAGTGTGGTTGTGTACGTGTGATATACATACACTTTTTTTGGATCATATTTTCTATTCTGCTATTTAATCAAAAACCTTTGGGGATCAGTTAAATTGGGGGATAGTCTGTGTTGGTACGTATGAGAGAGATTCACCTTTCCAAGTTGTTGGGGTTCATCTCATACTTCTGAAGGTTTGAGGGTGCTGCCTGTTCCATACCCCCCCTACTCCTCATCTAGCCTTTTAGGGGTACAAACAATAGTAATTGGGGCCTAGTGTGGTTGTGTACGTGTGATATACATACACTTTTTTTGGATCATATTTTCTATTCCGCTATTTAATCAAAAACCTTTGGGGATCAGTTAAATTGGGGGATAGTCTGTGTTGGTACGTGTGAGAGAGATCCACCTTTCCAAGTTGTTGGGGTTCATCTCATACTTCTGAAGGTTTGAGGGTGCTGCCTGTTCCATACTCCCCCTACTCCTAGCCTTTTAGGGGTACAAACAATAGTAATTGGGGCCTAGTGTGGTTGTGTACGTGTGATATACATACACTTTTTTTGGATCATATTTTCTATTCCGCTATTTAATCAAAAACCTTTGGGGATCAGTTAAATTGGGGGATAGTCTGTGTTGGTACGTGTGAGAGAGATCCACCTTTCCAAGTTGTTGGGGTTCATCTCATACTTCTGAAGATTTGAGGGTGCTGCCTGTTCCATACCCCCCCTACTCCTCATCTAGCCTTTTAGGGGTACAAACAATAGTAATTGGGGCCTAGTGTGGTTGTGTACGTGTGATATACATACACTTTTTTTGGATCATATTTTCTATCCCGCTATTTAATCAAAAACCTTTGGGGATCAGTTAAATTGGGGGATAGTCTGTGTTGGTACGTGTGAGAGAGATCCACCTTTCCAAGTTGTTGGGGTTCATCTCATACTTCTGAAGGTTTGAGGGTGCTGCCTGTTCCATACTCCCCCTACTCCTCATCTAGCCTTTTAGGGGTACAAACAATAGTAATTGGGGCCCAGTGTGGTTGTGTACGTGTGATATACATACACTTTTTTTGGATCATATTTTCTATTCCGCTATTTAATCAAAAACCTTTGGGGATCAGTTAAATTGGGGGATAGTCTGTGTTGGTACGTGTGAGAGAGATCCACCTTTCCAAGTTGTTGGGGTTCATCTCATACTTCTGAAGGTTTGAGGGTGCTGCCTGTTCCATACTCCCCCTACTCCTCATCTAGCCTTTTAGGGGTACAAACAATAGTAATTGGGGCCCAGCGTGGTTGTGTACGTGTGATATACATACACTTTTTTTGGATCATATTTTCTATTCCGCTATTTAATCAAAAACCTTTGGGGATCAGTTAAATTGGGGGATAGTCTGTGTTGGTACGTGTGAGAGAGATCCACCTTTCCAAGTTGTTGGGGTTCATCTCATACTTCTGAAGGTTTGAGGGTGCTGCCTGTTCCATACCCCCCCTACTCCTCATCTAGCCTTTTAGGGGTACAAACAATAGTAATTGGGGCCTAGTGTGGTTGTGTACGTGTGATATACATACACTTTTTTTTGGATCATATTTTCTATTCCGCTATTTAATCAAAAACCTTTGGGGATCAGTTAAATTGGGGGATAGTCTGTGTTGGTACGTGTGAGAGAGATCCACCTTTCCAAGTTGTTGGGGTTCATCTCATACTTCTGAAGGTTTGAGGGTGCTGCCTGTTCCATACCCCCCCTACTCCTCATCTAGCCTTTTAGGGGTACAAACAATAGTAATTGGGGCCTAGTGTGGTTGTGTACGTGTGATATACATACACTTTTTTTGGATCATATTTTCTATTCCGCTATTTAATCAAAAACCTTTGGGGATCAGTTAAATTGGGGGATAGTCTGTGTTGGTACGTGTGAGAGAGATCCACCTTTCCAAGTTTTTGGGGTTCATCTCATACTTCTGAAGATTTGAGGGTGCTGCCTGTTCCATACTCCTCCTCCTACTGCTCAACCATCCTTTTAGGGGTACAAACAATAGTAGTTGGGGCCTAGTGTGGTGGTGTACGTGCGAGATACATACACTTTCTTTTTGATCATATTTTCTATTCCGCTATTCAATTAAAACCTTTGGGGATCAATTCAATTGCGAGATAGTCTGTGTCGGTACGTGTGAGATCCACCTTTCCAAGTTGTTGGGGTTCATCTCATACTTCTGAAGATTTGAGGGTGCTGCCTGTTCCATACTCCTGCTCCTACTGCTCAACCATCCTTTTAGGGGTACAAACAATAGTAATTGGGGCCTAGTGTGGTTGTGTACGTGCGAGATACATACACTTTTTTTGATCATATTTCCTATTCCGCTATTCAATAAAAACCTTTGAGGATCAATTGAATTGCGGGATAGTCTGTGTCGGTACGTGTGAGATCCACCTTTCCAAGTTTTTGGGGTTCATCTCATACTTCTGAAGATTTGAGGGTGCTGCCTGTTCCATACTCCTCCTCCTACTCCTCATCCATCCTTTTAGGGGTACAAACAATAGTAATTGGGGCCTAGTGTGGTTGTGTACGTGCGAGATACATACACTTTTTTTGATCATATTTCCTATTCCGCTATTCAATAAAAACCTTTGAGGATCAATTGAATTGCGGGATAGTCTGTGTCGGTACGTGTGAGATCCACCTTTCCAAGTTTTTGGGGTTCATCTCATACTTCTGAAGATTTGAGGGTGCTGTCTGTTCCATACTCCTCCTACTCCTCATCCATCCTTTTAGGGGTAGAAACAATAGTAATTGGGGCCTAGTGTGGTTTTGTACGTGCGAGATACATACACTTTTTTGGATCATATTTCCTATTCCGCTATTCAATAAAAACCTTTCTAGGGCAAGATCTTAAATTACAGAAATATGAGGAGACCGTCAAATAAGGGCCGTGGCCTGGGTCGTGGTGCTGCTGGTAGAGCTCCTGTTGCAAGGAGAGGACGTGGTCGATCTGTGCCAGCTACACGCACAAGTGAAACACCTTCCTCAAGTGTGAGTAGGCGACAGAACCTGCATCAGTATTTGGTAGGGCATCAAACGCCCCTAGAAGTGATGAGGCCAGAACAAGTTGAGGCGATAGTAGATTGGTTTGCTGCTGACAGTGCCTCCAGTTCCTTCACATTGTCTCCCACCCAGTCTACTGCAGAAAGGTCAGAGTTGGCACCTGCAGCCAATGTCCAACCGTCTTTCACCTCACCCCCTTGCAAATCAGGCCAGCAGTCTGAGCCCCAAGCCATACAGCAGTCTCTTATTCTTTTTGAGGACTCTGTCAGCAGGGTTTCCCAGGGCCATCCACCTAGCCCTGCCCCAGAAGTGGAAGAGATTGAGTGCAGCGATGCCCAACCACTTATTTCTCAAGATGAGTACATGCAAGGATCATCGCAGCACGTCTCCGATGATGACGAAACGCAGGTGCCAACTGCTGCGGCGTTCAGCATTGTGGAGACCGACAAGGAGGGCAGGGGTGAAGACTGGGTGGAAGATGATGTGGAGGACGATGAGGTCCTCGACCCCACATGGAATGAACGTCATGCAGGTGACCTGAGTAGTTTGGAGGAAGAGGCGGTGGTCGCACAGAGCCACCAGCACAGCAGAAGAGGGAGCAGGGTGCAGAAGCGGAGCGGCCGTGCCCTAGACACTACGCCCGCTACTGCCCAACGCAGCAAGGGAACGTGCGCACCAAAGTCAGCTCAAAGGAGTTCTCTAGCGTGGAAGTTCTTTAGAAAATGTGCTGATGACAGGACACGAGTGGTTTGCACCCTGTGCAATCAGAGCTTGAAGCGAGGCATAAACCTTCTCAACCTGAGCACAACCTGCATGATCAGGCATCTAAGTGCAAAGCACGAGCTGCAGTGGAGTACACACCTTCAAAACCAAGAAACGTCTCTGGCTCATCCTGCTTCCTCTTCTGCTGCAGTCTCGGCCGCTCCAGCCACATCTGTAGTGATACCGGCACCTGCCACCCCGCAAACAGACGATCTGTCAGCAACACCACCACCTGGGTCACCAACAACCATCTCCACAATGTCCCGTGGAAGCGTTCAGCTTTCCATCTCCCAAACACTTGAGAGGAAGAGGAAGTACCCCCCTACCCACCCGCGATCCCTGGCCCTGAATGCCAGCATTTCAAAATTATTGGCCTTTGAAATGCTGTCATTCCGTCTGGTGGAGACGCACAGTTTTAAAAACCTTATGTCGGTGGCTGTCCCACAGTACGTCGTGCCCAGCCGCCACTACTTTTCCAGGCAAGCCATCCCTTCCCTGCACAACCAAGTGGGGGAAAATATCAGGTGTGCACTGCGCAACGCCATCTGTGCCAAGGTCCACCTAACTACGGATACGTGGACCAGTAAGCACGGTCAGGGGCGTTATATCTCCCTAACGGCACACTGGGTAAATGCAGTGGCGGATGGGCCTGAGGCGGATAGCAATTTGGCGCATGTCCTTCCACCACCGAGGATTGCAGGGCGCTTCAGTTTGCCTCCTGTTCCTAACTCCTCCTACTCCGCTTCCTCATCCTCTACCGCCTCCTCATCCGGACAGCGTAACACCTTCACCACCAACTTCAGCACGGCCAGGGGTAAACGACAGCAGGCAGTTTTACAACTTGCCTGTTTGGGGGACAAACCACACACCGCGCAGGAGTTGTGGAGGAGCATGGAACAGCAGACAAATGAGTGGTTGCTGCCAGCGAGCCTCAAGCCCGGCCTGGTGGTGTGCGATAACGGGCGAAATCTCATAGCAGCTCTGGGCCTAGCCGGTTTGACGCACATCCCTTGCCTGGCGCATGTGCTGAATTTGGTGGTGCAGAGGTTCCTTAAAAACTACCCCGATATGTCAGAGCTGCTGCAGAAAGTGCGGGCCGTTTGTGCGCACTTTCGGCGTTCTCACCCTGCTGCTGCTCGCCTGGCAGCGCTGCAGCGTAACTTCGGCCTTCCCGCTCACCGCCTCATATGTGACGTGCCCACAAGGTGGAACTCCACCTTGCACATGCTGGAAAGACTGTGCGAGCAGCAGCAGGCCATAGTGGAGTTTCAGCTGCAGCACGCACGCGTGAGTCGCTCTGCGGAACAGCACCACTTCACCACCAATAACTGGGCCTCCATGCGAGACCTGTGTGCCTTGTTGCGCTGTTTTGAGTACTCCACCAACATGGCCAGTGGCAATGACGCCGTTCTCAGCTTAACTATCCCACTTCTATGCCTCCTTGAAAAAACAATTCGGGCGATGATGGAAGAGGATGTGGCACAGGATGAGGAGGAGGAGGAGGATGAAGAGGTAACATTTCCAAGGCTTTCAGGGCAGTCATTCGCAAGGGGCTCCGAGGGTGGGTTCCTGCACACGCAAACGCCAGGGACGCAATTGTCCAGCAGGGGCACAGTTCTGGAGGATGAGGAGGATGAGGAGGAGGAGGAGCTGGAGGAGGAGATGGAACCATGTTCACAGCAGGGTGGCACCCAGGCCAGCTCATGGCCATCACTGGTGCGTGGCTGGGGGGATACAGAGGACACGGACGATACACCTCCCACAGAGGACAGCCTTTCGTTGCCTCTGGGCAGCCTGGCACACATGAGCGATTACATGCTGCAGTGTCTCCACAACGACCGCCGAGTTGCCCACATTCTAACTTGTGCTGATTACTGGGTGGCCACGCTGCTGGATCCCCGTTACAAGGACAACGTACCGTCCTTAATTCACTCACTGGAGCGCGATCGCAAGATGCGCGAGTACAAGCGCACGCTGGTAGACGCCATGCTGCTGGCATTCCCATCTGACAGCGGGGCCACAGTGGAAGCACAAGGCAGAGGAGGAGGAGGAGGAGGTCGCCAACGCAACCAGGGCACCGCCAGCACCTCAGAAGGCAGGGTTAGCATGGCCGAAATGTGGAAAAGCTTTGTCAGCACGCCACAACAAACAGCAGCACCAGCAGCTCAGATGGAACGTCTTAGCAGGAGGCAGCATTTTACCAACATGGTGGAGCAGTATGTGTGCACACGCCTACATGTAGTGAATGACGGGTCTGCCCCCTTCAACTTCTGGGTCTCCAAATTGGGCACATGGCCTGAGCTTGCCCTTTACGCCTTGGAGGTGCTGGCGTGCCCTGCAGCCAGTGTATTATCTGAACGGGTATTTAGCACGGCTGGGGGCGTTATAACAGACAAGCGCAGCCGCCTGTCCAGAGACAATGTGGACAAGCTCACGTTCATTAAAATGAACCAGGCATGGATCCCACGGGACTTTTCCGTACCTTATGCAGAATAGCAATGGATACCGACCTTACCCACCCATTGTTCCATTTTTGCTCTTTCTCACTCTTTTGGGGTGTACCCTCATTTAAAATTTTTGAAAAGAAGCAGTGTTGGCTACCTCGTCCTCCTCCTCAGGGCCAGATTAATGTAGGGGCTATTGGAGCTGCAGCTCCAGGCCCCTACCTTTTATATAGGCCCCGGGTTGGCCATATTCACTGTTACCGCTCTTCTGTCACTTGTAAACACAGAAGTCTGGCTTCTATGCTCGCTTCCCCAGGCAGCACCCTCAGAACCTCCCCACACAGCGTGAAGGCCGGACAAGGAGGGACAGTTGGCGATGCATGGATGTGTTTATGGGCTTCAGAGACAGCATCCCATGTTGAATTAGGCATGCATGGCTGCACCCTTCCTCCTCTGGGTGCATGGCAAGGCACGGCCCTTAAGGCCCTTCAAAATCCTCAGCACCAAGCCCATGATGCTGTTAATCCGGCCCTGGTCCTCCTCCACCGCCGCTTCCACCTACACCGCCCATAGGTGTGCGCAGCCTATTGCATTAAGGTGTGCACCCCAAAGTTGAAATACACATGCATGTGTTTGCCAGCAGGGAGAGTAATGTATCGGGGCCATGTACCTGTAGGCAAGGAGAAATAGAGCAGAGCAGGTCCCAGGGAGATCTTTCCCATCTCCTCACTGGCAATGCTATGTGCCCTAGGTGATTAGGGTGTGCCCAGGCACACCCAGCACACCCTGTGCGCACGCCTATGTCACCGCCACATCCACCACCACCTCAACCTCCCTCCTACTCCATATGGGCCTCGTCCTTCAGAGATGAAGAAGAACATTGTTTTATTTTTCTGTTTTTTTTTGTTGTTTTAAGTTATTTCCCTATCCACATTTGTTTGCAGAGCACTTGCCATGCTCTTAATTACGTTTTGCTGCCATTTGCAGCACTCTAGCCCTTTCCTTTGGTGTTTTAGAGCCATTTTAGTGCCTTAAAGTTCGGGTCCCCATTGACTTCAATGGGGTTCGGTGTCCGGGAAAAGTTCGGTAAAAGTCCGGGACACGGACCCGGACTTTTTTTTAAAGTTCGGCCGAACCCGTCGAACACGGACATCTAGGTGTCCGCTCAACCCTATCTACGAAGCTTAATAAATGAGTTAAACCTCTGCTGGCATACAATAATGTGCAAGCATAAATACTGTTTTTTTAAATTTCCTTGCATATGATTGGTTATTTGTTACAAAGTGAAGATTTGCCAGATTCACTAAGCTCTGGTGAAAATTATCTTGCAGAATGCAAATTTATTTGAAAAGGGAAACATTGTACTTACCTTTAGTAAATCAACCCCATGTTTCCCACCCTCTATAGATCTTACAGTCCTTAAATTGATGCACTCTTTACCTTCTGGGTCTTCTTATTCTGATCAGAACCATTTGTTTTATAGTTTGTAAAACAACTGCATCATTCCCTTCACTTCTGCTTTATGGGCCTTTTAAAGTGATTGTAAAGCTTTCTTTTTTAAAAATAAAATGTTATACTTACCTGCTCTGTGCAATGGTTTTGCACAGAGCAGCCCCAATCTTCCTCTTCTTGGCTCCCACGCCGGCGTTCCTGGCTCCCCCACCCCCCCAAGTGCCACTAAAGGAAGTGCCACTAAAGTCAAAGACATGTAGCTAAATACATTTTGGCCTAAATATATGACAAAAATTGGATATATTGGATATTTTTAAACTGTAAAAGTAGAAAATGTCAATTTTTTCACAACATTTTCGCTCTTTTTTATTAATATCGCAAAAAATGAAAAGTGCAGAGGTGATCAAATACCACCAAAAGAAAGCTCTGTTTGTGGGGAAAAAAAGGACATAAATTTAGTTTGGGTACAGGGTTGCATGACCGCGCAATTGTCAGTTAAAGTCGCGCAGTGCCAGGTTGCAAAAAGTGGCCTGGACATTAAGCAGGAAAATCCTCCGGTGGTAAAGTGGTTAAGAACAGCATATAAGCCTTACCTATTTTTTAAGTATTGTGTCTTCAGGGACAGTTTTATAGCAAAAGACCAACTCTAGAAGATGTTTTCTTGCAGCTATCATGTTTCCCACCTCCATCATTGTCTGTACAGTGGGCTGGGAACACAGGGGGAGATTTATTAAATCTGGTGCACTTGTGCATGGTAGCCAATCAGCTTCTAAATTCAGATGGTTTAATTAGGCTTTGACAATAAAATCTGAAAGCTGATTGGTTTCTAGGCAGAACTGCACCAGATTTTGCACTCTCCACTATTAGTAAATAACCCCCATAGTGTAGTCCACACTATCACAAGCCAATGCTCAGCAGAAACTTTGCATTCTAGGGGGAATCACATACCGATAAAGGCTATTACTTTCTTCCACAAATATATGGTTGTTTTTTATTTATCTGTTATTACAAAAAGCTTGCTTCTCCAACCACTACAAGTATAAATTAAGGAAATCATTCATGTACTAAAATATGTCAATTACTGAACATTAAATTCTCATTAAAATATAAAAATGAGCAGTTTTCTAAAACTTGGACATTTTCTCGTTTTATTTTTCATTGCGGTGATCTTGGAAATGACTACCAATTTGCAACTTGATAAATGATGCCTGCTAGAAAAATATAACAGTAAAAGTGAAATATACTACTGCTTTCAAATGTCCTAAGCAAATCAGGTTTTTGATAAATTACTGAAGTATATTTGATGGAGCATCTTTTATACTCCACCCTAATTAGATTCATTTTAATTGCATTCCAGTTTATTCAAATGTAATTTTTTTGAGCATCTCAAGGGTATGTTCACCTTGAACATCATTAAGTGGTATTAATTAGAAAACATTACAATTTATTGGTTTCTAATTAAAACAAATGTATTCTCATAACTTTTTCTCATTTATTCTCATGATTATTTTCTGTTAGGGACTGCAAGGTCTTCCAGCTAAGTTCCCATTGTCTTGAACAATGGTTAGAGAGCCTTATTACTTTTTCTAGGTTAGCTTTTGTAGTGAGAAAGTAGTTCTTCAGTTTCATCTTCTGGGGTGTCACAAGAAAACATGTTGAACATTGTAGATGCAAGTGAAAATGTACCGTAAGAATGGGCTATTTTTTAGACCGTCTATGGCTCTTCATAGAGATAGCTAGTTATTTAATGTGTAAAGGCTATTCCAAGAATATATATATATATTTTTAATTATTTTATTATGGCAAAGCTTCTCAGATACAACATATCCAATTATCACTGTACATTGTCCTGTTAACATTAAAACTTCAGTGAATCAACACTAGTTCAGAAAATAAATCTGACAGAAAAACCCAAACTATGTAGAGGATTACTAACCATCTGCATGCAGCTTTTGCATGAACTACAGAACGTAAGATAGTAACATCAAGGGGGTGCAGCGCCCAAGAGAGATCAAACCAAAATCTGATATTGAACTAAGGATAAATAAAACTAGAATCAATACGAAATATCAAAGGAAAGAGAGAAAAAAAAAATATTATAAACACAGAAATGTCAGGTATACTGGCACATCATGCTTTTATGACTTATTCGTTTATCGATAAACATTGTCAAACTTTTTCTCTTTTCTATCATTTCTCTCTCCCCTCAATGATGTCTACCAGTAACCATTGTTCTTCCAGAAAAGGTAGAAATTAATAAAAGGACAAAAGACGAGATAAGGGGTATGCTCAGTGTGGCTTCCAATTGCGCTACTTTCCATAAATATGCTTCTGTACAAGTAAAGTGTCTCCAAGGCCTCCACTTGTCTCTGAATTGTGAAGGGTAGCTGTTCCTCCATATGATGGATATTGTTTATTTTAGAATACCACAGAACTCTGGTTGGCGGTCAGGACTGCCTCCACAAGGCAGGGATGCAAGCCTTTGCTGCGTTGAGTAACTGCATAGTACATGATTTGTCATACTTCCAGAGGGGTCTTTCCGTCAGGTAGAGTAGGCATGCAGCTGGAATGCCTTTCAAATCAACAGAGGTCAAGTGTTTTATGGTGGTCATCATCTCCTCCCAAAAAGGCAGCAGGACAGGACAGGACCAAAAAGTATGAAGCATCATACCAACTTTCGAATTGCATTGCCAGCATGTGTCGGGGATGGCACCATCTATCTTGTGGAGTATTAAAGGTACTCTGTACCATCTTGAAAGACGTTTGTACCCGACTTCCTGGTATTAGTTTGCCATGGAAGGTTTGTGAGCCAAAAGTTGAATTTTTTCCATTTGTTTGGGCTTAAATTGAATGTTTAGGTCAGCTTCCCAGTGGTGGGTAAATGTCAGTTCATCTATTGGGTCTGTCAAAAAGCTAGGACAGTGTGTGTCTGGAAGGTTCCCCCTTCCTACATAAGGGTTCAAAATGAGTAAGATTACGAGGAATGTAATGCGCTTTCTAAAAAGTCTACAGAAAGTGCCTAAGTTGGTTAGTGCTCAGGGTTTCCAGGGGTGGATACGAGAAAATGGAAATGTCTGCGAGGGAAGGAAGTCCACCCTGTGGCCACACATCTATCAGATGGGATTTCCCTTGTGGGTTCAGCCTTCTAATCTTGCCACTATTGAGCCCGGGAATGAAATCGCGGTTACCTACAGTGGGCATCATAGGGGAAGATAGCGGTGGTATATTTGTGGTGCGGAAGATAGACCTAACCTCTTCCAGTGTGGCGCCGATTAGGGGGTGTTTCTGCATGTACCCAGGTGGTGGGGAGGTGAGCCATGACGCTGCCAGTAGGGGGCATTAAAATTGATTGAAAAAGATCCAATAAAAAATATGTCTTATAAATCTCACAAGGAAAGAGGGAGATCATACCTCAACTTAATACAGATTGAAGTGAATACATTTCAAAAATCAAAATTCCAAATCACTGTGCAAGCTTAGTAGATCCAAGAGTCGGGTTAGGGGAACAAACCAACCAGAGATCTCCCAATGATACTCCCACTGAAACTAAGATAATGATACAGTATCATCCCTTTAGGTATAATGTCCCATTGAGGGACACTTTTTATACCATAAACATGGATAGTGGATTCGATCTTATTATCATTATACTTACAATCTCTTAAATTGTGTCACCCGCAGGAAGAGCTCAAGCCTAATGCCATGTCCACAGGGCCCCTTATATTTCCGAAACCCCCCCGGCGTCCGATGGAATTGCGAGAGATGCGGGTGCTAAACCTATGCCAGCGCTCATGCGCGGTCCCCGCCGGTAATGACATATGCTAGATACCTGCCATCTAATAGATACTTAGTAAAAATTGGTAAATTAAAATGAAAGTAAACACATTCTAAATCATTTCATGGATAAACAGGGATACCCCAAGATAACCCTTACATCAAGATATAATAGGTGTGTATTAAATCACGAGCATAGATCACAAAACAATAATATGAATTCTTATCAAAGGGGACAGATAAAGAAGGAGCAAATATGGGAGGAAGATCAGGTTATAAAAAGGACTGGAAACTAAGGGATTCATGGCAGCTATGGGCATCAGTTTCCCTTTTCCATCATGGCACCGATGGACTTATTGTTTTTTTTACGCGATACATCATTTCCGCATGCACAGTGGCTTACGTTTTGCATCCACATCTCTCGGCGGTGCCATTGAACGCCGGGAGTGGTGGAGGGGAATATAAGGGGCCCTGTAGACATGGCATTAGGATGGAGCTCTGCCTGAGGGTGACCAATTTTGAGTATAATGATAATAGGATCTACAGTAATCCACTATCTATGTTTATGGTATAAGAAGTGCCCTTCAAAAGGGACATTATACCTAATACCATATCATTATCTTTGTTTCAGTGGGAGTATTGTTGAAAGATCTCTGGTTGGTTTATTCCCCTAACCCCACTCTTGGATTTCCTAAACTTGCATAGTGATTTGGAATTTTGATTTTTGAAATTCATTCATTTCAATCTGTATTAAATTGAGGTATGATATTCCTCTTCCATGTGAAATTTATAAAACATTTTTTATTGGATCTTTTTTAATCAATTTTGGGTGTATTTTCTTCCCCCTCAGATGGCTGATCTGTTCATATTGGCTCCTGTTTTCCCCTCTGTGGTCATTGATATCCTGGTGCAATATAGAATGTTGGATTCCTAACAGTCATTTATTTGATAATAATAAGGTGAGGGAATTCCCCCAGTTCGTCCATAAATATGTGTGCTCATTTATATTATGGATTTTATTACTCAGATCTATCTGAATAGCACTTACCATGATGTGTTGTTCTAATATAGATTTATTGACATTAATGTATTGATATATTTGCGTATTAATATATTGCTCTTTTGTAGTGAACTGTTATGCAATACGTTAGCAAAATCTCCTGAAGAAGCCATAGTCTGATGAAACATGTAGAGATGAACAGATTGCAACAGTACTGTATGGATAACTTCTTCATAAATGTTTTTATCTGATTCAATATTTTTAATGGCTATAATAAATAGATTTTTCTATTATATTTTATGTCTGGCACCTTTAAAATCCCAGATCTACATCTTCAATACATGTTACATTGTTAGTTAGGTTGATAAAAGACACAAGTCCATCTGGTTCAACCAATAAAAGAGAAGAAGAAAACCTCATACAACCCTATATACACAATCCTATACCCACAGTTAATCCAGAGGATATGTATTCCTTTAATCGTTCATGTATTCTTTTTACTTGTATATTAAACTGAAGCATATAAATGTATATATATATATATATATATATATATATATATATATATATATATATATGTTTTTTTTATATTTACATTACATATTATATAATTTAATAATATAATGTAATATATAATAATATATTACTACATATTATATATAAAAATGAGGAACAATTGCCTGCAAAATACAGACAAGGCCTGCTTTTGCAGTCTTGAAGAGAATAAAATCGGTATATACTAATATACAAAGAAGCAATATTCTATACTTTTATCTTTTTCTCACCTCCTCCTTTAATCATACATGACATTGTGACACTTTGCAGAGAAAGAGTACCTCATTTAGCTCATGTATTATTGCTATTAATTCTGAATATTTAAGCCTATGGCATTAACTTAATGAGCAGAATGCAGGCGAACACTATTGAGGCTTCATAGTCAAATTAATTTATGGACTCTAAGAGGATGTGTTAAATAGCCATCAGTATTAATGGAAGCAGATTATTAATGAAGCAAGACCCAGGAATGTCAAACCCACCATAAATAGAAAAGGTGAGAACCATATCAAAACACCGGTCTCATATCTCTGCAGTGGTCTGGCCTCATTTTTATTATGAACTCAACAGCAGGGAAAAACTGTTTTAATGGCTATTAAAGCAATCTTGGTGTGTGTGATATCCACTTCTTTGTGTCTTATTAGGAGATAATTATGTGTTTTGCATGGAAGGCAATCCTCATGTGAAAATGAAAGGTCCAGCACTGTGACATGCGTATCAGCGCATATCATCATAACAATTATAAAGGACACATGGGAGAAAGAGCATCTTCCTCAAGTTCCCTTGTTCAAGCTGTGTTCAATTAGCAGCATTTTCAACATGGTTTTATTGATATTAGTAAATTAGTTATCTATCCATCTATACATGCATCATTTTATCATTCTATATGCTACACCATGTGCCCCATACTTACATGGGTTTCATCTATTTCTAAAATATTTTGTACAGAATAATGCAGAATGAATTTTTCAGCGGCTGTGTTTCTTTAATTAGCGGGGAGCAGCCTGGTACTAGGCCACAAGCTTCCTTCCTGCCGGGCCATGGCATGACAGCTACACAGTCCCTCTCACCAGAGCTGTTTGTTTACAACCTGGGTGATCCCTTTGCTCCTCCCTTCTGCCTCTCAACTTCCTTATAGTGAAACTCCACTTTTATGGGGGGGGGGGGGAGTAGCAAATAAAAATGTTGTGGAAATTGTATTGATATTTGTGTGGACATTTTTCAGGAAGTGTTTTATTTAAAATTGCCAGTATGTCTCCCAGTGTCAGTTAACCGGTAATCGCTATGCACAGCGAATATGGCTTTAACTGAGGAAGAAAATGTTAGTTGTGGAAACCTTCCATTAAATGGAGACTGCATACCACTCACCTGATCTCACTAACGGTGGGCGATCTGAGCGGCTACCACTGGAGTGAACGCTGGTCCGGATCTATAGCAGCGCGATGTGAACTCCACCGCGCAAATGTATATCAGCCAGCCGAGGCCCCGGTATTCACTGGTGGAGATATGTTTGTAATGTGGAATTATTAGCATTTTGATAAATATCTGCTCTTTTGCTGGAATAATAGCTGGTAGCTTTCTATTATGCTTGATCCGCATGATTGAAATATTGCTGCTATTTTCTTTTGCACATATAGTCCTATTTACTGGAACAATAGCATATTCACTATCAAATGTGTTTTTTATGAACTATATTATGTAGGATTCAATCTAACCGGTTATGACGGGAGTGCATGCGTATGTACTGCCATCTTCACAAGAATCCATGCTAGTCTCATTGTATAAGTGTTTGGTAGCCATTTCAGCAATAGTGCGTGGTTTCTTTTTCACAGAACAGCTGGAAACTTCTGTACACAGTTCAGTTGGTTCATTTCCATACACTCCCCTTTCCTATTGCACTTTTGAAAGTGTACATGTCTGATTGGTTGTGTTGGCGCCACCTCCCCTTGAAAACCCCTTTTGTTCTCTGACTAAAAAATAAACAAGAGTGCTGCCTTGGGCAAGACTGCTTCTATGGACATCAACCATGATCTCTTTGTCGCTGAGCATGCTAGGATAACTTCATAAAAAAAGAGCTGTACATTGTACTTTTCAGTACAAGGGATTATTGGCGATTGGCGTGCATTAATATCCGCAAGCGTGCTTTTCAGCGCAGAGAAGTTTTCAGCGCACCAATCGAATTTCTATGCTCCAAACCCCATTTATTTCCACCACACACAGAATATGTACGGAACGCTCCCCAGAAACATTTCCTGCTTGTGTGAATGGCTCATTGATTTTCCCAGAAGTCTGCACTAAGATACAAGTCAGATTTCTGGCATCCCCTGCAACAAAAATGTCATTTTTGGTGAGATACTCCCAATGAGAACATGTCTAAAGGGATGCAGACCCAGCAGCTTTCCTCATTAGAGCTTCAATTCAGCCACAGTTGATGACAGAGGAACAAACAGGGATTTCTTCAGAATAATGGTGGCCACACACTATACAAAAAATCGGCTGAAATTCAGTCATTTGGACAGTTCTTTCGTTTTTTGGCCAGATAATGGGAACAAATCGGTAATTGGTTGACGTTTGTGGGCCGAAAAAACCAAGGACAAGTTTGGAAATTTTCTGCTGAATGAATAATAATTTGAAAGGTTAATGTTTTTCTCGTCCAAACTGTTTGCTCTAGTTATATGTGAATAAACAAACAAAAAATGGATTCATTCATGTCCATCAAACGATTTATCAGTCATTACATGATGGCACGATTGTTTTCTCTCACGGCAGAGTGTTCATTTTTTAAAATTGAGTTGGACCGATTTTTCATATAGTGCCTGGCCAGCATTAGATAGGAATCTGCAACAAAGGTTGTTAAAATCCCTGCAATGTACATAGATCACCAAGAGGGGAATGTATTTTTCTCAACAAAAGTGGAGTTACGCTTTAACCTATTAATTACTCTCTTCAGCCTCCGTTCTTGTTTTGATTGGTGCAGTATGAATGTGTATCCTCCTGTCAATCCATCAGCTCCTCCCCTCTGTCACATTTGCCTTTTAGCTCCTGCCCCCAGCCTCTATTCTCATTACTGCTGGTGTAGTACTGATGTGTATGCACCTGTCAATCCAAGTACATTCCCAGACCCCTTTTCCACCTGTCCAATCACCCGGATCTCCTACCATATTGACCGGGCATCTTTTCTCCCTTTAACCACTTCAGTTTTGGAAAATTGACCCCCCTTCAAGACCATGTCTTTTTTTTTTTTTTGCGATATGGCAGTGAGTCACTTTAAGTAACAATTGCGCGGTCCTGCGTTGCTGTACCCAAATAAAATGTTTGTACTTTTTTCCCCACAAATAGAGCTTTCTTTTGGTGGTATTTGATCACCTGCGGTTTTTATTTTTTGCGCTATAAACAAAAAAACACCGACAGTTTTGAAAAAAAACAGTATTGTTTACTTTCTGCGATAAAAAATATCCAATAAAAAAAATGTAAAACTAATTTCTTCATCAATTTAGGCCAATATGTATTCTGCTACATATTTTTGGTGAAAAAGCATATATTGATTGGTTTGTGCTAAAGTTATAATGTCTACATTGATTTATATAATTGATTTATATAAAATATATAATATATATTTATGTAATTATTTATTTTTTACTAGTAATGGCAGCGATAAGCGACTTATGGAGGGACTGCGATACTGCAGCGGACAAATCAGACACCTAACTGACACTTTTGACACTTTTTTTGGGAACCGGTGACACTAATTCAGTGATCAGTGCTAAAAATATGCAATGTCACTGTACTAATGACACGGGCTGGGAAGGGGTTAACATCAGGGGCGATCAAAGGGTTAACTGCGTGCCTGACCAGTGTTTTATTACTGTGTGGGAGGTGCTTTCACTATTGGAAGGTATTGATCCATGTTCCTGCTTTGCAGGAACATGAATCAATACCTTCCATATTGCCTGAATGGCAATCTGCCTTGTTTACATAGTAACGAACGATTGCTGGGTGCCGACGGACATCAAGTCCACTGGACCCACGGATCGGCTTCCACTGTGCACGAGCACAGCAGGAGCAAGCCTCCGGCGGTGCGCATGTGTGCCCACTACCCAGAAATGCAGGATCACGTATATATACATATGAGCCTGCTCAGCACGGCCACCCTGTAGCAGTAAATGTGCTATAGGGTGGTCGGCAAGCAGTTAAAACAGACGCAAAGGGGACTGTTGGCTTTATATTGCTAGCCATTAACATTTGCGCATCACCTTACCGTTCCTTCTGATTCATCCAGATACAACTTAGGTACATAGTTAGTCTGGTAGAAAAAAAGACACAAGTCCATCTAGTTCAACTAATAAAAGGGGGGAAGAAAATCTTTTTAAAAAAACGTATACAGGTAGATGATATTCTGTGTCCCAATACATTTATTTCTTCTATTATTGCTCTTTTTAATCATGCTTCTTACAGACAGTTTCCATACTTCATTTATAGAGATCAGCTTTGCAAAGTCTGTGACTGAGCCCACTTAATCTCTCACTTGATTAAAGATGCAATTTTATCATCTTTCTTTCACCAATCATTACGACATTTCCTGATATATGAAGTTTTGAGGCACAGCTAATATTACTATATCAGTTTGGCTTAAGAATGTTTTATCCTTTAGAATTTAGTGTGTCTACGAGAATCTGACTCAGCACAGTAATTATTAGGCATTTTGTGGATGCAAGGACTGGCAAATGTGTGTGCTGTATAATAGGAGTAGGATCAGATTTTATTTAAAACAGGAAAAAGGGAATAAAAAAAAAAAAAAAACATTTATACTCACCTAGGTGGATGCAACATCGGCATGATGCTGCATCTGTCCCCTGCCGTCTTCAAGACTGAGCAAGGAGCGATCAAAGACAGCTGATTGCTCTGTATTGGGTCTTCAGTGAGCAGAGAGAGTGTTAGGCCTGCCAACCGCCCCTCCAGTTTTCCTGACCAGTAGTCTTGTTATCCCGGTATCAGATGGAGGAGTGGATAGGGTCCTGCAGCCGAAATATGGCAGTGAGAAAGTGCAGAAAGTAAGAAAGTGCAACAAGCAAACTCAGGGAACAACGGAAAGAGTATGACTTACAGTTAGGAGCTGTAGGTGGGAAGCCAGGCCCCAAGGGAGTGAAGTCCAGAAGAGAGGACGGGGATGAGCCAAGACGAAGACCAGTGGCGGCTGGTGCTCAAAATTTTTGGGGGGGCGCAAACAGAAAAAATCTAATAGGCATTGCTTTGCGGCAAAAAATTGCATGACTTTGAGGTCACAAAAGTGTGAAAGGGGCCTTCGGTAATCAAAGTATAGTGTGCCCACATCAATGCAGAGTTACTACAGCGTGTCCCCATTCAATGCAGAGGTACTACAGCATGCCCCCATTCAATGCAGAGTTACTACAGCATGCCCCCATTCAATGCAGAGTTACTACAGTGTGCCCCCATTCAATGCAGAGTTACTACAGCGCGCCCCCATTCAATGCAGAGTTAGCACAGCGTGCCCCCATTCAATGCAGAGTTACTACAGCGTGCCCCCATTCAATGCAGAGTTATCACAGCATGCCCCCATTCAATGCAGTGACCAGCATGCCCACATCAATGCAGTGACCAGCGTGCCGTGCCCCCATCAATGCAGTGACCAGCGTGCCCCCCATGAATGCAGTGAACAGCATGCCCCCCATCAATGCAGTGACCAGCGTGCCGTGCCCCCATCAATGCAGTGACCAGTGTGCCCCCCCATCAATGCAGTGACCAGCGTGCCATGCCCCCATCAATGCAGTGACCAGCGTGCCGTGCCCCCATCAATGCAGTGACCAGCTTGCCGTGCCCCCTTCAATGCATTGACCAACTTGCCGTGCCCCCATCAATGCAGTGACCAGCGTGCCGTGCCCCATCAATGCAGTGATCAGCATGCCATGCCCCCATCAATTCAGTGACCAGCGTGCCATGCCCCCATCAATGCAGTGACCAGCATGCCCCCCATCCATGCAGTGACAAGCGTGCCGTGCCCCCATCAATGCAGTGACCAGCTTGCCGTGCACCCATCAATGCAGTGACCAGCGTGCCGTGCCCCCATCAATGCAGTGGCCAGTGTGCCGTGCCCCCATCAATGCAGTGACCAGCGTGCCGTGCCCCCATCAATGCAGTGACCAGCATGCCGTGCCCCCTTCAATGCAGTGACCAGCATGCCGTGCCCCCTTCAATGCAGTGACCGCCGTGCCCCCTTTAATGCAGTGACCAGCATGCCGTGCCCCCATTAATGCAGAGAGACTTACCTGCAGCCGCGGATTCTCCTATCCCCCGGAGACTCCTCGAGTCCTCCTGCCTGCTCCTCGGCCAATGGCATGCGTTCGCCTTTCGGCCAATCAGGAGCGGGTCTCAGACAGGCTTCCTGATTGGCCAGGAGGAGGATCCGTGTGACAATAGCGAATTTTCATTCGCTATTGTCACACAATGGGTGGGCTCGTGGCGCACTGCTCTGTGCCCCGGGTCCACCCTCTTCTGAAGCCTATTAGAGCCTCTGGCTCTATTTAGGTGACAAAAAGAAAATCCCATTGAACTCCATGCGTCTGGCGCCCCGCATGCAGATAAGGGGGCCTGACGCATGGATAGGGGGGGCGGCGCCCCTGTGCCCTGAACACACCGGCCGCCACTGATGAAGACAGGAGACCATGTAATCCAAAGGGGTGATCCAAAGGGTGGTCAAGAGTGAGCCGAGGTCGATAACCAGTGTCGGTACAATCCATAGGGGTAATCCCAGGAGTAGTCTAGGAAAGCCAGGGTCAGTAACAAAACAAAACATAAGCAGCAGTCTAAACAGGAAACAAAACCTATACTAAGGCACCAGCAGGACGTGGAAGAGGGTATTTATAAGTCACAAGATAAGGTAACTGAATACAGCTGGCCACAGGGTGGAGCAAGAGTCACAGATCAAAAGGTAGAAGATAATGTGAAGCTTGCCCAAAACTGGAGTACCCCAGTGGCCCAGGCAGCAGGTAAACGACCCAGAAAACGTTGCTGCCTACTTCCGGGTTTAGGGCGAGCATATACATATGCTTTAACCACTTGGCGACTACCTGCCCACAATGTACTGGTGTTGAGCGGCCTCTGTAAGCAAAGCGACGTACTGGTATGTTGCTGCCTACTTCCGGGTTTAGGGTGAGCTCATGCGCACCCCCAGCCAGGAACAGGCTGTGATTGAGCACAGCGGAATCCTGTCAGCAATTCCCGGCCAATTATTCAAAGCCTGGACCTGCTGATCGGCTGTGTACAATCACAGCACAGAGTTCTGTATCAGTAACCAACACAGAGCTCTGTACAGAGGGAGCGAGCAATCTGTTAGTTTCTCATCCCTGCATCCCTGTTTTTTGTTTTTCTATTGTTTTTTGTTTTTATACTGTTTTTTTTTTTTGTTTTTTATTGGTTGAGCTGGATAAACTTGTGTTTTTTTTCAACCTCACTAACTATGTTAGTAAAAGCAGCACACTTTACACACATTACACATAGTTAGGCACGCAGTTAACCCCATGATCGCCCTAGATCTTAACCCATTCCCAGCCAGTGTCATTAGTACAGTGACTGTGTATAGTATTATCACTGATCACTGTATTAATGTCACCGATGTTGTGAGTGGCAGTTGGCCAGTTCCTCCAGCATCAGTTAGTGTCAGATTGCCCCCTGCACTATCGCAGTCCCATTGTAAGTTGCTGATCGGCGCCATTAGTTGTATAAAAAATTATCTTTTTTGTTGGAAAAAAAATTATCTTTTAAAAAATTCCAGTATATATACTATAGATCGTAGGCACTATAACTTTCACGGAAATCATTCAATATACACATAGTGGGATTTTTTGTTAATCAAAAACATGTAGCTAAATACATTCTGGCCAAAATGTATGAAGACATTTGATTTTTTTTTTCTTTTATTGGCTATGTTTAATGTCCGAAAAAAAAAATAATATTGTTTTTCTTTTTCTTTTTCAAAATTTTCAGTCTTTTTTCATTTATATTGCAAAAAAATCAAATATCCAGTGATGATCAAATACAACCAAAAGAAAGCTCTATTTGTGTGAAAAAAAAATTGTATAAATTTAGTTTGGGTGCAGTTAAATATAGCACAGTGCTACATAGCAAAAAAATGACCTGTTAATGAAGGGGGGTAAAATCTTCTGGAGCTCAAGTGTTTAAAGAAAATTATATCTATATTTTTTCCGTTTTTTTTTTTTCATTTATATTGCAAAAAATAAAAAATCCAGTTGTGATCAAGTACCACCAAAAGAAAGCTCTATTTGTGTGAAAAAAATGATATAAATTTAGTTTGGGTGCAGTTAAATATAGCACGGTGCTAAATAGCAAAAAAATAACCTGTTAATGAAGGGGGGTAAAATCTTCCAGGGCTCAAATGTTTAAAGAAAAGTGTATCTAGATTTTTTCAGTCTTTTTTCATTTATATTGCAAAAAATAAAATATCCAGCTGTGATCAAATGCCACCAAAAGAAAGCTCTATATGTGTGAAAAAAAATTGATATAAATTTAGTCTGGGTGCAGTTTAAAATAGCACAGTGCTAAATAGCAAAAAATGACCTGTTAATGAAGGGGGTAAAATCTTCCAGGGCTCAAATGTTTAAAGAAAAGTGTATCTATATTTTCCAGTCTTTTTTCATTTATATTGCAAAAAAATAAAATATCCAGTGGTGATCAAAAACC
This sequence comes from Pelophylax lessonae, assembly GCF_965119305.1. Taxonomy (NCBI): domain Eukaryota; kingdom Metazoa; phylum Chordata; class Amphibia; order Anura; family Ranidae; genus Pelophylax; species Pelophylax lessonae. The sequence goes on from NC_138770.1 coordinate 453,900,352, forward strand.
ACCAAAATAAAGCTCTATTCATGTGAAAAAAAATTATATAAATTTAGTTTGGGTGCAGTTAAATATAGCACAGTGCTAAATAGCAAAAAATGACCTGTTAATGAAGGGGGTAAAATCTTCTGGAGCTCAAATGTTTAAAGAAAAGTGTATCTAGATTTTTTCAGTCTTTTTTAATTTATATTGCAAAAAATAAAATATCCAGCTGTAATCAAATGCCACCAAAAGAAAGCTCTATTTGTGTGAAAAAAAATTATATGAATTTAGTCTGGGTGCAGTTTAAAATAGCAAAGTGCCAAATAGCAAAAAATGACCTGTTAATGAAGGGGGGTAAAATCTTCCGGGGCTCAAATGTTTAAAGAAAAGTGTATCTATATTTTCCAGTCTTTTTTAATTTATATTGCAAAAAATAAAATATCCAGTGGTGATCAAAAACCACCAAAATAAAGTTCTATTCATGTGAAAAAAATTATATAAATTTAGCTTGGGTGCAGTTAAATATAGCACAGTGCTGCATAGCAAAAAATGACCTGTTAATGAAGGGGGGTAAAATCTTCTGGAGCTCAAATGTTTAAAGAAAAGTATATCTATATTTTTTCCGTTTTTTTTTTTTTTGTCATTTATATTGCAAAAAATAACAAATCCAGTTGTGATCAAGTACCACCAAAAGAAAGCTCTATTTGTGTGGAAAAAAATGATATAAATTTAGTCTGGGTGCAGTTTAAAATAGCACAGTGCTAAATAGTAAAAAATGACCTGTTAATGAAGGGGGGTAAAATCTCCCAGGGCTCAAATGTTTAAAGAAAAGTGTATCTATATTTTTCTAAAGTCCAGCAGTGCTCCTGTGACATAATGATGTGCATTATATTATATTGTTATGTATGGCTATTGGGTAATGGTATGGCAGAATAATATTTTTCTCCTAATCCCTTTAATTAAATGCTTATATATATCTAGATAGACTGTATTCCCATGGCATCATGCTAGGGGGCAACTGTGTTCCACTGTTTGCTTCAGATGTTAAGCTGGGCCTCACAAGTCAGACAAGGGTGGATGCTGCTTGTGTGTGCAAGCTGTTTGCTGGCATTCTTGGGTCAACACTACATTCCATCATCCCACATTCAGCGGGACAACATCCAGAAAAACTTCTCAAGGGAAGCAGCTGCTGGTGAACACTGGAAAAGCTGCATTCATTGGAAATCTGTACAGTCTCATAATGGCTCTCTGCAATCACATTATCTCTGTCACAGTTACAGTTAGCTTGGCAAATGTACTTAGAGAGTTTGCATAAAGTGTATAAAAACTTCATACGAGCAGCTTACAAATCTATTTTATTGCCAAAAACAATGAGATGAAAAGAAATTCAGTAGATTAAAATTTTCTCTGCAAAAGGGGGCTACATATTTGAAAAAAAAAATTGAATAATAAAGCAGCTATTTAACCACTTAAGGAGCAAGTCTATTTCTGACACTTTGTTTACAAGTTAAAATCAGTATTTTTAGCTAGAAAATTACTTATATATTTATATATATATATATTTTTTTTTTTTAGCAAAGAATAAAATGGCGGCCGTTGCAATATTTTTTGTCACACAGAATTTGCGCAGCGGTCTTTCAAACGCAATTTTTTTTGAAAAGAAAATACATTTCACTGCATTTTTAATTATATATTATCATTTTTATACATTGTGAAAGATGATGTCAGTAAATAGATACCTAACATTATGGTTTAAATTTGTACACACTCGTGGTATGGAGACCTCACTTGGAGTATTGTGCGCAGTACTCCAGAAGGATATAGATACTCTAGAGAGAGTTCAGAGAAGAGCTACTAAACTAGTACATGGATTGCAGGAAAAAACTTACCAGGAAAGGTTAAAGGACCTTAACATGTATAGCTTGGAAGAAAGAAGAGACAGAGGGGATATGATAGAAACTTTTAAATACATAAAGGGAATCAACTCGGTAAAGGAGGAGAGCATATTTAAAAGAAGAAAAACTACCACAAGAGGACACAGTTTTAAATTAGAGGGGCAAAGGTTTAAAAGTAATATGAGGAAGTATTACTTTACTGAGAGAGTAGTGGATGCATGGAATAACCTTCCTGCAGAAGTGGTAGCTGCAAATACAGTGAAGGAGTTTAAGCATGCATGGGATAGGCATAAGGCTATCCTTCATATAAGATAGGGCCAGAGACTATTCATAGGATTCAGATATATTGGGCAGACTAGATGGGCCAAATGGTTCTTATCTGCCGACACATTCTATGTTTCTATGTTTCTACTTAAAAATCTCCATAGGTTATCTATGCTACTTACCTTTTTCCTTGTATTGTTATCTTACTTTTTTTTCTTCAATAAAAAATTATTTACAAAAAAAAGAAAAAAATCTCCACAGGTGATGCTTTAAACCTTTTTTAACAGTTACCAGTTTAGAGTTACAGCTTAGGTCTTTTTTTTTTTTTTAGAATTATTGCTCTTGCTCTGGCGATCATAGCGATACCTCACATGTGTGGTTTAAACACCATTTTTATTTGCGGGCGCAATTCACGTTTTTATGTGTTTTCTTTTGTGTGTGAGCTCACGGCAACAAGGGGCGCTTTAAAAAAAAATGTTATTTTCTATTTATTTTATTACATTTTTTTATTTTTAGCACTGTTTTAAAAAAAAATAAATAAAACTCTGATCACTTTTATTGCTGTCACAAGGAATGTTAACATCCCTTGTGACAGTAATAAGCAGTGACAGGTACTCTTTATGGAGGGATTGAGGGTCTAAAAGACCCCAGAACCCTCCACTGCACTTCAAAGTATTCAGAATCTCGAAATCGGCATTCTTGAATACTAATAGTTTTTTAAATTCAGCACCGTTGGCAGCTGAGTAAACCAGAAGTGGCGTCAGAGGGAGATCATTGGTCATCCTCTGTCCCCGCCAAAGGTGCATGCAGGGCAGGCAGGTATATGTGAGAACCAGGAGCCGCCAAGAGGAAAGCTGTCCTTGTAAACACAGAAGGGTTCTGTGTTTACAAGTGATAGTGGTGAGCGGAGGGGGCAGAGGGCGACAGCCAGAGGTGGTGGAATGGAGTTCGGCCACGTTCTGGCTGAATAAAAGTCCTGGCTGCAAGGGCCACGTGAAATGGCCTGGAGGGCCGGATTTGGCCCCCAGACCTGGTGTTTGACATGTGTGCCGTACAGAGTTATCCTTGACAACAATAACTCACGGGAGAGTGAGTCAAATTATGCTTGCCATCGTTCAACCTGGAAAATGACTAAGAGCAAGGTGCAGGGGAAAAATTTCTGCGAGAGGGATAGTGCCAGAAACGAAGGTGAGAAGTGCAGCAAAAGTTGCATTTTTATTTTACTTTCTGATGGGCAATTTTATTTACAGCAGAAAAAAAAGGTTGTAGTTCTGCTGTAAAGCAGAACCCCAGCCAAACATATCAAAGACATCCCTGTGGAATCATGTTTTTCAGGGATTTCTGAGATTTTTCAACTTTTCTTAACCACTTCTGGACCGGGAGGTTTTCCCCCTTAACCGCTTTACCACCGGAGGATTTTGCTGTCTTACGTCCAGGCCACTTTTTGCGATTCGGCACTGTGCGAATTTAACTGACAATTGCGTGGTCGTGCGACGCCGTACCCAAACGAAATTTACGTCCTTTTTTTTCCCACAAACAGAGCTTTCTTTTGGTGGTATTTGATCACCTGTGCAATTTTTACTTTTTGCGCTATAAACAAAAAAAGAGCGTAAATTTTGAAAAAATAACAATATTTTTCACATTTTTTATATAAAATTCCCCCCCAAAAAAATGTAAAAATCAAAATTTTTTTACATTTTTTGCTAATTTGTTTTCTGCTACCTATGTTTGGTAAAAAAAAAATCACAATAAGCGTATTTTGATTAGTTTGCGCAAAAGTTATTGCGTTTACTAACTAAGGGAAAGATTTCTGTCATTTTTGGTGTTTTTTTTTTTTTAACGAGTTATGGCTGCGATCTGCGATTTTTTTTTGCTCGATTGCGACATTGCGGCGGACAGATCGGACCCTTGACTGACATTTTTGACACTTTTGGGGGTACCAGTGACATTACTACAGTAATCAGTGCTATAAATATGCACTGTTACTGTAAAAATGACACTGGCAGGGAAGGGGTTAATTTTATTGGAGAGGGAGGGGTTAATGTATGCCTGGTGCTTACTGACGTGTGTGGGGGGAGGTGACTGAGTGACACAGGGACAGATCACAGGTTCAGCTATGCTGAACCCTGCAATCTCTCACTGTCTGTCACTTAGGAGATCCGCCCGCTTTGTTTACACAAGCGGGCGGATCTCCAAACTCGATCCCCCGACGATCGGGGAAGAGCAGCGGCAATCGCTGCTGCTCCTCCCCTTGCCCGACTCCCGCTGTGACTGAATACAGCGGGAGCGAGCCTCCGGCGGCGCGCGAGCCTCCGGCGGCGCGTGAGCGCCGCCCACAAGGGGAGGGGTCCAGGTCTACGTCGCTGGACGGGAACGAGCCACTGTGCTTTCTTTTTGGGGTATTTGATCACCTGTGCAGTTTATATTTTTTGAGCTATAAACAAAAAAATAGCAAAAATTCTGAAAAAAAAAAAAAACAATATTTTTTACTTTCTGCTATATAACTTTCCCAATAAAAAAAAATTTAAAAATCTAATTTTTTCATCATTTTAGGCTAATATGTATTCTGCTACATATGGTAAAAAAAATACAAATAGGTGTATATTGATTGGCATGCGCAAAAGGTATCGCGTCTACAAACTTATTTTATTTTTTAACTAGTAATGGGGGTGTTTTCTAACTGTGTGGAGGTTGTATTCACTGAATGAACACAGAGACCTTTGTTCCTAAATAAGAGGACCAACAACAGGATCTCTGTGTTCAAAACTGATAGAACAGCGGTCTGCCATGTTTACAATGGCAGACCACCATTCTGTCCCCATGGGGAGTGATCATAGGTGGCAGGCGACAATCGCGGCTGCCCAAACTGCTGATTTGCGCCCCCTATGGCCAATTGGCACAGGCGCCCCCACTAGCCGTCAGTTACGTCATTTCGAGGGACAGAGCTGACCTGCCGCAGTATATGTACTGCTGGCAGTCGGCAAGTGGGTAAAGAGGAGTTCCAACCACCTATAAAAAAAATTTAGGTCAGCGGCTACAAAAAGTAGACCCAGCAAATGTTTACATCAGCCAAAGAAAATTTTTCAGTGATTTGGCAAGAATTGTGTATTTAATAAAATGCAACAAAAAAAACGGCGACTAATTTAATCACTTGCCGACCAACCGGAAGGTTGGCAGGTTCCCGCTATTCGCCGTACCTGGATGGTGGTCCGCGGGAGTGATCCTGGGAGCGCGCGCCCACTCGCCAGCGGGAAAGCCGATCCAGGGGGACGGCAGCCGCGATTGCCGACGGGCATCAGCGATCGCTCCCTGTGAGAGAGAACAGTGGTCTGCTGTTGTAAACACAGCAGACCGTTGTTCTTTCCGCTATCAACACAGAGCTCCTGTTATCCTCCTATTTAGGAATACAGGTCTCTGTATTGATTTCACAAGCCCCCCCCCCCCACAGTTAGAAAACACCCCCTAGGCTCACATTTAACCCTTTGATCGCCCCTGGGTTAACCCCTTCCCTGCCAGCGTCATTATTACAGTAATAGTGCATATTTTTAGCACTGATTACTGTAGTATTGTCACAGGTCCCCCCAAAAGTGTCAAAAATGTCAGTTAGGGGTCCCATCTGTCCTCCGCAAGGTTGCAATCCCGCTACAAATCGCTGATCACTGCCATTAATTGTAAAAAATAAATAAGTAAATAAAAATAACATAAATCTTTCCCCTAGTTAACTAACTTTTGTGCAAACCAATCAAAATATGCTTATTGGGATTTTTTTTTACCCAAAATATGAAGCAGAATACAAATTGGCCTAAAATGATGAAAAATTAGATTTTTATTTATTTATTTTTTTTTTATGGGAATGTTATATAGCAGAAAGTTATATTGTTAATATTGTTTTTTTTTTCCAGAATTAGCGCTCTTTTTTTGTTTAAAGCGCAAAAAAGAAAAATAACAGGTGATCAAATACCACTAAAAGAAAGTTCTATTTGTATGGGAAAAAAGGGCATTTTTTTTTTTTTTTTGGGTACAACATCGCAGACCGTGCAATTGTCCGTTAAAATAATGCAGTGCTGAATCGAAAAAAATGGCCTCGTCATTAAGGGGGCAAAACCTTCGGGTCCAGAAGTGGAGAATAGAACATTTGTCACTTATACAGTCAGGTCCATAAATATTGGGACATCGACACAATTCTAATCTTTTTGGCTCTATACACCACCACAATGGAGTTTAAATGAAACAAACAAGATGTACTTTAAATGCAGACTTTCAGTTTTAATTTGAGGGTATTTACATCCAAATAAGGTGAACGGTGTAGGAATTACAACAGTTTGTATATGTGCCTCCCACTTTTTAAGGGACCAAAATTGGCTGATCAGCTCTTCCATGGCCAGGGGTGTGTTATTGTCTCATTATCCTATTTACAAGGAGCAGATAAAAGGTCCAGAGTTAATTTCAAGTGTGCTATTTGCATTTGGAATCTGTTGCTGTCAACTCTCAATATGAGATCCAAAGAGCTGTCACTATCAGTGAAGCAAGCCATCATTAGTCTGAAAAAAACAAAACAAACCAATCAGAGAGATAGCAAAAACATTAGGTGTGGCCAAATCAACTGTTTGGAACATCCTTAAAAAGAAAGAACGCACCGGTGAGCTCAGCAACACCAAAAGACCCGGAAGACCACGGAAAACAACTGTGGTGGATGACTGAAGAATTCTTTCCCTGGTGAAGAAAACACCCTTCACAACAGTTGGCCAGATCTAGAACACTCTCCAGGAGGTAGGTGTAGGTGTGTCAAAGTCAACAATCAAGAGAAGACTTCACCAGAGTGAATAGAGGGTTCACCACAAGATGTAAACCATTGGTGAGCCTCAAAAACAGGAAGGCCAGATTAGAGTTTTCCAAACAACATCTAAAAAAGCCTTCACAGTTCTGGAACAACATCCTATGGACAGATGAGACCAAGATCAACTTGTACCAGAGTGATGGGAAGAGAAGAGTATGGAGAAGGAAAGGAACTGCTCATGATCCAAAGCATACCACCTCATCAGTGAAGCATGGCGGTGGTAGTGTCATGGCGTGGGCATGTATGGCTGCCAATGGAACTGATTCTCTTGTATTTATTGATGATGTGACTGCTGACAAAAGCAGCAGGATGAATTCTGAAGTGTTTCAGGCAATATTATCTGCTCATATTCAGCCAAATGCTTCAGAACTCATTGGATGGCGCTTCACAGTGCAGATGGACAATGACCCGAAGCATACTGCGAAAGCAACCAAAGAGTTTTTTAAGGGAAAGAAGTGGAATGTTATGAAATGGCCAAGTCAATCACCTGACTTGAATCCAATTGAACATGCATTTCACTTGCTAAAGACAAAACTGAAGGGAAAATGCCCCAAGAACAAGCAGGAACTGAAGACAGTTGCAGTAGAGGCCTGGCAGAGCATCACCAGGGATGAAACCCAGCGTCTGGTGATGTCTATGCATTCCAGACTTCAGGCTGTAATTGACTGCAAAGGATTTGCAACCAAATATTAAAAAGCGAAAGTTTGATTTATGATTGTTAATCTGTCCTATTACTTTTGGTCCCTTAAAAAGTGGGAGGCACATATACAAACTGTTGTAATTCCTACACCGTTCATCTGATTTGGATGTAAATACCCTCAAATTAAAGCTGAAAGTATGCAGTTAGAGCACATCATGTTTGTTTCATTTCAAATCCAATGTGGTGGTGTATAGAGCCAAAAAGATTAGAATTGTGTTGATGTCCCAATATATATGGACCTGACTGTATAATTATAGCCTGTAGTGTATGTTCATGGTCAAGTGTAAAAATGAAAAGCTCTTTTGATTGTCCAATTATGTCCACTTTGGACTTTTAGTCACTTTTTTGAATTGATCAGAAAACCGATAGTTATGTAATGCAAAAAAAGTACAATGCAATACAATATATGATGACGCTACCCAGCATCAAAATGTTTGGCTTTAATTTGCTAAAATCTTAGAAAGTCTATACAGTTGAAAATTGTTTTTTTAATTCTCATCACCAGGTAGACGTCTAATCTTGACCTTCCTTGCAATTTGAAAAATGCCAGCATTAGTTTTTCTAGCATTTGTCGAGTGTCCTGGTACATGCAGTTGTTTCGCTTTGTATGCCAGACGCCTTGTACAGAATGTTCCAATTTCCCTGAATCTGCCTTTCCGACCACTAGAGTGCTCTGTCTGAATGATGTGTCTCTGCTGTGTATTTTTGCATACTTCATGCTGTTTATGATGATGCATTCCCAGCAATGCCGACATTACAGCCGACTGCTCCTCTGCTTCATGCTGCTACACAGTGCCTCTTTGGACCTGTCTAACTATTATCTAGCTCATCAAGCAGTAATAAATGAAAATGAAGCTATATACTATAATCTCACTTTAATAAAGAGGCATTTGCTGAAAATGGATAGAAGCAATTTACTGTCTTTTAAATTCACACTTTTTGCTATACTCATGCAATTTGCAATCATATGCATTTGCAATTTAGTTTGCACTTTGTTTTTTCGGGGGGTTTTTTCGCAGATAAGAGACACATATCTACAGAATTGCAGTTACTTTTGTGCTGCCCCCAGGAACTGCAAAGCCAGAAAAGTTTAAAGCCCATCGATTTAAAGCGGTTGTATACCGAATCCCTTTTTTTTCCTGCAAGGTAAAGTCATAATGTGCTAGTATGCATCGCATGCTAGCACAATATGTGAATTTTACCTTAAAACAAAGCTGTTCCACTGCCATAATGTCAGTGCTGCAGCCGCTTCCACCTTCACCCGTCTTGCTCCACGGCGGCTCCCTCGCATGCCATTCACGGCACAGGGATTGGAAGGAACAGCAACGGCAAGAGCGCATGCACCAGTGATGTCACTGGCTGCATGTAATGTAAATATCTCCTAAACACGGCACGTGTAGGAGATATATACAAACCCAATTCCAAAAAAGTTGGGACACTGTACATATTGTGAGTAAAAAAGGAATGGACTAATTTACAAATCTCATAAACTTATATTTTATTCACAATAAAATATAGATAACATATCAAATGTTGAAAGTGAGACATTTTCAAATGTCATGCCAAATATTGGTTAATTTTGGATTTCCTGAGAGCTACACATTCCAAGAAAGTTGGGACAGGTAGCAATAAGAGGCCAGAAAAGTTAAATGTACATATAAGGAACAGCTGGAGGACCAATTTGCAACTTATTAGGTCAATCTGCAACATGATTGGGTATAAAAAGGGCCTCTCAGAGTGGCAGTGTCTCTCAGAAGTCAAGGTGGGCAGAGAGGGTCACCAATTCCCTCAATGCTGCGGCGAAAAATAGTGGAGCAATATAAGAAAGGAGTTTCTCAGAGAAAAATTGCAAAGAGTTTGAAGTTATCATAATCTACAGTGCATAATATCATCCAAAGATTCAGAGAATCTGGAACAATCTCTGTGCGTAAGGGTCAAGGCTGGAAAACCATACTGGATGCCAGTGATCTTCGGGCCCTTAGACGGCACTGTATCACATACAGGAATGCTACTGTAATGGAAATCACAACATGAGCTCAGGAATACTTCCAGAAAACATTGTCGGTGAACACAATCCACCGTGCCATTCACCGTTGCCGGCTAAAACTCTATAGGCCAAAAAAGAAGCCAAATCTAAACATGATCCAGAAGCGCAGGCATTTTCTCTCCACATACTGCATCAATTACAACATCATGGCTGCGTAGAAGAAGGATCTGAAAGAAGAAGGATCTGAAATGGCCAGCCTGCAGTCCAGATCTTTCACCCATAGAAAACATTTGGCGCATCATAAAGAGGAAGATGTGACAAAGAAGACCTAAGACAGTTGAGCAACTAGAAGCCTGTATAAGACAAGAATGGGACAACATTCCTATTCCTAAACTTGAACAACTTGTCTCCTCAGTCCCCAGATGTTTGCAGACTGTTATAAAAAGAAGAGGGGATGCCACACAGTGGTAAACATGGCCTTGTCCCAACTTTTTTGAGATGTCTTGATGCCATGAAATTTAAAATCAACTTATTTTTCCCTTAAAATGATACCTTTTCTCAGTTTAAACATTTGATGTCATCTATGTTGTATTCTGTATAAAATATTGAAATTTTAAACTTCCACATCATTGCATTCTCTTTTAATTCACAGTTTGTTCAGTGTCCCAACTTTTTTGGAATCGGGTTTGTACACTACCTATAGGTAAGCCTTATTGCAGGCTTACCTATAGGTAAAAGTCAGGAAAGGAACTTTGCTTCCTCTTTAACAGTTTAAAAAAACTGTAACATTCCCGGCTCGTGTCGGAAATGTAACTGTCGCATAGGTTGGGCTCTCAACTAAACTTTATAAAATATCTGAAGGCTGGTGTCATAACTGATCACATGTGCAGCATCGTGGCAGCTGAATGGAGGCCAAGATGGCAGCTTCCATGGCTGAAAACAATAGGAGGGTTTACTTCCACTATAAGTTATGTAACTGAAGAGTATACAGCAGAAAACAAAAATTATATTTTTTGCACCTTTTGTTACAATTTTCCCATATTTTTATGTTAACCACTTTAAGACCGGAAGGATTTGCCCCCTTTCTGACCAGGCCCTATTTTGCAATTCGGCACTGCGTTACCTAACGGGCAATTGCGTGGTCCTGCGATGCTGTACCCAAATAAAATGGATGTTCTTTTTTTCCCACAAATAGAGCTTTCTTTTGGTGGTATTTGATCACCTGTGCAAATTGTTATTTTTTGCGCTATAAACAAAAAATGAGCGACAATTTTGAAAAAAAAAAACAATATTTTTCACATTCTGCTATATGACATTCTCAAAAATCACAATAAGCGTATGTGCAAGAGTTATCGCGTCTACTAACTATGGGAAAGATTTATGTCATTTGTTTTTTTTTTTTTTTACTAGTAATGGTGGCGTTCTGCAATTTTTTGTGGGACTGCGACATTGCGGCAGACAGTTCAGACCCCCTAACTGACATTTTTGACACTTTTGGGGGTACCAGTGACATTACTACAGTAATCAGTGCTAAAAATATGCACTGTTACTGTAATAATGACACTGGCAGGGAAAGGGTTAACCCTATGGGTGAATAATGGGTTAAATGTGAGCCTACGGGAGTAATTCTAACTCTGGGGGGGGGGGGGGCCGTGGCTTGTGAAATGACCATAGAGACATGCGATCATATATAGAAGGATCTCATGGGCTCTGTGATCATTTCAGGGAGGAAGCGGTCGGTTATGTTTACAACAGCCGACCATTCTTTTCTCTCAGCGGGGAACGATCGCGGGTGTCAAGCGGCAATCGGAGCCACCTGACCCATGCATCGGAGTCCCCGCTGCCGAGTCGGGGCGGAAGCGTGCCGGCGGCGGCGCACGCTCGCTCCCTAGCTTCCCGCGCGCGACCGATGTAGACCTACGTCGGTTTGCGCAGGAGAGCCACCCTGCCGCAGTAAATAGGCGGCGGGTGGTCAAGAAGTGGTTAAGTTCTTTTTTTTTTTGTAAAATCTTTATTTTGTTGCTAGCTTTAAGAAGGAATGCAGTTATCGGAGTACTATAAAGCTAAACTCCAGAAAGATTTGAAAGACACGCATTTTTGCAGTCTTGTATTTATTAATAAATAATAAATGCATTTTAAATGCAAGTAGTATAGTAATACTGTACCATTTATAGGTGCATTTGACTCAGTATCAACCTCTTGAATCCACTGTATAGCAGAGCTCAGGCTGGGAGAGGCAGAAGCAGAACAAGCAGCCAATCAAGTGTGCTGCAGTTCTCATGTGCTAAACACTGACATGCTCATAGAGGCAGAGTGACACAGATAAGCTCACCAGATGCTTCTTCCTTTATTCTTATTTTATTGCCTGGTTAAGGAAAAAATACTTAACAGCAGTAATGAAAAAGCAGGTATTTTGCCCTGCTAGCCAGGCCTGTGCTTTGTGCCAGTGTTGTGCAAATCCCAGGATTGAATGCACAGAAATACAAATCCTATGGCAAAAGGCTGGGACAAGGGGTGGGCAAAAGGGACAGCTGTCCTGGGCACATGGTATCATGTGAGGTGGGGGGGCACCTCGAGGAGATGGGATTTGTGTTGGGAGAGGGAATTTGGAGAGTGGCAAGGGATAAGTGTTTTTCTAGGAGAGGAAACTAGGGGTGTGTGCTAGGAATGGTGATTTGGGAGGATTTGTACTGGAAGGGGAATGAGGGAAGAGGATTCGTTCAGGAAGGGGGGATTCAGGGGGTTTGTCTTAGAAGAGGGGAAATGGTAAGGGGGGAGGGAATTTGTGCCAGGAGGGAATTTATTTTTTTGGGTGATTCGTACTAGTAGGGGTGATAGGGGGGAAATTATGCTAGGAGGGGAAATTTGTTGGGGAGGATTTGTGCTAGGAGGGGGGATTGGGTGAAAAATTTGTGCTGGGAGGGAGGATTCGAAGTGGGGATTCGGATTTGTGCTTGGAGGCGTGATTTGTTTTTCTGGGGTGGGGGATTTGTGGTGGGGGGATTTGAGCTTGGGGGATGGGGGGATAAAGATTTGTGCTGGCAAGGGAGATTTCAGCAGGGGGGCAGATTTGCACTGGGAAGAGGGGGGATTTATGCTTAGGGGGTAAGAATGCTGATTAGTGCTTGATTTTTTGGGGGGTGGGAGATTTTTGCTGACACATAATGCTCATACATCTAGGGGGGGGGTGAAGTTTGGTATATTTGCCCTGGGATCTAGGTGACCTTGTCCCGACGCAGCTATGGCAAGTAAAACATCTCCCTTATATGTAATTCATCTGTGCATTTAGCTTTTTGCTGTGAGTTCAGTGCTAAGTGGCTTTGTCTCTGCAGCCTAGGGACAATTGTTTATGGCAATACTAGACTCTAATGTCCAGATCAGTGTGTTCATTACGGTTCGGTTCTCATTTCCTTAACCACTTCCGGACCACCCGCCGCAGTTTTAATTCGCTATTTGACATTAACCACCGGTGTTATGACAGCAGACAGCTGCCATAACCCCTGTATTTTCTTACAGGGTAGGTGGTCCTCTTTCACATGTAAGTGGTCCCAGCTGGGGATTTGCCATGGGGTGCCCTCCCCCACCCGCTGTTTCCCGGTCTTTTTCACGCTTCCAGGAGCCGTCCGTAGCAGGGAAAACAATCCGGTCCTTTCTGGTCCTAGGCAGTAAGTCAAGTAAGGGCAAGATGCTAAAAAAAAATTACCTTTTTGCTTTTAAGTGTAGATGTGAGATATGAGGTCTTTTTGACCCCAGATCTCTCGTTAAGGACCTGTCCTGCTTATTTCTATTACAAGGGATGTTTACATTCCTTGTAATAGGAATAAAAGTGATCAACATTTTTTTTTTAAAGAGACAGTGTAAAAATAAAAAATAAAAGGTAAAATAAATAAGAAGAAAAAATGTAAAGTGCCCTATCACTCCGAGCTCGCGAGCAGAAGAGAACGCATGCACAAGTCGCACCCACATATGTAAACAGTGTTCAAACTAGTGATTGACCGATATCGTTTTTTTTTTATGCTGATACAGATATTTTGGTTATCAGATATCGGTATCGGCCGATATTTTTTTTTTTTTTTAGGTACTCCTTGTGGAGAAATCTGGAGGTCTGAAAGACCCCAAACTCCTCCGCGGCACTGAAAAGCATTCAAAATGCCAAGTTTGGCTGTTTTGAATGCTGTCAGTTTTTTTAATTCGGCGTCGAGTACCCGGAAGGGATGTCATGACATCCCTTCCGGGTTTTTTACATTGAAACCTGGGTCCTCCCTTCGGCGGCGATGAAGGTAGGATGCCCGGGTCTCCTGGTGGGATGGGAGACCCGGGCGAGCCGCGGAAGGCGGCGGGAGGGGGGGCGTCCCCTCCAGCTCCTTGTAATGACAGCCAAGTGGCTTCTCAGCAGCATCGGTTGTCATTACAAGACAGCCGACCGTCGGCTATGGACACCGGTAACGGGGTGATGCCTCTAGCTGCAGGCATCACCCCGGTACATGCACTTTCCCTAAATATCGGCAATATTGGTAACCTCAGAGGCTGATTCCGATATATTGGGGAAAGTGCATATCGGCCCTCGATATATCGGTGTTGCCGATAATCGGTCGATCTCTAGTTCAAACCACACATGTGAGGTATCACCATGATCTTTAGAGAGAGAGCAATAATTCTAGTCCTAGATTTCCTCTAACTCTAAACTGGTAACCTGTAGAAATTTTTAAAATGTCGCCTATGGGGTTTTTTAGGTACCAATGTTTGTCGCCATTCCATGAGTGTGCGCAATTTTAAAGCATGACATGTTGGGTATCAATTTACTCGGCATAACATTATCTTTCACATTATAGAAAACAATGGGCCTACTTTACTGTGTTCTTATTTATTAATTTAAAAAATATTTTTTTTTCCCCAAAAATTGCGTTTGTAAGACTGCTGCGCAACTACGGTGTGACAAAGTATTGCAACAATCCCTATTTTATTCTCTAGGGTCTCTGCTAAAAAAAATATATATATATAAATTTTGGGGGTTCAAAGTAATTTTATAGCAAAAAATACTGATTTTAACTTGTAAACAAAAAGTGTCAGAAATAGGCCTGGTCCTTAAGTGGTTAAGGCCCCTTTAACACATGCGTCTTTTCCTAGGACTTGGGACTGCAAAGTCGCATGATAAGTTGTACCCCATGATTTCCAATGAGTACTGTTCATATCTGTGCAACTTTAAGTTGCAGCGACTTCAAAGTAGTCCATGCACTACTTTGGTCTGACTCCATAGACCTCAACATTACAGTCAAAGTTGCATCAAAATCATGTCAAAGTCCCGGCAAAATCGTGTCAAAAAATCGTGTCAAAGTCGTGTGACTTTTAGGTCGCACAAGTGTGAATAGGGGCTAAAGCAGTGTTCCATCCTGTATTAAAAATAAACTAAAAGTCAGCAGCTACAAATGCTGAAGCTGCTGACTTTTAATATAAGGACACTTACCTGTCCAGGAAGCCCACAATGTCGGCAGTCCAGCCAATCCATCCATCGGCTTCGGGTGCAGGCGCTGGCATCCTCACTAAGGGAAACAGGAAGGGAAGCCTTGCCGCTTCACAGCCTGTATCCTATTGTGCATGCGTGAGTCGTGCTACACTTTCTTTATGGTCCCGCTGTCTTCTGGGGCCTGGGTGTCTCCCAGAAGGCAGTGGGGGGGGGGAGAGGAGGAGGGGCTGTAAATGACATAGGTCACCATGGAAGTGGGAGTGGGTACCTGTTTTTGACAGGTATCCGCTCCCACAACCCCCCCCCCCCCCCGAAAGGTACCAAATGTGCACCGGAGGTGGAGAGGAGGCAGATAAGCAGAGTTTCCCGTTTTGGGTGGAGCATTGCTTTAGGAGGTTCTTTGAAGATGGGAGAGGTCAGGGCTGGCCCAAGACATTGTGCTACCTGGGTCCAAAAATTAACTGCTGCCCCCCAACAACTCCCCCCCCCCCCCCAAAAAAAAAAAAAACGCCCACCAAAAGGCCCCCAAATCCTTTTTTTTAAATCATGATAATTAAAATTAAAATTACATATATCAGGAAGTCAGATTCACATGCAACAGCCAGCACCTTGTCTACATGAAAAACTTGTAAGGGCTGTGTGTGTGTATGTGTGTGTGTGTGGGGGGGGGGTTAAGAGGCTGCTTTGTGGGGGGGGGGGGGTTAAGGGGCTGCTCTGTGGGGGGGGGTTAAGAGGCTGCTTTGTGGAGTATAGGGACAAAAAACAACAAAGTTTAGAAAACATTATATGTACTGTTATCTTCCTCCATAAATCCTCATTGGACTGGTCCACCAAACACCCACTGTCTGTCTTCAGTCCTCCCGTCATTCCTGTTTCTGCCACTGCCCTAGAAGATCCAGCCTGCCCTGTGTGAGATGGTGCGTGCTGATGTCTGACGTCATTGCGCACACCAAGATCATGCAAGGCACGTTCCCCGGAGGAGACGCTTCGCCTCCTCATACTCACTACGAGTGGCAGTATGAGATGGAGAAATGCCGCCTATAATGCGTCGCAAACTGATGACACAAAAGACTGCTGGAAAAAAATCTTGGGTGTCAATTTGCTGACCCTCTCAAAGTGTGCCTGAGTCCAATGGACCCAGTAGGACCCATGGTAGGGTCTGCCCTGGGAGAGGTGCTCTGCATTGATGTAAGTTCATCTGCAAGTGGCCAGACTAGCCTGAAGTTGCATCTTCTGCAGGAAATGAGGATGAAATCGGACCCCAGAAAGCTGCAGACCATGTTGTCAAACACAACGATTTGGGCAGAAAAGATTAGTTATGACATTTTTTTTTTTACCACACTGCAGGAACAAAAACACTCACAAGATGAGGTACAAAAAGCTATTTGATTGTATTTTATCATCAGCTTATTAAGTGAATGAATCTGTTTTATCATTATAAACTGGCAACTGGCAAGTCATAGAAAATGAGAAGGCAGTGCTTAGGTTCACTGGTCTGGAATAACTGGCTGCCGCATATAGACAGACTGAGGGGCTGCTGAAAGGCCTGAGAACTTGGCAGTGCTTCCACCCTGAGTTCACAATGCATAGACATCTGTGATGTGCCCGCAGTCCAATGGCCTTCATTACTTATTTGGCTTATAGCACCTGGGCACATCCTGTGAAGTCAGCCAAGGGCAACTATTCTGAATGATGGGGAATAACCAAGACTCACTGAAACAAATTAAACTGCTAAAGCATTCAGAATGTAATGAAGTAAACCCCACAACAGGTAATGTAACATTTAATATTTGTTCCAAAAATAGCTCCTAATTAACAAAAGTAAATGCTTTCTTTGTGTTTACAAATCTCAATTACATATATACTGCATAACATGACAGTATGCTATAATATATTAAACCATTTAACAAAAAAGACTAAATATACATTTTAGAAATATATATATAAAAAAAAATGTAAAT
The DNA here is from genome assembly GCF_965119305.1 of Pelophylax lessonae. Classification (NCBI taxonomy): domain Eukaryota; kingdom Metazoa; phylum Chordata; class Amphibia; order Anura; family Ranidae; genus Pelophylax; species Pelophylax lessonae. The sequence goes on from NC_138770.1 coordinate 453,917,433, forward strand.
GATTTAACCACTTGACCTCTGAAATGTTTACCCCCCTTCCTGACCAGGCAATTTTTTGCAATACTGCACTGCATTACTTTAACTGACAATCGTGCAACGCCATATCCAGGGCTTTTTTTCTCAGAAAAAAGGTGCAGGAACTCAACCATGCCTCCCTAAAAGCCCCCTCAACCCCCCAGAGATGTATAGTAAGTAAGTAGAACTACTTCACTACTGTACTTAAGTACCGAAATGCGGTATCTGTACTTTCCTAGAGTAGAATTTTTTTCTCCTACTTCCACTTTTACTTCACTACATTTTTTCAATGATTTCAATACTTCTACTCCGATATTTTTTTTGTGCTGCATAGTTACTCGTTACTATTATAAAAATTACCACTGCCAGAACAGTAGATGGCAGGTTTCATGAAGCTCAAAACATGTGTATTATCAGCGCATACGAAAATAAATGCTACTGTATGTATAAATAAAATCTGCATTTGAAATAATAAAAAACAATATGATGTTCAAACTTTTGACTTCTTTCTTTAATAACTACATAACACAGTACTTGTACTTTTACTTTCAGTACTTGAGTAGCAATTTTTTTTTCAAAATTACTGGTACTTTTACTTTCAGTACTTGAGTAGCAAAATTTTTAAAAAAACTACTTGCAATACTTAAGTACAAAAAATGTTGAATACTTTAGTACTTCTACTCAAGTCACTTTTTGATCGAGCACTTGTACTTTTTCGCAAGTATGGGTTTTGAGTACTTTATACAACTCTGCAACCCCCACACGCACCCGCCAAAATGCATCAAATACTGGGTGTGGTAAATTTCACTAAAAGTGGGCGCGTTTTAAAGAGGCATTAATTGCCAGGAGTGAATTACTTACTGAGTTCAGGGGTGCGCTGTATACAGAGCACAGAGTCTAGCCTTCTTCCACAGCTGCTTACTACTGAGTCCCCCATCCATATCTCAACTTCACCCCTCTTCACCGTTGACTTCTGCATGCAACCCCCCTCCACTGCCTCTATCTCTCCCCCCCCCCCCCGTATCTTAAAAGCTCCACCATCTTCCACATGTCTTACTATTGTTGCTGTATTAAGCGGAAGCACCCAGACGGCTCTAGTACCTCCCCGCACACTGTAGGTGGCTCCACCTTTCTCATTTGCAAGGAGATCATCCAGTGGGGCATCGGCATCCGCACTGCACCCTGGACACCTACATCTCCCTTGTCCCCATTCTGCACTCAGTGGGAACCACTCAGGAAATCAGATCTGTGGGAACTGTTGGGAGACAAGCTGTCTCTTGTTAACACAAAAGCCGGACGTCTGTATTTACAAGTGAGAGTGCTGAGCAGAAAGCAGAGGACCCGAGCCAGAGCTGAGTTCCCCCAAGTTCCAGCTGAAAAAAAGCCATCCAAATAAAATTTATGTCCTTTTTTCCCCACAAATAGAGCTTTTGGTGGCATTTGATCACCTCTTCCATTTTTTTTTTTTTTTTTTGCGCTAAAAACAAAAAAAGAGAATGACAATTTTGAAAAAAAAAACAATATTTTTTTACTTTCTGCTAAAAAAAATATCCAATAAAAAAATACAAAAAAAATCAAATTTATTGATAAATTTAGGCCAATATGTATTCTGCTTCCATGATTTTGGTAAAGAAAAATCCCAATAAGCATAGATTGATTGGTTTGCGCAAAAGTTATAGCGTCTACGAACTATGGGATAAATTTATGAAATTTTTGTGTTTCTACTAGCAATGGCAGCAATCAGCGACTTATAGTGAGACTGCCATATTGCAGCAGACAAACTGGACACTAAGACACTTTTGACACTTTTTTGGGGACCAGAGACATTATTACACTGATCAGTGCAATAATATGCACTGTCACTGTACTAATGACACTGGCTGGGAAGGGTTTAACATCAGGGGCGATCAAAGGGTTAATTGTGTGCCTAGCTGTTGTTTTACTACTGTGAGGGAGAGGGAGGTACTTTTACTAGAGGAAGGCATAGATCTGTGTCCCTGCTCTGCAAGAACACAGGATCAATGACTTTCTTACTGACATACCGGTGATCTGCCTTGTTTACCTATCACTGTTCTGCATTTGTACAGAACGATCAGCGGGTGCCGGCAGACATTGGGTCCACAGTACCCGCTGTTTAGAATCACAGCGGGAGTGAGCCCCGGGGGCACGCACTCACACCCAATACACAGAAGTGCAGGATCACGTATTTGAGAGGGTTTGGGGAGGTTTGGTTTGATGCACCAGGTTTGGCCCCAGTAGACCTAATTAGAGATAGGATATTGGGGTAGAGTGCTTTTGGTTACTCAATTCTGGGTATTACTATCTGATTTTGGAGTGTGCAATATTAATCCTCTATTGGCACTGGCATTTTTGTTTCCAGCCACTAGGTGGGGCTGTATGTTCTCTTTAAAGAGCTATATGCAGTTGGAAGCTGTAATTGCCTATTTGGGTTCTACTGTTTTGTACATTACAACTTTGCATTTTTTTGTGAGTGTCTATGGAACATGTATGCCTGAATGTGTTCTAATAAAACTTTCTTCTGATTTAAAAAAAAAAAACTATTCTGTATAGCAAAGATGTGTATACTTACCTAATCCAAGGAAAATCTGGTCCAGTCAGCTGATCTCTCTAGTGGCTGGCTGCAGGGGAGAACAGTGACAGAAGCTACAGAGCCTGGGCAGTGATGTCATCCATAAACTCACAATGAGTCATACGTTGTCTGCTTTGCCTCCTCTACACTAAAGCTGGCGCTGGGACCCGATCCCATGACTGGACCAGAGTACTCTTAGATTAGGTAAGTATACACATCTTTCCTTTACAGAGTAGATATTATATGGGTTAGAGCGGAGGTGGGTGTAGATTTAAAGTGGTTGTGAGGGTAGAAGGTTTTTTATCTTAAATTCTATGCATTAAGAAGCAGCAGCAGCCCCCCTATAACTTACCTGAGCCCCCTCCCTATCCAGCGATGTCCACAAGTGCTTCGGCCGTCTGGGACTCTCTCTCCTGATTGGCTGAGTCACAGCAGTGGTACCATTTGCTCCTGCTGCTGTCAATCAAACTCAGTTAGCCAATCAAGGGAGAGAGGGGGCAGGGCCGAACCGCAGCTCCATGTCTGAATGGATACATAGAGCTGCAGCTCGGCTCAGGTGCTTACTGTAGGGGCACTCAACAGGAGGGAGGAGCCAGGAGCTCCAGCCAGGGACCCGAGAAGAGGAGGATCTGGGCTTCTCTGTGCAAAACCAACTGCACAGAGGAGATAAATAGTACATGTTTGTTATTTTAATAGAAAAAAAACAGACTTTACAATCGTTTTAAGCTTAGTTCGATTTTGACTTCTACTTTAACTACACCACACTACAAAAGTAGTTTTAAGAATCTATTTTGGATTAATATGGAAATGCTTACATGTATAGTGATTTTGTACTTATTTTCTTTCATTAGACCTAAAAAAAAAAAAAAAAAAAAAAAAAAAAAGAACCCTTTTTAGAAATAATTAAAAAAAAATACTGTATATCACGCTACAGGTCACAAAATACAGCAAAAAAAAAAAAAAGTTGTACCTTTTACTATTAAAAACAGCCCTTGTCACAGTCATTTGACTTTGATTGGGTTGCCTGAGTATATGTCATCAGTGTGCTGCAGGCAGGAAGACTTTTCAAAATTCATTTTTAAGTGCCAGGCAAATGCCTTTGCTAAGCTGATATGAAGCTATTGGAAGTCAGCCGGAAGCATTTCCTTAGGCCCCTTTCACACATGCTGTCCGTTTTTCCATTTTTCATCCATCCGTTGACGGATGAAAAATGGACATCAATGCATCTCTATGGAAAAAACGGATGTAAATGGATGATCATCCATTTACATCAGTTTAGATCCGCATCCGTCATCATCAGTTTTTTTTTAAACTGAACAAAGCTCTAATTTTCTTCCGTTAAAAAAATGAATCAGACAAAAAAACGGATGTAAACTGACAAACTGGTCAGTTTTTCATTCGTTTTTGCATTGGTAGTGGATGTAAAAAAAGCTGATGAAAAACTGACTGTAGTCACTTTATGGAAAGCCACAAGGCGAGAGGATGCCGGAGAGGCAGCCGGACATTTGTGAACTGCATAGGCACCAGAATTTACCTTTATATTTTTCAAATTTTTTTTATTTAAAAAAGTATTATTTAGGTCAGTACAGATATGTTACACTTGCAAATGTGTGATCCTGTAACAAAAGAAAGAATAAAAAAAATTAACATCTAATGAAAAAAATAAAAATAAATGTATTTTGACATAAGGAGTAGATGTACAATATACATTATTAACCACTTGCCGACCGCCGCACGACTGTTTACTGGGGTCAGCCTCTCACAGGCAAAGTGACGTAGTACTATGTCGCTGGCCTGTGAGGCTCTAGGGAGCGAGTGTGCGCCGTTGGAGGCGCGCTCCCCCTCGCTCACGGACCCCCCCCCCCCCCGTTGGTTACACCGGGAGAAAGGCAGGCGGCTAATGTAAACAAAGCCGCCTGCCATTCTCCCCTGTGTAACAGCAGAGATCATACGGTCCTGCTATGGAGGACCGTAGATGTCTGCTGTTACATGAAAAGCCACATCCAATCACAGTTAGAAGCACGCCCCTAGGGACACACTTAACCCCTCCTTCTCCAATAAAGTTAACCCCTTCCCTGCCAGTGTCATTTTTACAGTAACAGTGCATATGCATAGCACTGATTACTGTAGTAATGTCACTGGTACCCCCAAAAGTGTCAAAAATGTCAGTCAAGGGTCCGATCTGTCCACTGCAATGTCGCAGTCCCGCAAAAAAAAATCGCAGATCACCGCCATTACTTGGTAAAAAATAAAACAATAAAAATTACAAAAATCATTCCCTTAGTTAGTAAACGCAATAACTTTTGTGCAAACCAATCAAAATACGTTTTTTGCGATTTTTTTTACCAAAAATATGTAGCAGAAAACAAATTGGCCTAAAATGTTAAAAAATTTTGATTTTTACATTTTTTTGGGGGGGAATTTCATATAAAAAAAATGTGAAAAATATTGTTATTTTTTCAAAATTGTTGCTCTTTTTTTTTATAGCGCAAAAAGTAAAACTCGCACAGGTGATCAAATACCACCAAAAAAAAGCTCTATTTGTGGGAAAAAAAAGGGGCATAAATTTAATTTGGGTACAGCATCGCACGACCGTGCAATTGTCTGTTAAAGTAACGCAGTGCCGAATCGCAAAATATGGCCTGGTCAGGAATGGGGTAAAATCTTTCGGTCTTAAAGCGGTTAAAAATACGCTCATTGAGAATTTTTTTGTCAAAGACATGTAGCTAAATACATTTTGGCCTAAATATATGACAAAAATTGAATATATTGGGTATTTTTTAACTGTCAAAGTAGAAAAATATTGTTATTTTTTCAAAATTGTCGCATTTTTTTATTAATATCGCAAAAAAATGAAAAGCGCAGAGGTGATCAAATACCACCAAAAGAAAGCTCTGTTTGTGGGGAAAAAAGGACGTAAATTTTGCTTGGGTACGGCATTGCATGACCGCGTAATTGTCAGTTAAAGTCGCACAGTGTCGAATCACAAAAAGAGGCCTGGACGTAAAGCAGGAAAATCCTCCCGTCCTAAAGTGGTTAAAAAAGTATTATTTAGTTCAGTACAGATATGTTACACTTGCTAATGTGTGAACCTGTAACAAAAGAAAGAATAAAAAACAATTAACATCTAATGAAAAAAAAAAAAAATAAATGTATTTTGAAATAAGGAGTAGATGTACAATATACATTATTATTTAGGGTGTGTTCTAATAAATTCCCCTCTTGCCTTAGATCCTTTGTTGACAGCTGTGCTGTTTATCTTGGTTACTGGGTTACGTCGTTCATGTATAGTATTAAATTCTTATAGAGCTAAATTCTTTTACAGGACACGCGCTTGTTAATATTTGAATGTATAGATAGGATAGAAGGTCATTACTTGTACAAATGTTTGGTTGCTGCACATGATGACTTGCAGAACGGAAATTTCTGTATGACAAAGTCTTCTCCTCCTTCTACAAGCAGTGGAAAGTGAAATGAATGTGAACATATACTACTAACCATAAACAGAATGTCTTCCAGGCGTACAATATGATTTGTGGCTGTACTTTGGTGACATTTTGCCTAAGACTTTCTTCCGTTGCTGTAAACTAAATGTATGAATCCAAAATGTCTAGTTCTATTTAATATTGTTCAATAGTACAGAAACACTGTTTTTAAATCTTGCTTTCCATTTTTCTATGACAAGTATTGTGCGCTTACATTTTTTTTATCATTTTAAACCCAGGACCTTTTCCTCCATTCTTGAAAGTTTTAGCTTTTTAAAGCGGAGTTCCACCCAGGAGTGGAACTTCCGCTGATCTGCCTACTCCCCCCCTCCCGTGACACATTTGGCACCTTTTGGGGTGGGGGGGAGACGGGGTACCTGTTTTTGACAGGTACCCTTCCCCACTTTTGGGCCCCCCTCCTCCTTCCCCGCCGCTGGGCCAAAAAGAAAGTGCAGCACGCTTTGCACTTGCACAGTAGGTCACTGCTGGTTTCCCTTATTACAAATGGCGGCGGCAACACCTGACATCCGATCCGAAAATCAGCTGGGTTGCTGACATCGCAGGCTGCCTGGGGAGCAGTGCTTTAAGTGGCCCAAAAGAGGTGCCGGTACTCTATTATAGCCTATAAATTTTGTCACCCCCACCCCACATCAGGGTCCCCACAGAGCACCCCCCCTGGCCTGGGCTGGGACTCACTGGTGGTGACTGGTCTGGCTCTGGAGTGGGAAATATTCTTGGGGGGGCAATTGAGGGCGCAGATGTCTAAAATGAGCGTACTGGTACGCTAAGGCGCACGGAGAGGTGGCAGTATGCTCAAGAGTGGCGGTGCATACCGGCCCTCTTAAAGCACTGCTGGGCAGGTAAGTTTTTTTATATGTTAAAAGTCAGCAGCTATAGTATTTGTAGCTGCTGACTGTTATTTATTTTTTTCCCCAGGCAGAACTCCTCATTAACTTATCTTCCTTCTTCTTTTAAAGCGATATTAAAGTGATTGTAAACTATAACTTTGTAAAACAGTTTAAAATAGAAATTAAAATGCAAAACATTTTTGTGTAGATATAAAAAAAAGATAATTATAAATACCTTTTTTATAAGTGATCACATTCCCTCTGTTCTCAGCTGCATAGGATCTGGGGGGAGGAGAAGCAACAGCACACTGAGCTTCCCTGTGAATGGCTGTGCAGCGGGTGGGGGGTTTAGGACAAGTCTGAACAATGAAGGAGAGCAGGCTGAGTTCCCAGCATAGCTAGAGAACTGACCATGGAGTGCTCTGCTGCTTAGTGTGGTCAGTTTTTAAGAGGAAAGCAAGGGGACTAGCAGGAACACCAGGAATTTCACACAAAGGAAGCAATACAAAGAGAACAGGATACTTTCTCATACACGTGCATGGTACAACAGACACATAACAGGAATATGAAGTGTTGAAATAACAAACACTTTCAAGTCTTGTTTTTTTTTTTTTTTAATAACAAACATTGTATACTTACCTGCTCTGTGCAATGGTTTTGCACAGAGCAGCCCGGATCCTCCTTTTCCCAGGTCAGGTGCCGCCGATCCTGGGTCCTCCCTCTTGTCAGGTGCCCCCTAAGCAAGCAGCTTGCTGTGGGGGCACCCAAGTAGGTGTGCTCCTGACCCGTGGCTCTGTGTGTCTATTCACACACTGAGCCATGGCTTAGCCCCACCGCCTCCATCTCCTAAATGGCTCACTATCTGTGACTGACAGCAGCGGGAGCCAATGACTCCACTGCTGCCAAAAGCCACTCAGGAGTCCTTGTCGCCAGAGAGGCAAGGCTCTCATGGATGTCACTGGATGGAGAGGGGGCTCAGGTAAGTATTAGTGGGGTCTGGGGGGGGCTGCTGCATACAGAAAGTTTTTTACCTTCATGCATAGAATGCATGAAGGTAAAAAAACCTTATGCCTTTACAACCACTTTAACATTGTGATGCACATTAGACAAAATAATTTGCTTGAGAATATCATTAGCTTAGTGATTCAGCTATGTATAAATAAGCGCTGTCACACTGATGGCGCTGAACAATCCAAATCCATCTGATCCATCCAAAAAATGCTGGCAGGAAAGAGGGAGAAGAGTGGGGATTTCAAATCCCCGGACCACTAGAGTGTCTGTGGGAGGGAGTTGACAGCTTGGCAACCCAGGAAGTAAGTATAGTTGACGGATATTTAGGAAGTGGGGAGCTAAAATGCTCCCATCTTTCCTGGACAGCCAGGCTTCATGCTCAGCAAAGGCTTTGTTATGACTTTTGGGGGGGCCCACACTTTTTGCCATATCAGATTCAAAGGCTCCAGCATGGAATTAAAGAGAGGACTCAATTTTTTTGCTTTTTAGTCTTTTGGGGGGGTCTTTTGCTTCGGTCCCCCTTTACCAGGTTCTCATCAAAGATAAGGGTCTGATACATTATGTACTTTTAGGAGGAACCCCACACCATTGCTAACAAGAAGCATCATAGTTGATTAATTAGCGCTGTCACATTGATGGCACTGAACAATCCAAAAAACGCTAGCAGGGAAGCGGGAGAGGAGTGGGGATTTCAAATCCCCGGACCACTGGAGGGTCTGTGGGGGGGTGTTGACAGCTTGGCAACCCAGGAACTAAGTATAGTGGGGGACCAAGGGGGTGGTGAGGGTATCTGGTGTTAGTTCACCTTTACTATTTTTTATGTAAAGGTGAACACTTTAAAGCTTGCATAATGTATTTTTCTCTCTTGTTACTACATTTTGTAATAGTACAGCTGTCACTTCTAAATGTGACTACATATCCTTGCTTGGAGAGGATCTTCATTGACAATAGGTTATTTTCAAGAGTAGGAACATGTAGTACATCAACACAATTGGTATCTTCCTGTTGACTGTTTGGGATAGATGGCAGTGTAAATAACCTTCCCGTTATTTATTTTGAGAATGATCTGTTGTCATTTTTTTATATCCTGCATTGATCAAAGTGAGTGAAGACATTTTTATCATTGGTCATATGACTTGTAGCCTCGGAGGTATTGCACAAGGTGAAAAATGATGAGGCCTCCTTTTTGGAGTAAAAGGCGCATTCAATATCTGAAGTGTATTCTATTTTCCTTTAAAACCTTTGGCCTATTGATGTTTAACTTGTCTCTTTTCATTCTAGCTTTTCAAATTCTGCAGTTTGCCTTTTAGTGACATGTCTTTTGCACACAGTACATATTTCAAGCTGCATATTGCTATTACGTTCTTTTCCACCTAAATTCATCCATAAGGTTGCCTTTAACATTTCCCAGGACAAGCTCATCATCTGGGCAGGCATCAAGTGTTGTAACAATTATCTCATAGCTGTCTTGGAGACCATTGAGTAGCAGTGCTACTATATGACAGTTTTTTATTTCTTTTCCTTTAGCTTACAGTCAATTCCCCATTTCTAAAGAGCATCTTACTGTATATAATGCTGCATTAAGGTCCGGTTCACACTTATGCGATGCGGGAAGGCTGCGAATCCGCAGCCTGTTCCCGCATCGCACACGCACCCCCGGCAGTTCACCCCCCCACACGCACACGCACCCCCAGTTTGATCGCATATCGCAGTGCGATCTTGCAGTTCGCACAGGATTGGATCGCACAAGTGTGAACCTCTGTGCGATCCGATCCTGATGCGGCTACAATAAAGGGTCCCTGTGCGTGTTTGCTGCGGGTGCGGTGCGAATTTAGCCATACAAAATGTATGACTAAACTCGCACCGCACAGCCGATCGCATGTAATGAAGGAGCAGTGCGCTCCGACATTACATGCGAACCCCGCACTCGCATAAGTGTGAACCGGGGCTTGGTCTTGCACCAGCGTAGTCAGGTACAGCTTTCCAATTAATTACAGTTTATTGCTAAGAGTTGCTCTTATTACTTTCTGTAGCTCATCTCACATTTAATTTGCAGTTTACACATGCATATGTCTACATTACATGGGTGTCCAACCTTTTGGCTTCTCTGGGCCACATTGAGTGTAGAGAAATTTTCTCGGGCCACATGTAAAATATATACTATAGTTAAAGTATATAAGTAATAAAACGCCGCTGCCCCATGGCCCCCCCCCCCCAGCACTAATTTAACACAACTAGAGGATGATCCCTTCTGGAGCAGCCTCTGCCTACAGTTATTTTGAAGCCGCTGTGGCCGTGCCCCCGACTTCCTTCCTCCCCAGCAAAAAAAAAAAAAATTGTCAGAGGGCAGTGGGCCGAATTGCCTGCGGCTCTGGGCCGCAGGTTGGACATGCCTCGTCTACAATTAGATCAGCATCTATGCTACTGAGGGATATAATACATTGTATACTTTGAACTTTTTGATATTTCTTTATCCACTTATCTTTAGGTGGGTTAGATCTGGGCTCTTGTATTTACCTCCATGAGCCCTCTTATTAGCAGCATTTTCATTATAAACTTTCAGAACTGGTAGTTCAGGTTTGTGAGATTAGCAAACCTAAAACTTTGATGAAACGCAGTTAGTAGCCATCATATATACTTTCTGGCCTCTTTCGCAGAGGCTGTTGTGCTGTAATCTGCAACAGAATTTACAACTTTGACTGTTGCTGAACCCATAACCTATTGTAATGTTGCAGCAGATATAGTTTCTTTTAAACGGTTTTTATTGAAGGCAAAAGAACCATGGTACAGCAATATGCAGTGAAAATAGTAGGTACATGCCTAGATAAAACAAGGCACATTGAGATACAAAACTGCTGTATACAAAACTGCTGTATATAACATACAAACAACATGTAACAAATGCAATACATATATGGGATCGACCCGACGTACCGTCTGGGATGCAATGAGGGTGCGCTCAAACTGTAGGTGTGGCTGAGGCCACGCTACGTGGATGGACCCCCACACGGAAGGGGTCTCAACAAAAACCAAGGTATAGCTCTTAAGTGGGTACGCCAGGGGCCGAGTGGGGAGGGGGGCTGGGTTGACAGGTCTGGAAGAAAGTAGGGTAAGTAGAGGAGGGTCATGGGGGGGAGGTAGCAGCGCGTGCAGATATAGTTTCTAACCAGTCACAATGTGTTGGAGACATGGCTAAGCCATTCCTATTTTATTTAAAGCTACTAGGAAAGAGCCTCCGTTTTGGTCCAAATCCATTTTTTGTTGAACCCCCAGCTGCAGGGGGGAAGTGATACATTTAGCAGCCTTATTACTAATGCTGTTAAATATAATAGCTTTTCAGTCAGGATGATGGTAAAGGGAACCAGAGGTCACTGGTGTGCCATCAACCTGAAATCTACCCCCCAACAGCCCATTCAGCTGTTAAGGGGTAGCCATAGCATAAACAAAATGGCATTGGATCCACAGCAAATTTCATACCAGAGCATGTAGCCTGACAGGCCAGGAAAAAGTGTAGATAATCCCCTAAACCCCCGCCCTCCTGAAACATACTAGGCTGCATGCTCTCACAAACACCTTGTCCTTATGTTAATGCAAACAAGGGCCTCTTCCCCATAACTTGGCCCTGTGGTTGTGGTAGTCTGAAGGTGGAGGCCTATGGGAATCTGGAAGCCACATTTAAATACTGCTTCCCTCCATTTAAATGAGTAAGGAGTACATAGTTCCCCTACTTATTCACAAAAATAATTAAAAGTCCTTCAATGTAAATCTGAAAAACAATCATGTCGCCCAGCAATGCAGATCTTCACCAATCACAATAAATGATGTGCATTTGTCACTGACCAAGTATTGTCCATATTTATTCAATGACATTGCCTGGGAGACCTCACCCATTTATATCCCTTTCGCAGCAGGGCCAGCTGTCATTAGCATCAATTGAGGGATGGGATTGGATGTGTCATCGTGTTTTTTCATTTGGTGGGTAGATGAGCGATCTGCAGATCCTCCTCTTCTTGGGTCCCTCTCTGATGTTCCTGGCCCCTCCCTCCTGTTGAGTGCCCCCACAGCAAGCAGCATGCTATGGGGGCACCTGAGCCAAGCCACAGCTCCCTTTGTCCATTCAGACACGGAGCCCTGCCCAGCCCCCTTTCTCTCCTCATTGTCTGACTGACTTTGATTGACAGCCAATGGCACCGCACTGCTGTCTCAGCCAATGAGGAGGGGAGTCCCGAGCAGCCTAGACAATCCTGCAACATTGCTGGATCTAGATGGACCTCAGGTAAGTATTTAGGGGGCCTAGGGGGGCTGCTACACACAGAAGGCTGCTTATCTTAATGCATAGAATGCATTAAGATAAAAAAACCTTCTGACTTTACAACCACTTTAAGGAAGGGGAGGACAGATGATTAATAAAAAGTGCCTACGACAAAATTTGTCTCAACTAGAGCACAGACAATCAGCTTTTACATTTTATTTTCTAAGCTGTGTTGAATATTGAAAGATATACGCTGATTGGTTGCCATATGGCAGCAGTTGATGCAAAACACAATAGAAGTCAGGCAGATAGAATTTTCAAAATATAAAGTCAATCCTAGCCTTTATGACGGATAAGTGAATTTTTTTAAACTGATGGTTTAACTTGTCAAAAAAACATCTTCCTAGATTATGTTTTTGAGAAATGTTATCAATGAACAAAACATAACCACCCACAGGCAAAAACACGCTACAGTTTAGAACAGTGGTCCTCAACCCTGGCCTACAGGGCCCGCTAACAGGCCAGATTTTAGGTATTACCTTGGGGAGATGCAGACTAGAGTACTGCAGTCACTGAGCCGCAAATGATATCACCTGGGATGTATTTCAGTTATCTTGAAAATCTGGCCTGTTAGTGGGCCCTGTAGGCCAGGGTTGAGGACCACTGGTTTAGAACATCCCTGGGGCTGCCATTAATCCTAATGGCACCCCACCCATTGGAAATTGCAGTGAGGTTTCCTCGCACTGAGAATTGCACTGCACTTGGGATTTCCGCAAGGGATGTGTTTTCAGAAAAGGTTCAGGGACAGCAGCAAAACACGGATCTCAGACCCACACAAGTGTGAGCCTACCCTTTCACTGAATTACTGCACACATCTGTTAAATGCACAGGAATTCACACCATATTTCAAGTAATAATACACACACCTCGTATATTTAGACAGTATTTGCTTATCCTTGAGCTGAACTTTAAAGACTATGATCATTCACATAATAGATACAAGACCTGTAAAGCTGTGTCCTAAATTGTATTTTTTTACATGAAATCCACCAATATGATTTTGCAGTGAAAGGGGTGTCTATTCTTGAAAGTTTAGGCATAGATATCCCACCCTAATGATCAATATAAATAATCCTAATATGGTTTAACTATGGGTTATATGGTTAAATCTTCAGTATCAACCTAAGCTGACCCTTGAATAACAATTTTACTTTTTTCTATTTTAAAACTCTCCATAGCTTTTACATCTTAAAACTTGCAATGCATACCTACTATGCACTGAAAATACAATGAATTTAAATGTATTCTGTAGCTAACAATGTTTAAAGCAGTTCTATTTCTCCGAGTCTTCCTATTAGTATGGAGGAAGATTGCAATACTCGTAAATCAATTCCAAGTGAAATGTTCTGAATTGACGGTGTCAGAGGAGAATAACAGCTGTTATGGGAAAATCCTGAATGGTGCCATAAAAAAAAAAAAAAAATCTTGTCTCTTGGAAAATGGAACTGAGAAAATGTTCTGCTCAGACAGAAAGTGATAGCTAAAATACTAAAGGGGATGTGAAAGGTGACATTGCTGTAAAGCATATATAGTTCTGTGCAAGTTTCTTTCTTGTCTCGTTCTACTATTTTCTGTCATTTTTTTGGTTTATGTTCTGTAATTTGACCTTATGGTTCGGTTTATCTTCCAAACTTCAGTAAGATAGCTGAACAGATATCTGACATTTGAAACTATCTGGCCTTTACTATCTAGAATTGGCCTTACAATTGTCTTTGCACCAATGACCTTTCAGTAGACGGATTGCCAGGAATGCCCAAATATCAATTTCCATTCTTGTCTTGCAACATCAGAGTGAACAAATGAGCTGAATGCATAATGGTTTCCTATACAATGGTTTACATGTGTTTATAATTTAAGTTCTTGATTTATGCTGCACGTACTTTGTACGCAAACATTACATAGCATTTATACAGTAATTAAGGCCATCAGTTACAAAGCCATCTTGGTCATCTGCTGAACACTTTATTACCAGCTCTAACGTGTTTACTAAATTAGGGTTTATTAATTAAGGTTTCTTAAAAATAAGCTTTTTATTCTATTACATTTTAAAGTACATTAAAATATGCAATATCTGAATAGCAAAAAGTGCCAAAACTACAACTTTACAACCATAGTACCATTCTAAAACTGTAAGACCAGTAAGGGACTAGCAATAATTAATTGTGTGTCAGCAAGAGACATGAGCAAATTTGTTTTAACTGCTTTTAATTAAACCAGTTGCCCTCACAATCAACAATGTGGCATGAATGCCTACTACAAGTTATTCATTTTTTCTATTTTAGATAGTGTCATTTATGTCTCTTGGAAAAACAGAAAAAAATGAAACTCTCTTAGTTTCCATGCAAGCCACCCCATTTAAACCTTAATACAATTCTAAAAAGGTGTCTCGGCAAAAACATTTTAGGACACAACTTTATTTTGGGTAGGGTCCTACTGCTTTTTGGATATTTAATATATGTACATACAGTATCTCACAAAAGTGAGTACACCCCTCTCATTTTTGTAAATATTTTATTATATCTTTTCATGTGACAACACTGAAGAAATGACACGTTGCTACAATGTAAAGTAGTGAGTGCACAGCTTGTATGACAGTGTAAATTTGCTGTCCCCTCAAAATAACTCAAAACACAGCTATTAATGTCTAAACCACTGGCAACAAAAGTGAGTACACCCCTAAGTGACAATGTCCAAATTGGGCCCAAGTGTCAATATTTTGTGTGACCACCATTGGTTTCCAGCACTGCCTTAACCCTCTCAGGCATGGAGTTCACCAGAGCTTCACTGGTTGTCACTGGAGTCCTTTTCCACTCCTCCATGATGACATCACGGAGCTGGTGGAGGTTAGAGACCTTGCGCTCCTCCACCTTCCTTTTGAGGATGCCCCACGGATGGTCAATAGGGTTTTGGTCTGGGGACATGCTTGGCCAGTCCCTCACCTTTACCCTCAGCTTCTTTAGCAAGGCAGTGGTCATCCTGGAGGTGTTTTTGGTTCGTTATCATGTTGGAATACTGCCCTGCGGCCCAGGAGGGGATCATGCTCTGCATCAGTATGTCACAGTACAAGTTTGGCATTCATGGTTCCCTCAATGAACTGTAGCTTCCCAGTGCCAGCAGCACTCATGCAGTCCTAGACCATGACACTCCCACCACCATGCCTGATTGTAGGCAAGACACATTTGTCTTTGTAATCCTCACCTGGTTGCTGCCACACACACTTGACACATCTGAACCAAATAAGTTTATCTTGGTCTCATCAGACCACAGGACATGGCTCCAGTAATCCATGTCCTTAGTCTGCTTGTCTTTAGCAAACTGATTGCAGGCTTTCCTGTGCATCATCTTTAGAAGATGCTTCCATCTGGGATGACAGCCATGCAGACCAATTTGATGCATTGTGCGGCATATGGTCTGAGCACTGACAGTCTGACCCCCCACCCCTTCAACCTCTGCAGCAATGGCAGCACTCTTACATCTATTCCCCAAAAACAACCTCTGGATATGACACTGAGCACGTGCACTCAACTTCTTTGGTCGACCATGGAGAGGCCTGTTCTGAGTGGAACCTGTCATGTTAAATCGCTGTATGGTCTTGGCCACCGTGCTGCAGCTCAGTTTCAGGGTTTTGGCAATCTTCTTATAGACTAGGCCATCTTTATGTAGAGCAACAACTCTTTTTTTCAGATCCTCAGAAAGTTCTTTGCCATGAGGTGCCATGTTAAACTTCCAGTGACCAGTATGAGAGAGTGAAAGCGATAACACCAAATTTTTTTTTTTTTTAAAGGTAACTTTATTGAACAAGAAAAAAAAAAAAACAGAAACAAAAAGATATAGAGCAATATAAAATATAAGGAGCAAACAAACGAACAGGGAGCTTGCTCCCATCAACTGCCATGACATACATAGTATACACAATCTTAAGGTGTTCTGTAAGAAGAGCAATAGTAGATCCCCCGGGGGGGGTTACAATAAAAACAGGGGAAGGAGGAGGAGCAGGAGAAAGAGACATCAACACGTATAGCGTATCAGCAAACACATAATAATACCATCTGTAATATCTGTAATGACCTTTGCTTAGGTAGAATCAGATATTGGAGAGGTAGTTAGGTCAGAGTCCACCCAAAAAGACCAGGATAACACCAAATTTAACACACCTGAGACCTTGTAACACTAACGAGTCACATGACATCGGGGAGGGAAAATGGCTAATTGGACAGTTTCGACATTGTCACTTGGGGGTGTACTCACTTTTGTTGCCAGCGGTTTAGATATTAATGGCTGTGTGTTGAGTTATTTTGAGTGGACAGCAAATTTACACTGTTATACAATCTGTATACTCACTAGTTTACATTGTAGCAAAGTGTCATTTCTTCAGTGTTGTCACATGAAAAGATATAATAAAATATTTACAAAAATCTGGGGGTGTACTCACTTTCGTGAGACACCATACAGAGCATATAACCAACAGTTGTGGTGGAACAGTGGTAGACTTCACACAGAAAGGTATTGATGGTGAATGTGTTCATTATTATCAGATATTCCTTTAAAATTCAGAGAGTGCCATGCTAATCACACTTTCATACAGCACTATTGAGGGTAAGAAAGTAAAGAACTTGATGACAAAGTGGCCAGCTCAGTATCCTCTAGAATCTAGAGTCTAGATTAAACGGGAATACTCTGAAGATCAGCAGATGCTGCGTAATACCCTTCAATTTGGTGCTCATGCTTTTGTGTGGTGCTGAAACAAGAAAAAGAAATTTCAGATCCAGTAAGTAAGTACATTTCAGTTTGTGCTGTTCTTGCTGCTTTTCTTAGAGACAAATGCAAAGCCATCAGAGTAAGTAAATTCATGGATCATTTTATTTTAGCAGGGTTAACTTTAAATGTAAGATTCAGATTAAAGGCTAGGTTATGAGTTAGGTTTAGGTTACATATTATGTTTAACATAATATTTTTATGTGATTTTTTTCAAGTATAAGTCTAGAATTAATTCAGTAGTTGAACCTAATAACAAACTTCTATCTTTGAAATGTTTCAGTACATGTTCCTCATCAATTAGCATTGGCTTTGCTCAGACACACACAAACTTTCTATTTTTTTACAGGTTGCATAATGCAGTCACTGACTAGTTGTCCATAGAGGATGGGAGTCCATATCCATAGAGAATGTGAACCCGAATGCTATCAAAGGTCTTTTCTAACTTTGGGTTGTCTTTTAGGCATTTCTGTACCCCTATATTTTCCATTGACATGAACCACACAGGGAATGAGTGTCATATTGCCCACACAGAGCAAGCAAAAGGAAATCTATTGAGCAATTTACTTTTGAATACATTCCTCAAAAAGAAAACTGGGTGGGGAAATGAGTTAATGGAGACTCTTCCTTACCTGAAGGGATAAGAAACTCTTCCATAAAGAGAAGAGTTTTCAGGGATCACTTAATGGTAGACAGGGTAGGAGATAGCCAGAAATGTTGAGGTAGGGACTTCCAGAGGATGAGAGAAGCTCTAGAGACATCCTTGAGGCGAGCATGGGAAAAGGCGTTGAGGGAGCTAAAGAGCATGATGTCTTGGAAATTGTAAAGAGGACAATTTGGGTGATATTTTGAGAAAAGATCAGTGATCTTGATCAGGTCAAAGTTGTGGATGACTTTGAACTTTGTTGTTAGCATTCCAAATTTTAATCAATGGATGAATGAAAGTCGGTGGAGGGATTGGCGGAGATGGACAGTGGATACTGACCAGTTGGTGAGATATGAGTCTGGCACCAGATTTAAAATAGACTAAAGGAGGATAGCTGTGTAGAGGTAGGATCAATGAGGAAGAAATTGCAACAGTCAAGGGAAGAGATGGCCAGAGAGTGAATGGGTATCTTGGTGGTGTCATTGGTTAAGGCTAGGTTCACACTTGTGTGGGTTGGGAACAGTCGCAAAATGGCATGCATTCCCAACCCGCGGGAAAAACACACTGCTCCTTAGCAGACATGCCATTTATTCTTAATGGAATCCCCATGCATCAGAAAAAACACCTGCATTTTTGAATACAAAAAAACACATGGTGCCACAGCACAATGCGATTCTGTGCAGCGCAATTTTAAAAGGGGGGTTCAGGACTTCTTTACCCATGTTTCTGTGGGCAGGGCAGCCCATTGAAATGAACAGGCTGCACTACCTGCAGTATGCAGGTTGCAATGATGTGAACAGACGCTAAGAAGGGGAGTATACTGGAAGTAATACAGGTGAAACAGAAAGATTTGGACATTGATTGGACTTCTATACCTTTAAATGACTTCTGTAAAGAGGATATGTTTCAGTACATTTCTGGATGTAGAGCTTTGCTTATACATTCATGGCAGCTTATATCTCCACTGCAAGTTCACAAGCTAACCTAATAGCCTGGGAAGGACAGGTAATGTTCCTGGCCATACCTATTGCTCCAGGTGCCATTAGTAGAGTGCACCTTGCTACACTGCGCAAGGTGCCTGGAGTATACTACATTACCAGTTCTGTAATCATAAAGCACTACACATAAAAAGTCTGCTAGAATAGTGGCATCCCAGTATCCCATCCCAGTATTCTTAGAACTAAGCACACCCCAAGTCTTGAATCAATCAATTTGTAATTAAGTGACTGCAACACTAGCATCTTGTCCAGATGAGTGTAAAGTCAGGAGACAGCAAAATTATTAGATATGTACTGTATTTCTGTTTTATTTTTGGCCATTTTAGAAGTACCTCTGACTAAATGTAATTGCATAGATTTATAATACTTTAATGGAATTTCAACACTATATTTCTTCTGGTGCATCCTCCTTTTTTACCCTAAGCTAGTTCACATGTCCTATTCACCACTGAATTATCCCCATCACAGGACCCAGAGATACATAATTTACAGTATATACAGTACAGTCTTACCATTTAAAAAAATAGCAGCTGTGGCATCTCTATGTGCTTCTTAAAGCTATGATCCACTTTTTCATTTGGATCTAGATATCTCCTGAGAGTAACATATGTTAACCACTTGACCTCCGAAAGATTTACCCCCCTTTAGGACAGGCCGTTTTTTGCGATACGGCACTGCTTTATTTTAACTGACAATTGCACAGTCATGTAACACTGTACCTAAATAAAAAATGTCCTTTTTTCCCACAAATAGAGCTTTCTTTTGGTTGTATTTGATCACCTCTGTGTTTTTTATTTTTTTGTGTTATAAACAAAAAATATCAACAATTTTGAAAATAAAACAATATTTTTTACTTTCTGCAATAAAACATATCCAACAAAAAATTTTAAAAATCTAATTTCTTCATAAATTTCAGCCAATATGCATTCTGCTACATATTTTAGGTAAAATAGAAATCCCAATAAGCGTTTATTGATTGGTTTGCACAAAAAGTTATAGCATCTACAAACTATGGGATATTTTTTTTTTTTTTACTAGTAATGGGGGCGATCAGAGAGTTATAGCAGGACTTCAATATTGTGACAGTCATTTGGACACTAATTGACACTTTTGACACTTTTTGGGGACCAGTGACACTAATTCAGTGATCAGTGCTAAAAAAATATGCACTGTCACTGTACTAATGACACAGGCTGGGAAGGGGTTAATATTAGGGCGATCAAAGGGTTAACTGTGTGCCTGATCTGTCTTTTTCTAAACTGTGGGAGGTTCTTTTACTAGGGGAAGACATGGATCCCTATCCCTACTTTGCAGAGACACAGGATCCATGCCTTCCCTCCTGTCAAAACAGCGATCTGCCTTCTTTACATAGGCAGACCACCAATCTGCCTCTCTGCTGGATCATCGACAAGTTCCAGTGAACATCGAGGCCACGGTACCTGCCACTGGGCCCCCGCCATGTGTGTGATCATGCGCGCCCCCTACTTATATAAAACGTGATCCGGCACACAGGTGTAACAGTAAAACTGCTACAGGGAGGACCTGAAGTAGTTAAGCTATGATTGCAAAAACATGTACTTGGCCGAATACAAAAAATATATTTTGTTGTAGTCAAGTGTAGAAACCTTTACTGCACTACATTTACCTAAAAACTACAAGGCTTCGTTTTAACTTTAAACCTTTTTCCTCACGATTAGCACATTGAACATACATTTTAATTTCTAAGTGAAGTTCCTGGAATTTTTTTTATGATTCAAATGCAAGGACATTTCTTAGAATATTTTTCAGACTTCAACAGGTTGAAAAAAAAAAAAAGTGCACCTAATAACCCAATCCTCCCAAATAAGGAAGCAAAACAAATGCACACATCCTTTTAGAGCAGCAGACTGAGAATATATATTGTGAAATATGTCGTGTTATTGTGTTATAAGGATATTCCAGAAATGTTCCACTGACATATTTTCAAAGACATTGTGCAGAACATGCAGTCTGAAAATGAGAATGTTATATTCGAGCAAGGAGACATTAATAAAATGTATCTATGCTGATAGAAACTGTTATTTGTCCCATATGTCGTTAAATATCTTGCTGTAACCCTAAAGTCAGAACTGACAGGCTTTTATAGATTATAATGCTTTATCAGCAGTGTGACTTTTAAAATTGTTTCTTTCCTAAAGTAGATATAAACCATAACTCGATGACATTTAGTTTGCTAACTTGCTATAAACCATAAAACAGTACAATATTTTGAACAAAATACTTTTTTCTAGCTTTTATCCATCCTTTGTTTCATCTTAGTGATACTGATCTGAAGCCTTTCTGGCAAACATTTCCTTACATGCATGCAAGTGACGGCTGCATGTTTTTTCTCAGGTCGGGTGACCTGGTGGTGACAGCAGTAGGCCCATGCTTGCATAAGGCCTCTTGCACTCGATACTCCTGTTTGAGCATCTACTTTTTCTGACGTTTTTTGTTTTTTTTTATGTATTTGCGTGTATTTTTGCGCAAATGCGTGAAAACCTTTTCTCGCGTTCTTGTTCAGCACGATATGCGAATGGACATTTACATACATTTGTGCGCAAGAGGTGTAAATAACTGACAACAAATGCCGGTTTTGTATTTTGTTTTTACTGAAGAATGCACGGCGCTCATTTACATGCCTGTGTGCATAGGGCACATTACAATTAATCGGCTGTATTTTAGCTCAGTAAAAAATAAAAAAGCTGTACTGAGCTTTTTCAAGCTCCAGTGTGCAAGAAGCCTAATGAGTGCAGGAACAGCTGATTGTAGTCTCCTTTGGAAGCACAGGTGACAATGCAAGAACACAATGGGGGAGACAGGGATGGACTGTTTTCATTCTGTAATGGGTAGTGCCAGCGCTTTTTTTTCTCAAAAATAAGTTCAGGTACTCCCCGCTTCCAAGTCGCCCCTACCGACCTCCAAGCACCATCCCTTGGTTGCCCCCCTCTCACTACCACCCCTTTTAGAGAATACAGAACAAAGTATAATGTTGTGGTGCTAAGTAATTTGTATGGAACTTGTTAATATCAAGAAGAGCATCCCCTGCAGCCAGGAAAAATAGACACCCCCTCCCCCCGAAACAAAACCCAACAATAATAGACCCCCGGAAAAAAAAACCCCAGCAACAATAGACCTCTGCCAGCAACAATACATCTCCCAGCAGCCAGCAACAGTAGACCCCTCAATAAACCCTAGATCACTCTCAAGAACATTTGACCACCCAGTAACATCAGACCCCACCAACAACAGATCCTCCAGCAGCCAACAACAACAGACTCCTCCCTTAACAGGAAATCACTCTCAACAACAATTGATCCCCCAGTAAAATCAAGCCCTTCCAGCAACATTAGACCTCCCCTGCAAGAAAAGGTCCCCCCAGCAACAATAGACCCCCCCCCCCAGTGACAATAGATCACCAGCAGCAACATCAATAGCACCCTTTGCCATTGCATATATTCGGTGCTGGAGGTTCCAGAACTGCGTTCCTCCACGTTCCACTAAGTGTTGCAGCAAGGGTTAAAATACTTTGTGTTGGAAGCACACAGGAGAGTCAAACAACTGTTCTCACACATAGAGCAGTGGCGTGCTCACCCCATAAACATGCACCCAAACAATTCTCCGTTCAAGAAAAATCTTCAGAGACAAGTAAGTGCATTTTTAGTAGGGATCGACCGATTATCGGCAACACTGATATATCGGGGGCCGATATGCACTTTCCCCGATATATCGGAATCAGCCCCTGAGGTTACCGTTATTACCAATATTTCAGAAAGTGCTTGTACCGGAGTGATGCCTACAGCTAGAGGCATCACCCCGGTACCGGTGTCTATAGCAGACGGTTGGCTGACTTGTAATGACAACCGATGCGGCTGATAATCCGCTCAGCTGTCATTACAAGGAGCGGGGGGGGCACCCCCCCTCCCGCCGCCTTCTGCGGTTCGCCTGGGTCTCCCGTCCCACCAGGAGAACCGGGCATCCTACCTCCACCACTGCCGAAGAGAAGACCCGATCAAAGCCGCATTCGGCTCTGATCGGGTCTCCATGTAAAAAACACGGAAGTGATATCATGACATACCTTCCCAGTACTCGGCACCGAATTAAAAAAACTGACAGCATTCAAAACAGCCAAACTTGGTGTTTTGAATGCTTTTCAGTGCCGAGGAGGGGTTTGGTGTCTTTTAGTCACCCATATCCCTCCACAAGGAGTACCTTTTTTTTTTACATGTCCGAAAATATCGGCCGCTACCGATACGATGACCAAAATATCGGTATCGACATTAAAAAAACGATATCAGTCGATCACAAATTTTTAGTTCGTTTATTCTGTATGAAATCCATGTTAAAGTAAACTTATAAGTAAGGCTGGTCACACACAGTTCAAATCTCAGCCAGTTCAGCAGGAATCGGCCGAGATTCGAACCATTAATGGGCAGGCTAAATATACCAAGTTGATCGGTCGAGCACCTTGGGTACAACCAGCATGCTGGATACAATTGTGATTATCGCAAGCTGCTGCTATAGCTGATAGTGATAATTACTGTCTCCTCCCGGTGGCCATGGCTCCCCCACCCGCTCCTGCCCCCCTCCGGGAGAAGATAATTGCTCAGCAAGAGGGATCCCTCTGTCAGCGCTGTCTGTGTTGATGGGGAAAGTGTGCGAATTTCTTTCCTGCAAGCCGTGGTTGCAGGAAAGAAGTTTGCACCATCTATGGCATCCTAACTTTACAAGTCTACATGAATACACTCTTGACATCTAAAAAATGGTCACATAGTCGTTTAACTTCAGGCAAGTGACTACAACCAAGCTGAGAGGTACAAGAGGATTAATCTGGGTGTATAATGTAGACAGGAAGAAGCATTTTTCTCTTGCTTTCTACAGAGATTCCCCCAAACTGAAACAATGGACCTTAGTAGCAATTTACAAGGTGAGAGGCAACAGTAAAGGTATGATTTATGTGAAGCAGCATTCCTTTCTATGGCTGTCCCAAACTCATGGATGCGCCAAGTAATCCACGGGAGTGCCATTCCATCCATGTAGTATGTAAAACAGTGATGCTATTCATGCACATACTGTATTATGACAAAAAATTCTCTGTCGGTTACCAGGAAGCCTTGAGAGGTGATCACTCTATGCCTCATGGGACAGAAATCAACAGGGATTTCCATTTGCCATGGAGACCTTCTTCAACCACTTGCCGACCGCCAGCAGTACATACTGTATACTGTGGCAGGTCTGGTCTGTCCCGTGAAATGATGTAACTGTACGTCGCTCCGAAGGGACCACTAGTGGGGTTCGCCATAGGGGGAGCCAAAGAGCGGGTCCGGGGGCCATGATTGCCGCCGGGCACCTGCGATCGCTCCCCGTGGAGACAGAACGGCGGTCTGCCATTGTAAACGCGGCAGGCCGCTGTTCTGTCAGTAATGAACACAAGGATCCTGTGTTCCTCTTATTTAGGAACACAGGTCTCTGTGTTCATTCAGTAAATACAACACCCACATAGTTAGAAAGCACCCCCCTAGGAAAAACATTTAACCCTTTGATCACCCCTGGTGTTAACACCTTCCCTGCCAGTGTCATTAGTACAGTAACAGTGCATATTTTTAGCACTGATTACTGTAGTAATGTCACTGCTCCCCCCCCCCCCCCAAAAGTGTCAAAAATGTCAGTTAGGTGTCCGATCTGTCGGCAGCAATGTTGCAGTCCCACAAAAAATTGCTGATTGCCGCCATTACTAGTAAAAAAAAATAAATAAATAAAAAATCCAAAAATCTTTCCCCTAGTTTGTAGACGCAATAACTTTTGCGCAAACCTATCAATATACACTTATTAGGATTTTTTTTTACAAAATGATGTAGCAGAATACATATTGGCCTAAAATGATGATCAAATTTGATTGTTAAACTTTTTTTTTTAATTTTTAATGTTATATAGCAGAAAGTAAAAAATATTGTTTTTTTTTTTTTTTTTAAGAATTGTCTCTCTTTTTTGTTTAAAGTGCAAAAAAATAAAAATCGCACAGGTGATCAAATGCCACCAAAAAAAATCTCTATTTGTGGGAAAAAAGGGACCTCAATTTTATTTGGGTACAGCATCGCATGATCGCGCAATTGTCAGTTAAAGTAACGCAGTGCCATATCGCAAAGAAATGGCCTGGTCATTAGGGGGAAAACCTTCCAGTCCAGAAGTTGTTAATATGACATAATATGAATGTTTTGCTCTACATGTCATTTTATTTTCAAAATGTATGTTCTACTAGGAAAAGAAAAATTGTAGATCCCTACATTTAACAGTTCCATTGAAAAACAGTTATGTTTTTCGCTGTTTTCCATGCATCATAAAAATACTTGATAAACTGAAATTATATTTTCCTTGAAAAAAAACCTCTGGACTATATCAGAGCCATACTTGAGTTCACGCCATGAAAACAGCGCCTGAAAAATATGTAAAGTATGTGTTATAAGCTACAGAGCATAAGACATTTTGCTTACATAGCACTGAGACTAAAGATGTGGTATGCAGTGTACAGGGCGTCTTATACAAAGTTTTAAATATGCTACACTGAAACGGTTCCAAGCCAGTGTTTTCCTTCTACCACACCAAAGCAGTTATCCTGCAGGACATGCACCACTAACATAAAATCATTTGGAGGTATTGCATAATCTGCTTTAATTAAAAATTAAAAAATAAATCCAAAGAACAGGGTCATGAAAATTGAACAGTAGCTTACAACAATTATATTTTTAGCAGTACATGTAAATCATAACACATAAAAAATGCATTGGCATGGAGCTGTGAATGGATTGTTAAAAAGTTAACTCACTCAGTGATTGGTTTGGGACAAATTACATAATATAATACTTACAGTATGTGCAGAGTGCAATAACCCAGAGTAACTAGTGTGGGGTCCTCTCATGTACATACATTGCATTACCATGGGGGGAAAAATAAACTCAAAATGTAATTTAGCATGAAAATAGAAGGATGGCTTCATTGCTGTTTTACGGTAAAACATGTGTTTTATCACGGGTTACAACAATGCAAATAATGAGCAACATTGTCGTGTCAGTCATTAGAATGGTACTACAAGTACAGTACCTGGCAACGCACCCACACTATCATGCATTGTGGTCGAACCTTGGCACCCCAGGTGTTTTGGAACCACATTTCCCATTATACTCATCTACAATGGAGAGTGCATGAGCATCATGGGAAATTAGTTCCAAAATATGTAGGGTGCCAAGGTTTGCCATAACTGATTGTGTTGCACAGTGTTAAAAAAATGAATGGGCTTTCTTACTGCAATGCTTGTTAATACACTTGCAGTGAAACATCACACTATAGCGTGAAGAGGTCCTAAAACATTCATTTATTTTCCCATTAGGAACAGTGACTCTGATTGGACACACATTATTCTTCTTTAGTGACCTTTTCAAGTTTACCCCCAAAAATGGACCTGGTTAAAGCTGCTAAACAGCTGCATCTTCCATATACAGTATGTCCCTCTAGTAAAGTATTTTTATAGGATAAGCATTTGTTATACTAATTAATATATACTACACGTTAGCTTGTGTAATATATCCAGAACACCAAGAAGTGGGATCCCTAGTTCAAATGTAATGATGCTGGGCTGTAGTTAGCTTGAGCTTGGATTGATAGTTCAGCTTTCCTCAGGTTCTATGATCAGTATTTTTGTTTGCTTCTGTCTTGCAGGAAGGTCCAATAACCTGATTTCTGAATATTTATTTCTTCATAGCCAACCACTAGGAGGTTTATTGCCATCAGTGCATGCTGGTGAGAATATAAATATTTGGGGTGACCTTGGAAAGCTCTCTTACTTCCCAGGCTCTGCATGTTGAGTAGGGGTGTGTAGCCATGTCTTCCTCTCAGATCTTCTTCCTGGAGAGGATGTGCTGTACAAGTGAGGAGCCCAGGCCTGGGGCCTGAAGCTTCTTACTGTCCTGCTGGAAGGTACATCCAGGGAAGGATGAGGATGAAGGAGATTACCTAGATTGGAACACCAAGGGTGAAATGTATCCGCTGAAAAATGTCCAGAATATAATTTTTGCTCTACATAAAGATGGCCTAAGATATAAGAAGATTGCCAAGACCCTGAAACTGAGCTGCAGCACGGTGCCCAAGACCATACAGCAATTTAACAGGACAAGTTCCACTCAGAACAGGCCTCGCCATGGTCAACCAAAGAGGTTGAGTGCACGTGCTCAGCGATATATCCAGAGATTGTCTTTAGGAAATAGACTTTTGAGTGCTGCCAGCATTGCTGCAGAGGTTGAAAGGGTGGGGGGTCAGCCTGTCAGTGCTCAAACCATACGCCACACACTGAATCAAATTGGTCTGCATGGCTGTCATCCCAGAAGGAAGCTTATTCTAAAGATGATGTGCAAGAAAGCCCGCAAACAGTTTGCTGAAGACAAGCAAACTAATGCCTCATACACACGTGCAGATCGTCGGCCGAACGATCGGCCGTCTTTTGTCCCCGGGCTGTCGTGTCTGTTGAAAAGTGCAAAAGACTGCACAAGAATTTTGTCCGCCGACTACAGCCGACTGCAGAAGTGATGTCATGTGATGGTTAACTTTCCCTGTGTTTTTTCTTTTCTGAGCATGCCCAGTCTTGCAAATCTGCTGTCTGTCGGCCGAATTCTGTATTGACTGGCGAACAATCGGCCGCTCTGGTGTCGGCATACAAAAATTTTAATGCTTGCACGACAGATTCTTTTTGGCCGAAAGTGCGATGTCGGAAGCATCATACTAACAAGCCGAAAATCGGCCGATCGGTCGTCGGCCGAATCTTTTCAGCCGACAATCTGCACGTGTGTACGGGGCATAAGGACATGAATTACTGGACCCATGTTCTGTGGTCTGAAGAGACCAAGATTATAGTTGAAATACAACACTGAAGGTGGAGTGGCTGCTCACCCAATGATAATTGCTAGAGACAAATGATACCATGAGTATCAACCCCCAGAGGGTTTTTAGACAGCAATAATGGTAGTCAAGTAAACATGGAAAAAATTCTATAAAAATATTCTTTTATTCACAGATCAAATATAACAAGAAAAAATATGATAAAAAAACCCCATGACAGGGAAGTGTAAGTTATGAGCTCCGGTTACAAACAATGGTAACAGCATGAATCTCACACAATAATCATCACATGCTCATAAACAGCCTCAACCCCAATTGGTGAAGATGGGGGAGCAGAGGCCCCGACACGTTTCGACCTATAAAAGGTCTTCCTCAGGGGGACTGTAATATCATATGGATGAGGTCAGCTGGGAACCAAGGAGCAAATAGGGAGTTCAGAACATCCTCTCAAGCCAAAAGGCACAGCCACCTCCCGCCACGGATGGCAAGACAGGCGTGCAGACCTTCGGGCCTCTGCTCCTCCATCTTCACAATGTGGGTTTGAGGCTGTTTATGATCATGTGATGATTATTGTGTGAGATTCATGCTGTTACCATTGTTTGTAACTGGAGCTCATAACTTACACTTCCCTGTCGTGGGGTTTTTTTATCATATTTTTTCTTGTTATATTTGATATGTGAATAAAAGAATATTTTTATAGAATTGTTTCCATGTTTACTTGACTACCATTATTGCTGCCTAAAAACCCTCTGGGGGTTGATACTCATGGTATCATTTGTCTGAAGAGACCAAGATAAACTTATTTGGTTCAGATGGTGTCAAGCGTGCAACCAGGTGAGGAGTACAAGGACAAGTGTGTCTTGCCTACAGTCAAGCATGGTGGTGGGAGTGTCAGGGTCTGGGGCTGCATAAGTGCTGCCAACACTGATGCTACAGTTCATTGAAGGAACTTTGGGCCCAATTTGGACACTTTCACGTAGGGGTGTACTCACTTTTGTTGCCAGCGGTTTAGACATTAATGGCTGTGTGTTGAGTTATTTTGAGGGGGCAGCAAATTTACACTGTTCTACAATCTGTATACTTGCTAGTTTACATTGTAGCAAAGTGTCATTTCTTCAGTGTTGTCACATGAAAAGATATAATAAAACATTTAAAAAAATGTGGAGGGTGTACTCACTTTTGTGAGATACTGTATATGTGGTAACTATTTTCTAGAGCTACTGGAATCACTTGGGTTGGCAGTGATGATCCAAATCTAGCTAAGGATACGTAGAGCCTGCCTTTCTCCAAAGCTTTGTGATGTTTCACAAAGGAAAATAAGATTGAATATTGGAATGATAATTTAAGACACTAAAACTACCAGCCTACTAATTTAGTGACCTTCTGGTGTCTGTTTCCATTATAATTTAATCTCAATAGGATTCTTTCTGTGCCCATACTTCTGTCTTTTTTTATAATGTTGACCTTATGCCACTTATGTTGGCAGTCCCTGTCCTAATATATTTTAGCACCTCTGTCTGCCTTCTCTCCATTGTTGTGAGAGGAGCCTTGCTGTAATTACCTCATGTAAAATTCAATTTAAAAGGCATCTTAAAAAAAAGCATAGTGCTAGCTTGAATTAAGATAAATGTAAAATATTCAGTCATGTGGAAATATAGTAGGAAAAACTTCTCCCTAACAGGAATGTACTAAGGGAACATAGGCTCTCTTCATCTTAGTAAATCAAGCCCATCATACCCTTTGATCAGCATTGACAGCAGTCTGAACGTAAACAATGTGTACACTGGCTTCGGCCTACATTAGCAGCTCTAAAGCATAGGGGAAACATAGGAGGCAATAGGTAATGTTTGCAAAGTTGTTTAGTGTCGCTGGATATATCAATAAGGAATAATGTGTTTCGGAATGCAAAGTTATGCTTTAGGGCTTACCTGATATCATCTTCATAGCTGCAAGGCCAAAATACATAGATAATGAAATTCATACTTCAGAAATGCTGAAACATTAATGGCATCAACATACCGTATATCTCCAAGCTATTGGAGACATCTTCAGGTTTCTTACAATATCCATGAATTGAAACAGGTGTAAGACATCCCTGTCGTCTGTTTCCTGCTTAAATTCAAGGAGATATGTAGGGATGAGGTTCAGGGTCACCACTACCATGGGTATGGGGGTGACTCCTGGGTTGAGGTTCAGGATCACCACTACCATGGGTATGGGGGTGAATCGTGGGTGTTTTTCATGGACTCAGCAACTTTATTAGCGGATTTACCCCCTAGAATTTTTTTTCAAAACCATCGTGAAATAAGGGGGCTTTTTGGATAATGCAGCCCCAACACTATAAAAGTGGGGTCACACAGAGCAGCCATGTTGTCAGTGTATTGGAAGCTGCTTTAGGGAAATATAGGGAGGGATTTGGATCAGTTGGAAAATTGTACTTTTATTCTGATTGCTAGCTCTTTAAGCAATCAACATCATTCTTTTTTGTTCTTATTCTTGGTGGCATTTTAGCCTTTAATTTTATTTTGTGGTTGGTTTGAGGTCAGCTGCTTTCCTATTCATAGAATTTTTTTTTCTCACTAGAAAAAAACAAATGGGCATATACACTATATTGTCAAAAGTAAAGCATTGATTCCTATTTTAAGACTTTGTGCATGGAAATATGGAAACTAGAACTTAAAGTGGGGTAGACACTATAAAAAAAATAGAGCGTAAGTTCGTCTGATTTCCCTTGTTGTTGCACAGCAAATAGGAACCAATGAATGAAAATTCGTACGAAAATTCTCATACGACAAAGGCTTTTTTTTCCTGTTTGTTTCTGATCATGTGCAGTCTTTCTTTTCTGATTTTTCTTGTACCTAAATCGTATGAAAACGGTACACATTAAACTAAAATTGTTCGTTTTTTCCCGTACGAGAAAAATTTTGGAGTTTGTCCCTTCGAGAAATTTCGTACAAAAATGATGAATCGTCTGTAGAAAGTTCTGTAAACACTATACGAAAATCGTACGAAAATTCTTTGGACGAAAATGTTCGCCTGATTTTCTTATAGTGTACCAGTCTTAAGTGGAACCATAGGTGTCCACAGCCTATTGCATTAGGGTGTGCGCCCCAAAGCTCAAACACACATGCATGTATGTGTGTGTACACTATATTACCAAAAGTATTGGGATGCCTGGCTTTCCACGCACATGAACTTTAACCACTTCAGCTTCGGAAGGTTTCACCCCCTTAATGATCAGGTCATGTTTTGCGATAGAGCACTGCGTTGCATTAACTGACAGTTGCGCGGCTGTTCGATTTTTTTCCCAAAAAAATTGATGTCCTTTTTTCCCCACAAATAGAGCTTTCTTTTGGTGGTATTTGATCACCTCTGCGGTTATTATTTTTTGTGCTATAAACAAAAAAAGAGAGACAATTGTGAAAAAATATATATATATTTTACTTTCTGCTATAAAACACAGCCAGTAAAACATTTTTAAAAATCGACTTTCTTTATCAGTTTAGGCCAATTTGTATGGGAATAATAGGCTAGGATTCTCTTATCTCTTAAACTATAAAAAATTACAACAGACTCAGTGTTGGCTTAAAAAATTGGCCGCGGCCGTTTATTATTGGTTTTCCAAACAGCAATAAATAAATAAATAATAAAGACTTAAATAAATATTAAAAACATCCATAGACAGCCTAGCCATAAGAAGCTCAGGCTGCATAATAAATAACTTATTTTACTATCCATTAAAAGAATTCCCCAGCCTAGCCATAAACAGCACAGGCTGCATCATCACCTTGAAAACTTAAAACATAGCAAATAAACAGACTAGCCATAAACAGCCCGGTCTGTTAACCAACTCCAATTAGTCTTTATTATTAAAACATCTTTCTTTTCAATCAATAGTCCACCTCTTACATATTCGCAAGGGTGACACACCACATAAAAAACAGCCGCGACATAAGGGGGGGGGGGGGGGTGGGGAGACAAACACTGGTGGTTTTCTTCAGGAGAATGAGCCCCTGAGGTACTGCACCCTCCTTAAATAGGCTTCCTGGATATTCCAGAAGTTTCCCTATCCTTAGCCTATCACCTGCCTGGATGCTCCTAACCCCACCTCCTGGAGTTATCTCCAAGCAGAGTCCCGCTTTATTCCTGAGGTAAATTGTTACCACTATTTTCCCTCCAAAACCTGACTAGAATTACCTGCCCTTTCCTGCCATTTTCCCATGTAGAAAAAGGGGCATATAAAATGCCCCTTTTTCTTGTCATGGGAATAATAGGCTAGGATTCTCTTATCTCTTAAACTATAAAAAATTACAACAGACTCAGTGTTGGCTTAAAAAATTGGCCGCGGCCGTTTATTATTGGTTTTCCAAACAGCAATAAATAAATAAATAATAAAGACTTAAATAAATATTAAAAACATCCATAGACAGCCTAGCCATAAGAAGCTCAGGCTGCATAATAAATAACTTATTTTACTATCCATTAAAAGAATTCCCCATACGACAGAAGAAAGGGAGGGAGAAAAAACGACCAACCTCTTCTGTCCCTACCCCACCACCGCGGCCAATTCAACACATGAGCCTAGATCAGAATTAAAAATGTCCAGTCCTATATCAGAAAGGTGGACGCCATCGAATCTATAAAGGCCATCTGATCCATTCTCCAGTTCCGTGTGTCTAAAAGACATAATTCCAACCTTCTTAAGCAATTTAGCTACCGCTCTATTAACCCTTTTCCTCATCTTCTCAAAAGGGTGCAGAGACGGTGATACCAACCACCTCAGCCTCTGCACCACTTCCGAGAAGACAACTATTGACTTGGGAAATGCTAACCTAAAATTAAAAAGATCATCCCTAATCCTAAAGATGAGGTCCAAAGTTTTTACCTGGCCTATGTCGTTACCCCCAAGGTGCACTATCAGAATATCCGGCGCAGGAAAGACCTGTGACATCCTACCCACCTCAGACCAGAAATCCTCCCAAACCATACCTCTTCTACCGCACCAAAAAACTTTAAATTCTTGTGCGTCCAATCCTAGATTCTGGGTATATACTCTCTGCTTCGCCCTCTGGTGCGCCCAATATACAAAAGAGTGGCCAATAATCCAGACCACTCTGTGCACACCTGGAAAAGAAAATATTAACAGTTAGGCCGAACATACAATTTGAAGCAGTCTGACTTCCACCTACCCACTTGTTTTATGACTGCTGGCTCCAATCCCGCCCTAGCGGCTTCTGTCGCCGCTCCTATCCTAAATGAATGGGATGTAAATTTTTTATCACCCAAACCCAATTTTTCCATACACAGTTTAAAGACTCTGTCAAATTGATATTTTGACAACCCAGCTCCCGACTCATGAATAAAAAGGGGGGTAAAACTACCTATGGGTCTATGACTAATATAACTGCCCAACAAACTGACCGGACAAATTGGAGAGTTTCTCAGAGCCCTCAAAGTGATCCAAGCACCCCTCCTTAGCTGATCCGTTTTCGAACTATCCAAAAGGATCCTCACTTCCCTTTGATTATACACAACACCCTCCCGCCGAATACTAACAACTTCTGAAATCCTCAGCGCAGCAAAAAATGCAATTGAAAATGCTGCCCGAAAAAGGCACGCCTCAAATTTCGAAAAACAGATCTCATTAGTCACCGAACATAAGCTACCTAAAATATCAGGTGTAATCGGCATACGGGTATCTTTTGTAACATTCTTTCTTCTATACCCCTTTACTGCTTGTCTGACAGAAAAATACGACATACAAGGCGGTAAATCATTCAACTTGAAAAAGAAAGAAACACCCGCCAGCACTTTTTGAATATGAGCAGCCGAATATCGTTCAATCATCAATTTTTCCAAAAAACGCAAAATAAGACCCTCGGAAAAAGCAGACCGCTCTTCTCCGATCTCATTCAGAAAAGCCAACCACGACATCCAGGCCGATCGGTACCCAGCCCACGTGGAGGGGGCAACTGAATTTTTAATGAAGGTAGGGACACAGCTCAAATGAGATTCCATAAAGTCGCAGGGCAAGGAATGCCAACTGGATCTGCCTCCGGAAGTAGACCAAAAAACCTCTCCATCTGCGAACGAGAAAGAGCATCCGCCACGTCATTGTCCTTGCCTGCTATATGCTTAGCTTTAATCCAGATGTTTAAACTCAGGCATTTAAAAATCAAATGTCTCAATAGGGCAATGACGGGCGGAGACTTAGCAGATAAACAATTTAGCGCATACATAACTCCTTTATTGTCTGTTCTTACTAGAAGCCGTTTGTTCTTAAATTCAGCCCCCCAAATCTCCACTGCCACTAAAATTGGAAAAAGTTCCAATAGTACAATATTTTTAGTAAAACCTTGAACCTTCCAGCGAAGCGGCCAGGATCCCATGCACCAATGCGTGCGCCAAATTGCACCGAAACCATCCGAGCCTGCTGCGTCCGTGAACAACAAGAAGTCCTTGTCCAAAATAAATTCTTCTTGGAACAAAGTTCTTCCGTTGAAATGGAGTAAAAATTGAGACCAAACCAATAAGTCCGCCTTCAACTCAGAAGTTATTCGCAAATGAGCCGAAGGGGACTTTAAACCTGAAATGGCTCCATATAATCTACGGGAGAAAATCTTACCTATGGGCATGACCCGTGTTGCAAATGCCAATTGACCCAATAGAGCTTGCATGTCCCTCAGGCATACCTTCTTCCGTCGCAGCATGACTGACAGCAGCGTCCTCAACCTCTCCACTTTCAAAGCCGGTAATCTGAATTCCATAGCGACGGTATCAATTGTGATACCTAGGAATTCCAGGGAAGTGGTAGGGCAAACAGTTTTTTCCTTAGCTAGTGGGACCCCAAAATCTTGACAGATCTGTACAAAAGTATCCAAAAGATACCTACATCCAGGACCGTCACTCCTTCCCAAGAACAGAAAGTCATCAAGGTAGTGGATCAGATCATTACAACCTGTGACCTGACCCACTACCCACTGTAAGAAAGTTGCAAAGGATTCAAAGTACCTGCACGAAATTGAGCAGCCCATTGGTAGACAACGATCAAAATAAAACTGGTGTTGGACACAAAAACCTAACGAATTAAAACTAGCAGGGTGAATGGGCAGCAACCTAAAAGCGGATTGAATGTCTGCTTTGGACAACAGAGCGCCAGGGCCTAAACGTCTAATGATTGTTAAAGCATCTTCAAAGGATGCATATGTAACTGAACAAAATTCTTCCGATATCTGGTCATTTAAAGACATTCCTTTTGGAAAGGACAGGTGGTGGATTAAACGGAACGTACCCGGTTCTTTCTTAGGGACAATACCAAGAGGGGAAACTCTAAAGTTAGTAAAAGGGGGGGCTGAAAAAGGACCTGCAATTCTCCCTTCATTAATCTCCTTCGCAAGTTTCTCCAAAACCACACCTAAGTAACGGTCCACAGATTTCAGGTTGTCAAAAATCGTACAACCTGGACCAGTGAAAACCGGCAACTTGAAACCTTCCTGAAAACCCTTAGTTAACATGTGAGCTATCTCCCTGTCTGGGAAAGACTGGAGGAACGGGAGCATGCTTGTTAACCTCACTGGAGACTGAGCCTTTTGGAACCAGTGGTTGCTGTGTGTTGGCACTGGCCATCTTTTTAAAGCACTTGACCACGGAGTGCGTACCGGCGCAGAAAGCACATTCGTGCTTGTACCTGCACGCTGCAGCCCACTTGCATTGTCCTTCATTAAAATTAAAACATACTCCTTTGCGAAAGGAAGTAGTGTTTTGCTGAGTCAAGGCAGTAGGCTGCTTACTAAAGGATGGCTTCTGTGGGAGGAACAAGTTCAGCCACAGACCGACGTCCTTAACCCCCCATTTGAGCTGCTTGTGTATGGACAACTTCTGCCGAAAGGCCTCGTCATATGTGAACCAAGCAGAGCTGCTAAAATTTTTGTAAGCCTCAAGGATGATATCGACGTGCTGGAATAGACCAGCACTCTTCTCGGGGGACTTCTCACAAAGCACTGCAGCATATATGCAGAAAGCCTGCAACCAGTTATTAAAACTTTTTACCACAGGCCTTCTCCTATCATCCTCTTTATCCTCTTTCTTGTCACCTTTTAGCAAAAATTCTTTCGCTGATGGTAACAAAGAAAGGATATCAATAAACTCCCCCCTCCAGATTTTTTCTTTTAAAGCCAATGGCAGGTGGAAACCTAGAGGGGAAATGTCACAGGCTAACGCCTCCTTCATACACACTTCGGGGATGTTCTGTGACCTAGCAACTTCAAAAGAAGAGAATGGGGAACTTTGGTCTAAACTGCAGTTTGCAATGTTGCCACAAGATGGCAACCACACATCACTAACGCTCCTCTGTGCTTGCTGTCTATCAGACTGCAGCTCCTGCACATCTTTGCTAAGTTTAGCTAATAGCTCCAAGATATTGGACAGGACAGGTAGATTCAACTCACCCTGTCCCACGGACTGCTCCTCGATTCCTCCTGGTGCTCCCAGAACCGGGATGGAGCGACCTCCCATCCGGTCTTCTGTGCCACCCGCCGCTGCGCTGCTGGGCGATTGTCCCCTTGTCTGCCGAGCCTCCGCTGTGGAAGGGGGGTCCTGTTGCCTCGCCGCGCGCCGGTCACCGCTACTTCTTCCTTCGGTCACCGCTGCAGCCGATCGTTCTTCACGCCGGCGTACGGGTGTACGTCCGGCGCCTTTAGCCGGACATGACCGCACCGGCGATGGGGACTGACGTCGCCTCGGGGTTCTCTTCCGTTTTCCCCGACCTTCGGAAGTGATGTCACTGTGACCCGGAACCTCCGTCACCGGCACAGGCAGTCCTCCGACATCCAGCAATGGCGGCTCGCTCCGCTCCGCTTCTCCAGACCGGCCCTCCGAGACTCCGGCGACTCCTTCCACTCCGGACATGCTGACACGGGGTAAGCTCAGGCAATGCCTCACCCAATCATCCCCTCCTGCCTCTCCAGCCCGCTCAATGAGCTGCCGAAGTAAGCTCATACTGAAAGGAATCCTAAGCGAGCCAGTACAGGGAGACAAACACTGGTGGTTTTCTTCAGGAGAATGAGCCCCTGAGGTACTGCACCCTCCTTAAATAGGCTTCCTGGATATTCCAGAAGTTTCCCTATCCTTAGCCTATCACCTGCCTGGATGCTCCTAACCCCACCTCCTGGAGTTATCTCCAAGCAGAGTCCCGCTTTATTCCTGAGGTAAATTGTTACCACTATTTTCCCTCCAAAACCTGACTAGAATTACCTGCCCTTTCCTGCCATTTTCCCATGTAGAAAAAGGGGCATATAAAATGCCCCTTTTTCTTGTCATTCTGCTACATGTTTTAGGTAAAAGAATTCCAAAAAGCATATATTGATCGGTTTGCGCAAACATTATAACGTCTACAAACTAAGGGATAGGTTTATGGACTTTTTATTTTTTTTATTGTTTTTATTAGTAATGGCGGCGATCAGCAATTTTTAGCGGGACTCCGACATTGTGGCGGACAGATCGGACCCCTGACTGACATTTTTGAAACTTTTGGGAGTACAAGTGACATTACTACAGTAATCAGTGCTAAAAATATGCACTTTTACTGTAATAATGACACTGGCAGGGAAGGGGTTTACAGTATAGGTGATCAAGGGGTTAAATGTAAGTCTAGGGGAGTGATTCTAAGGGGGGGTTGGGCTTGTGAGATGATCACAGAGACATGCGATTCTATATAGAAAGATCAAATAGACTCTGTGATCACCTGAGGGAGAAGGACGGATGGCTGTATTAAAATCAGCTGTCCGTCCTTCTCTGTGGGTGTCAGGCGGAAATCTGAGCCGCCTGACACCCACACTGGCTTCCCCGCTGACGATCGGGGGTGCTCTTGCCCCCTAGCTCCTCCCAGGCAGATGACGTTTATTAACATGATTCTGCCTGGGAGAGCGACTTTGCCGACGTAAATATACAGTGCAAATGAAACCCTATGACTGTAACAACAGCAATCCCCACTGGGAGGCCACCGAAAAACAAAAGAAGACTTTGTGATGTCCACCGAATACATCAGAGGTTTACTACTTGCTCTTACCACCAATTTCACACTGACTGTTGTGCAGAGCAAGTCAATAAAGGTTACATGACCAGCATACAGTATATAGAGAGTATATAGAGAAGGAATATGGAAATGTTTATTCAAATCAATTCTAACTACAATTGTTTCTTTTGCCTCCAGTACATTTCAGTCAATTCTTCCTGCAGTCTCTTAAATTGTAATGAAAATTTGATTGAAATTGGCGGGTGGCAGGACAGTTTTGCATGAGTGATGGCACAGCCTCAGCTCGAACTATTGGCACATTTCTGTCCAAAACCTATTACCACTAAAAAAGCCTTTTTTTTTAACGGAAAAGAATCGGACTGAAGTGTTGCTGATGCGTGTAAGCCAAACTAATAGTAAAAGAAAAAAATCAGTTCCATAGACGTGTATATACTGCTGGTGTATGCTGTCACCGAGACTGTCCATTAAATTTGTACTGTACACTATACACAGCTTACAATCATCCCCCAAGTATGTTACTTAACCACTTAAGCCCCGGAGGATTTGGCTGCTAAAGGACCAGGGGTTTTTTTGCGATTTTTTACTGCGTGACTTTAACGGACAATTGCGCGGTCGTGCGACGCTGTACCTAAACGAATTTGACGTCCTTTTTTTCCCACAAACAGAGCTTTCTTTTGGTGGTATTTGATCACCTGTGCGATTTTTTGATCACGCGCTATAAACAAAAAAAGAGCGTAAATTTTGCAAAAATAACAATATTTTTCACATTTTTTTATATGAAATTCCCCCAAAAAAAAAAGTAAAAATCAAAATTTTTTAACATTTTTCGGCCAATTTGTTTTATGCTACCTATGTTTGGTAAAAAAAATCGCAAAAAGCGTATTTTGATTGGTTTGCGCAAAAGTTATCGCGTTTACTAACAAAGAGAAAGATTTTTGTCATTTTTGGTGTTTTTTTTTTTAACGCATAATGGCGGCGATCTGCGATTTTTTTTTCGGTACTGCGACATTGCGGCGGACAGATCGGACCCTTGACTGACATTTTTGACACTTTTGGGGTTACCAGTGACATTACTGCAGTAATCAGTGCTATACATATGCACTGTTACTGCAAAAATGACACTGGCAGGGAAGGGGTTAACTTTATTGGACAGGGAGGGGTTAAGTGTGTCCTAGGGGCGTGCTTTCTACTGTGTAGGGACATGGCTATTGGTGTAAAAGCAAAGATCAACCGTTCTACATAGTAGAACGGTCAGATCTTCACTTTTACACAGGGAGAACTGACAGGCAGCTTGTTTACACAAGCTGCTCTGTCTTTCTCCCTTCACAGGAGCGATCGTAGTGTGGCCGGCGGACATCGAGTCCGCCGGTCACACGCACTGACTTGCCTGTGAACGAGCCGCGGCGGGCGCGCGCCTCGGCGGGCGCGCGCCCGCCCGCGATAGGCTCGCAAGTCAGTGACAGGCGAGTGACGTACCGATACGTCACTCTGCCTGGCCGGGGCTGACCGCCGCAGTATATAGTCGTGCGGCGGTCGGCAACCGGTTAAAGCATAACTCCACTTTTGTTGAGAAAAAAACATTCCCTTCTGGGTGATCTCTGTACATTGCAGGGATTTTAACAAACTTTGTTGCAGATTCCTACCTTTTGTTATTCTGAAGAAATCATTGTTTGTTCCTCTGTACCTCTGTGCTGAGTGGGTCAAATGGGAGTGTTTTTTATAGCTATCTATCAGCTGTGGCAGCTGCAGGGCTCTAATGAGGAAATCTGCTGGGCCTGCATCCCAGACGTGTTCCTATTGGGAGTATCTCACCGAAAAGGACATTTTTCTTGCAGGGGATGTCAGAAATCTGACTTGTATCTTAGGTAGACTTCTGGGAAAATTGATGAGCCAATCACACAGGCAGGAAATTATGTTTCTGGGGTGTGGTTAGTACACATTCTGCGTACAGAACACCTCCAGTTAGCCATATTGCATTAAAAACAAACAATATATCTGCGCTTAGAACAAAAGAAACATCAAAAACAAAAGCTGCCAGCAGGAAAGATTACACACCATAAATCACATGTAAAGAAAAGGGCAGCGCCAATGTAAGTAAATTAAAGTACAATAATAATCATAATAAAAAGTCCATAACAGGGGTGAACAAGAAGGTTTTCTCCATACACCAATAAATGAAATAGAAATATATCACCAAACACCACGTGGATAAAAGGTGAACTGGTTACCAGATAATGTTGACCATCAAATGATAGAGAGGTCAACACCAGCGTGGGTCATAATAATATAAGTTGTTTCAATGATGGCTATAGGATATCCATCTCAATTAATGGAATGCATAGCAGAGGATCCATCTAGCTTCTAATCAGGAGCAAAGTCACCTCAGGATTACAAAAAACTACAATGGTGCATTATGTCCAAAGCAACCAATAATTTCTTGAATACAATTGCACTTATGATAAGAGATAGTAAACAAGCGTGTATACAGCATGAGATCTAGGCCGTGGCTAACAGCGTGCTTACGTCCAAAGTTCCGTCCCACCTTACGCGTTTCGTCATCCAATGACGTCTTCAGAGGCGTATTGCATTGCATTTTCAGAAAATTACAACAGCTACAGATTGAAAAGGAAAAGTAATTTCTAATAACATTACGATAAAATATGATTTGTGTCGCAATTGTATACGCTATATTGTTTTTTCTTTATTTGCTAATTTTTTCCCCACGAAAGTGCAATTACCCTTTAAATGACCAGAACTTACTAACAAGATTCACATCCCATAGACTTCTCTGGGATTCACTGAAATTTTCAGATGTCCCACATTTCAAACAGGATTCACCTAACCCTCAGCATATAAAATCTAGGCAGATAAGCTCATTTTATTTTTATTTATTTATTTCAGGTACTTATACTGTATATCGCTATTGGCAAAGATCACCAAGATTTGTTCCTTTGTCTTTCTTTTTTTTTCATTAACATATCTTCATGAATTTTAAATTGACACAATACTTTCATGATTTACTTTTAAAAATCGATGTTCAGAAAGCTGGAAGGTTGCAGAGCTAAAATGTATGGTTAAATTACTATGGAACCATTTTCTAAGACCCCTTGTTTTATTTCTTTCTCGGTTAAGTTCTTTAAAGCTAGATGAATATGTGCTGTTTCTATGACTTCCTCAGATTCCTTCCTAACATTTCTCTCATTCTCTGTCTACGTAAACAGTCGTTTACAAAAGAATTCATCAGTTGGCGGTAAATAATGAAAGACTCCACACAAGCTAGGAAGGAAATAGAAGCTACATTGCCATGGAAGGAACTCCCAGTCCCCAAATTGTCAACATATTTTATCCCCAAGTGAAAATGGTAGGAGAGGCTCAATTAAAAAACAGACAAAATAATAATAGAATTACAATGTTGTTTTGTCCAGAGTGTGTGTAAGTTTTTTTTTTTTTTTTTTTTTTTTACTTTGTATAATAATATATAAAATATTTACATGGAATGAACAATTCAAGGAAGTCAAACAGTCCTATTACACTGTGATACAGATAGCTAATGTACACAGGCATTTTTTTTCCTACTGATTGCGTTCTGAAATGCGTTTATGTAATTATCTGGAATAATTTGCAATGCAATATTTGAATTTTTATGTATTTTTTATGGAACAGTGTCCACTCGTGTTTTTTCTGCATTTTCCCATTTGCTTTGCATTGTATGCAGCTTTTCTTTATTCTTTGCATTTGAATAGTTTTCCCTGCCATACAAGTAAATGTGAATGCAAACAAAATCAATTTAATAGCATCTCAAATGAAAGCCATTTTCATTAAGGCACCAAAAAAGCATGCTGCATTTCACTTGCATCTGAGTCACATAACTACAGTATGTGCACTGTATTTTATGTGCTTCTTCTTTATTCTTACTTGCAACTTTCTTACTTTCCTTTATCCTGCTCAGTCAATGGCAACAGGCACCTGATTTATTACTGACCAAGAGTTTCAGATACAGGGCTTCTAGCCTGGGCGCAGTAGGGTTTATTTACTAAAGGGAAATAGGCTGTTCATTTTGCCAGGGAAGTTGCACTTCCCAAAGGAATTTTCCAAAGAGTTTAGTGAATATATAATAAAATGACAGAAATCAGCAGAGCTTAACCTCATTTACAAAGCTCTGGGGAAAAATTCCCTTGCAAAGTGTAACTTCACTCCAAAGTCTTTAGTAAATCAATCTGCATGCTTACCTCTAAGCATTATTTCCCCTCCACCCAGTACAAATCCCCCCCTCATCCCCACCCCAGCTTAAATCCTCTCATTTTGCATGTGCTCACCCCGCCAAAGGAAAAAAAATTCCCCTTTCCTAGCACAAATCCTCTACCCCTCAAATCTCTCCTGCTAGCATAGATCCCCCCCCCCCCCCCAAAACATCCCTCCTAGAACAAATCCCCCTCTCCCCACCATCTTATTTTTCAAGCATAAATCCTCTTCCCTCATCCCTCCTCTCCACACAAATCCTCCCCGCTCCCAATTATCACCATTAGCACACCTCCCCAAATTTCCTCTCCTATAAAAATTCTTACCTCCTGCCGCTCCCCCCAAATTCCCCCTCCCCACACACATACCCCCCCAATCTCCTTTTGGTGTCCCCGCACCTCACCTGATACCACAGTGCCCAGGGCAAGTGATTGGTTTTCGGGGTCCTGTACACGGCTAGACTGCCAAAAAGTCTCACACATGTGGTATCCCCGTACTCAGGAGAAGCAGCAGAATGTATTGTGTGATTGGCTCACAATTTTCCCAGAAGTCTGCCTAAGATACAAGTCAGATCCCCTGCAACAAAAATGTCATTTTTGGTGAGATACTCAATAGGAACACGTCTAAAGGGATGCAGGCCCAGCTGATTTCCTCATTCGAGCCCTGCAGCTGCCACAGCTGATATATAATTATGAAAACACTCCCATTTGACCCACTCAGCACAGAGGCACAAACAATGATTTTTTTCAGAAAAAAAAAAAGGTAGGAATCTGCAACAAAGTTTGTTAAAACCCTTGTAATGTACATAGATCACCCAGAGGGGAATTTTTATTTTTTTTTCAACAACAGTGGAGTTACGCTTTAAGTGATTAATCCTCTGCATTGTGTAAAAAGGCTGTGTGATCCTGTATGCACAGATCCTCCCCCCCCCCCCCCTGCAAGTTCACTCTGGGCAGGTCCAGATAAGTAAGCACAATAAGTGTAGTTCAGATGCAC
Organism: Pelophylax lessonae; assembly: GCF_965119305.1. Taxonomy (NCBI): domain Eukaryota; kingdom Metazoa; phylum Chordata; class Amphibia; order Anura; family Ranidae; genus Pelophylax; species Pelophylax lessonae. Next base: position 453,960,265 of record NC_138770.1, read on the forward strand.
ATGCTCAGTTTGGTCTCTATTGCTCAGAGAACACTTCCTGGTTTTAGCTGCGATATTCAGGTCACATGATAATAACATCACACATTTGGGGGTGTTTACAGATCCTAAATGTCAGCCCAGTCCCTCCCTCCACCTCCATGGTCAGTAACTAAAAAAGAACACAGTAGTGGGATGTTACATCTTGATTGATGGATTTTTTTATATGTGTGATCAGCACAGCACCAATCAGCACTGTCCGGACATGTTCAGACAGAGAATTAAGGGTCTCGAAGCCTCATAGGACAATCGCGGGAGAAATGAAAACCCCTCCTACAAGCTATCAGCACTCACTGATACGAGTCACAAGATTGCTCTAATTGCAATATATAGCTGATGAAAAAGGTATTTATCAGTTTATATTTATTAAAATAATTGCATTTCCATGTTCTGTGTACTGTAGGAGACCAGATATAGTGAATGTAGCATCTGGGTTTAGTAACACTTTAAGTTCTGACAATAAAACCTGGAAGCTGATGGGTTTCTATGCAAAGCTGCACCAGATTTTGCATTCTCCAGTTTTAGTAAATCAGCTCCATGGACACATGTGATTTTCATGTCTGTTATCCTTTGAGAAAAGAGAACCTTCCAAACAGTGCATTTGTGACATGGTCAAAGTCAGACATAAATTATACTAACTGCAAAAAGCTGATTTCTGTGAAATAAACTGCCATGCAATAATTTCTTGTATTTTGTGACAAAACACGAAAGTTTTAGTATTGTTCCCAGACAATAGGAATTAGAACTGTGAGTTCTTATAAACCTAGAGGGACCTGAAATGTTCCTCTTTCCACCTCCTACTATTTTCAGTTCCTTTTATTTCAATAAATTAATGGACGTTCTTCTTTTCATTCCTTAACCCAAGGTGTGCTGGAACAGTCCTGAGCCATTCCTAGCTGCCAGATCATTTGGCATAGAAAGGTTCATATCTTCAGCAGGACACGGATTTTCTATTCAGCAATTTTGGCTGGCAATACATTAGACTAAAGAGCAGGGATGTTTTGCCATGATGTACCCTGGCATCACTAGGCTTCCTCTGCAGCTGCTATTTACCAGACAGCAATTGAGGGGAATGCAGCTGGCAAGAAAAGAGAGTCTCAGAATTCTAAATAAGTCTGAGAGACGTGGAGGCTGGTGATGTAATTATGTTTTCACTGTTAGCCAGTTACAGACAGTAAATCATTATCAATTATCGTATGTGAATTACATTGCGGTGTAAACGACATCAATTTATTGCACGGAAATAGGTGACAAGTTTGACCAGTATGTTGCCCAAGCCATGGTTATTTTTAAAGTATTAATTATTTGGATTTCTCTAGAGGGCAGGTCAAAGCCAGAACTGTATCGCATTTTACATATTCAATATAACTGAAAATGACATGTTTACAGTTTTATGATTTCAGGTACTTATATAGCGCTGTCAATTTACTCGGTGCTTTACATATACATTGCACATCCACATCAGTAGCTGCCCTCAAAGAGCTTACAATCTAAGGTCCCTAGCTCACATTCATACTAGAGATAATTTAGACAGGACCCAATTAACCTACCAGCATGTCTTTGGACTGTGGGAGAAAACCCACACAGTCACAGGGAGAACATGCAAACTCCAGGCAGGTAGTGTTGTGGCTGGGATTTGAACCAGTGACCCTCTTGCTGTTAAGTTAGAGTGCTAACCACTACACCACTGTGCCATCCATTTTGGCTTGGCATTATTTATGTGTGAGTATTAGGGTTAAGGCTTGGGTTCTCCTGTTCGTTGGGTTTTGTCTGAAAAAATTCCAGGTTTGCTGCTATAAATAGTCTATACTGCAGTGCATAGCCTGTAATCCTGGTCCCCTGGCTGGGATTTGAACCAGCAACCCTTCTGCTGCTAGGTGAGAGTGCTAACCACTACACCACTGTGCCGCCCATTTTGTGTATGAGGATTAGGGATAAGGCTCGGGTTCTCCTCTTCGTTGGGTTTTGGCTAAAAAAATTTCTAGGTTCGCTGCTATAAATAATAAATAGTCTATACTGACCCCTGGTCAGCACAAAAGCTTGTAAACAAACACCAAGCTTTGGCCTCCGTGGCTGTCTATATAGACATAGACTTCACTATCTATTTGAACAGTATTCACAGTTCACAAACCAAACTCAGGAAGATCTGATCATCTTTAATGAGGATTCACTATATCTTTCCAAAAGGACGAATGCCTCGTACACACGATCAGATAATTGGACACATTAACGTACGCATTTTGTTGCATGATACTAGTATCAAATTCAACAATGCGTACTAAACGTATGATTTTTTTTTTCCGTACGATTCTGGAAAAGCTTCCTGGTTGCGTAGCTACATATCGGATAGTGCAAAACAAAAACAATGGCAGCCAGGCCATTTCCGGGTTATTTTCGTGTTTCTGATCATGCATGGTCTTTGTCTATCGGTTTTCAGTGAACGCATACTGTACTGATTAAATGATTGTCGCTCGCTAGGCTATCGTACGACAATAGTTTTTGTGTTTGTCCCTTCGGATTTTGTTGGACGAAATATCGTGATCAGCTGTGGACAGCCGTGTACTATCAGATGATCATGCGATCAATTCAAAAGCTATTATTTTCTTACGATTATCTGATCGTGTGTATGAGGCATCAATGGCAAAAGCAAAAGCTGCTTCAAAACTAAGAACCTCCAAATATAATCACAAAAAAAGGGGAAAAAAAAAAGATCCAAAACTACTAAAAAGAATGATCTCCCCTGCAGCCAGTAAATGATTGTTCTTAGATTGTGGGAACATTCAACTGCAAAACTACATATACTGAAACTACATAGTTAAAAAACCGTGCAGTGTCCTGGCTTGAACAAGATACCATTCTGATTATATCCCATCAACTGTCTTAAGAATTCATTAACCACTTCAGCTCTGGAAGCTTTACCCCCCTTCATGAGCAGGCCATTTTTTTTGCGATACGGCACTGTGCTACTTTAACTGACAATTCCGTAGCCATGCCACGCTGTACCCAAATAAAATCGATGTCCCTTTTTTCCCCACAAATAGTGCTTTCTTTTGGTGGTATTTGATCACCTCTGCAATTTTTATTTTTTTTGCGCTATAAACAAAAAAAGAGACAATTCTGCAAAAAAAAAAAAAATATATATATATATATATATATATATATATATATATATTTTTTTTTTTTTTTTTACCTACTGCTATAAAACATTCCCAAAAAAAATTAAAAATCAAATTTTTTCATCATTTTGGGCCAATTTGTATTCTGCTACATATTTTTGGTAAAAAAAAAAATCCCAATAAGTGTATATTGATTGATTTTTACAAAAGTTATCACGTCTACAAACTAGGGAAACAGATCAGACCCCTAACTGACATTTTTGACACTTTTGGGGGGACCAGTGACATTACTACAGTAATCAGTGCTAAAAATATGCACTGTTACTTTACTAATGACACTAGCAGGGAAGGAGTTAACACCAGGGGCGATCAAAGAATTAAATGTGTCCCTAGGGGATGCTTTCTAAGGGCTCTTTCACACGGGCGTTCCGATCAGATCGGCCTGTCAATTTTTTAGGCGGATCTGATCGGATGCCCATTCAGCCCTATGGAGCAGCGGATGTCAGCGGTGACATGTCCGCTGACACCCGCTGCCATCCGCATCCGATCCTGTCCGTGAAATCCGGACGGATGGAAACCCTATTTTCCATCCGTCCTGGGGATCGGATAGGATCGGATGAGAGCAGACAAGCGGTCCGCTCTCATCCGATCATCCATAGAGAGCAGCGGGGGCTGTGACACCTCCCTCTCCACACTGCAAGCGGAGACGGAGCTGTCATCCGCCGGCTCAGCGGGGATCGGCGGATCGATCCCTGCTGAGCAGCACGGATCCGCCTACGGTGGCGGACCATGTGAAAGAGCCCCAACTGTGTGGGGAATGGGCTTGCTGAATGAACACAGAGACCTGTGTTCCTAAATAGGAGGAACATGGGAGCCCTGTGTTCATCACTGACAGAACAGCGCTCTGCCGTGTTTACAACGGCAGACCACCGTTCTGTCTCCACGGGGAGCGATCGCGGGTACCCGGCAGCAATCGCGGCCGCCAGACCCGCTGATTCACTCCCCCTGTAGCCAATTGGTGTGTGCGTGCACCTCTGGCGAAGCGCATGTGCCCCCACTAGCAGTCCTGAAAAACAATGTACAGTTACGTCGTTTGGCGGGACAGAGCCGACTTGCCGCAGTATATGCACTGCTGGCCATCGGCAAGTGGTTAAAATAAAGAGTAGATTGAGGCTGGGTTCACACTGTGCGGCGCGGCTCACAGCAGGGGTCCGGTGCTTCCCTGTTCTCTGTTTCACGGATGAATCAGGCCCAAATTGTTGCCTGAATTTAGACCTGAAACAAAGCCAAAGACGCACAGGACCCTTGTGCAATCCGCTCCTCAGCCGCCACGGACATGTGTGAACCGGCTCCATTGAGAGCCAGTCACAGTCTCCTGTCGGATGCGGGGGAAACCCAGCTTAACTGAATTCCTAGTTAGCATCCTCCAGAGACTTTAGGGCTGGTTGGAAGAAGAAACGATAACATGTTGCACTCTATATAAACATCTTTTTCTTTTTGCTGTTGCAAAATACATGATAACACTATGCTAATTGCGCTAATTATCAAGCAGATGTTATAACATTTGTAGCATATCATAAAATTTTATTACCAGCTGCTTTGTATACTTTGGCAATAACTTTATTTAAAATATTCCTGCGCGTGAAACCAGAATTTCCTTTTTGTTTTGTGCAAGATAGTGCGGGGAATGCCATTTGTTAATAGCACAAATCGTAACAAAGATAATCCAGCTATGTTTTTCTACACAAATGCGCTTTACACACAATTAGTCAATAGGAATACCCTTTGAAGTGGGGATAGAATTGTATTAAGTGTGAATAATACATGCCGGGCTCTAGGCTGTATTAGATAGTGATAAAGGACTGTGTAATATTTTTTTTCGGGAGGTTGTCAACGACTAAAGCCCCGTACACACGTACCGATGGTCGGCTTACAAATGTTCCTCTTTTCTCCCCGGGATGTCGGTGTCTGCTGAAAAGTGCAAAGACAGCACAAGGACAGCACAAGAATTTTGTCCGCCGACTGCAGAAGTGATGTCATGTAATGGTTAACTTTCCCTGTGTTTTCTATTTTCTGAGCATGCCCAGTCTTGCAAATCTGCGGTCTGTCGGCCGAATTGTGTACTGACAGGCGAACAATCGTCCGTTCTGGTGTCGGCATACAAATATTTTCATGTTTGCACGAAAGACTTTTGTCCGCGGATTGTGCGCAGACATCTGTCGGAGGCACCATACTAACACGCGTACAATCGGCAGATCCTTCGTCCACCGACGTTTGTATGCCGACGATCGGTACGTGTGTACGGGCCTTAAGTTAAGTACATTTTTTAAAAATAGAAAACTTAGCAAGAGGAGTAAAGCTCAGATAATGCCACAGTTTTCCATGAATAAAATTATTAATTATTATTAATAATAATAAAAATATTAATTATTATTAAACCGGTATTAAACCCAAAACCAAAAACTATATATATTTCAGTTTACCAATCATTAAATGTGGTGGCTGCATCAGTTTTCTTTTTTTTTTGGCTTTTTCCTCTCTGTTTTCACCTGGTTATCTGGTCACCTCATGTATTAGTGATACAACATACTGGATGAATGAGCACAGGAGGCACGGCAGACAGCAGCATTGTCCGTCGGGGGGGGGGGGGTAGTGTAAAATATATTAGCAGATTTGGATACACTAACAAATTTAAGTCAAACTCTAGCTCACATTTTATAATCAGCAAACAGTTTTATCCATTTGGGATAAAAGTTTTACGTGAATAAATAAAAGCTGATCATTGTGTAGCACCCTACAAGGTAGGTGCTAGGTAAAAGCATAATGGGCTTTGGCTGCCTAACTGCAGGGCCATGATTTTCAGTTGGCTGTCATGTCTCCCAGGTGTGGCTGCTGAGAGGGGAGTCTTCCCACTGGCTCCATGAGAGGATTCTCATTGGACAGTGGAGGAAACCCAATCAGTGGTCCACTCAGGCCTGTATCTACCCCAGAAGGCAGATTCTGCCGCAGAGGATTCTGGAAGTGGGTATAAGTTTGAAGGGAGCGCATGCCGCAGCGTCTTTGGCGGGAAGCAGAGTCCCAGGAGTGAGAGTATGGCTGTCTCTCCTCCTGTCAGAAGGATTGGGAGTCTTGGGTGGCTGCCTGAGAATCCAGAAGGGAGAGCAGACCTGAGCTGCAGAGAGGATCCAGTGTGCCGAGGACCAGCGGAGGAAGAGGGGTTCAGTTCCAGGAAAGCCATCCAAGGTCGTGATGAGTACTGTGAACTGCCCCTGGGGATCTGCCTAGTGTAGAGGGGACCCCTCCGGTGAAGGTCCCAGGGATCCTGGAGCCTGCAAGTGTCGAGGGGGTTGCCTAGTGAAAGGACCCTGAAGTGTCAAGGGGGTTGCCTAGTGAAAGGACCCTGAAAGTGTAGAGAGGGCGCCAGCGGTTGGGCACTGAAGAGTCAAGTGTGCAGTGTTAAGAGTTGCAGCAGCACAAGCAGTTACAAGGAGCTACCTCAGTCAGTGAAGGGCTGGAGGGAGTCATATGCAGGACTTTTGAGCTAGACAGAGTGTCAAGAGTCAAGGATTGGTACAGTCCTGGATCTTCTGAGTTAACCAAGGAGTTAAAGTCGAAGTTTCAGCACTTTTCAGCAGAACAGTATCTCAAGCGCCAGGAAGCGTTGGTCGGCATTCAGCTGGTGTCAGGACAGCGCTAACAGGCATCTTTTCCACAAAGTGTCCCAGTTAAACCTAGTTGAGCCAGAGGAGTATCCCACTCATTCCCTTCTATCATCCCCATTATAAAATAAACAAAACAAACCAAAGATGCTGGAATGGTAATTTTCTCAGCTCTCACACTTGGGTTTTCAACTTAAATGTGACTTAAATTACCGGGAAGTGCTCCCGGTAATGATGGCAGACCCACATCAGGCCCAATGCCTGGAAATTCTGCTACAATTATAAGCACCACTGCCAGTGTTAAGTGGTTTGTCTCATCCATGTAAACTGATATATTCTGCTGGAGAGCTTGTGTTTTTAAAAAACAACAGATTCGTTTTTAAACCTGCATGGCATCGCATACTAGCACATTATGTAAAAATTACCTTAAAATGAAGCCCTCCAGTGGCACTCTGTCACAGCTGCCATCTTCACCCGTCTTCCTTTTGGGTTGGTGGGCTCCGGTCCTTTGATTTGACAGCCGCTGTTTACGGCACAGGACACTGAAGGAACGGCACAGGATTGCCATTCCTTCAGAGCGCATGCGCCAGTGATCAGAGGCTTAGCAAGTAAATGTCTCCTAATTGGTGCAGGTTTAAGAGATAGTTACTCTATCTATTGGTAGGCCTTATTATAGGCTTACCTATAGGCAGGGCTGCTGATAGAAATCATGGGGCCTTGTACAGCCTACCTGGCAGGGCCTCCCTTGAATATATCAAAACAACATTTTCACTAAAAATATACTAAAACCGTTCTTAGAGGACACAAAGATAACAAAGAAGCTGTGTGAATTAACCCTTTTTTAATAGTTTTTTACATTTTTAAAAAAACATTTTGTAATTTTAAAAAAAAGTTTAAATTTTTTACATTTATTTTATTTCACATTTTTTTTAATATATTTTTTTACAATTTGTTATTTTTTTACGGGACAGGGAAGCCATCAGCTTCCGCAGGGGAGGGCCTGTGTCTGTGTCTCTATTTGCAGCAGTTCAGAAACCGGTTTTCAGCTGCGGCAGAGAGCCACACAGGGCATCCTTTAATTGCCCCCTCTGTCCGACTGCACTGATTCCCTCTGCTGTTCGGGCCCCCTTGTGAGCCCGGGCCCCCCCCCCCCCTATCAGTGGCTCTGCCTATAGGTAAAAATCAAGCAAGGGAGTTTATTCCCACTTTTAAAAAGAAAACTAATGCAACATTATGTCTAAGAATTGGCAAGCTACAACACAATAAATGTTTGCTTTTGGGTTGAATACTACTTTAACATTGACATAGAGGTGCTTCGCTTTGTTATCAGTGTGCTCTGCCTGGACTGGAGGGGTTGATTAGAGGGGTATGAATGATTACAGATCTCGAACTTGCAAAAAGATTGTGCCATAAACCATGCACAGTTGTCTCAAATAATTCACCCTCAGTTTTTTTAGCTAGAGGGGTGTCCGTAGAGGTCCTGATGTGTCCATAACCCTGCTTCCGTTTCTCGATCCAACTTTTATCTGAATTCAGCAATATTCTCCCATGTCTGTGGTCTTCCACTCCAAAAAAGTGGAAGGGGAAGTGGAACCCAACCCTTGGCCAGGGTTTATATGGCGTTTTTTATCAATCTCTACTCAGGGAGAAAGGAAGAGCTTATCATTCTCTCTCACCAACTCAATTTGGGGATTTTAAATGATTGATGATTAGGAATATTCCCTAAAAAATTGCCATTGTGCAGAGTTTAGCCTATCCACAAGTAGGGATTTGATCAACTGTTTCTCCTGCAAAGAATGCATGCATCTGACTCACTAGAGCAAAGACAGCATTATCAGTATAACAGAATAGACAGACCCAATATATTTGTTGAGGGATTTGTTGTGAACTAAAGGAAACCCAATCCAAATCTTAATGATTGACATGAGCTGCAGTGTTGCAATACAATATGATTAATATTTAACAAACTATGAGGTCCATGCTAACACAATGTTTTTAGAAGCCAGCAACTAATGAGCCTCTTCAGACTCCCAGTATGAGGATTGATTTGATTGTTTGCACTGTTCATAAATATGCAAGTGGCAGCCAAGTGTGTGTTTTTGGGAATTCTGCACTGTATGCAAAACTTTAGAACTTTATGTACATATAACTATAAGGCCTCATTCACACTGAATGTTATGAATGAATGTAATGAATGAACACAGGAAAGGCTGAGATATACACCACATATACTGCAGGTTATCTCCTTTTTTTTTTTTAACCTCTTCAGCTCTAACCTTGTAAAATGCACTCTGCCACTTCTTCTGACTGCCCTATCCTCCATCCTTAAATTCTCTCTACTTCACCCCTCTTCTCCACCCCACAGCTTATATATATCACCCTCACTTCTGTCCTCACCTTATTACTGCACTCACCATCTCCTGCTATTTCTAAATCCACATGCACACAAATCCTCCAGGACACTGGGGCGTGTCCCTTCATATAAATCACACTCTCATATTACCACCCTCACCTTTCTGCTTCTCCTGGCCTCTGGAGACATATCCCCAAACCCTGGGCCTCCATCTACCCATGCTCAGTACACCACCTACCCTACACCCTCTGGCTGCAGTCGCAGTCAGCACAATCTAGTTCCAATCTCTCTTCTTCCCAAGACCGGACTCCCTTTTTTCTTGCGCCCTTTGGAACGCCCGCTCTGTCTGTAATAAACTCACCTCTCTCCATGACCTTTTCATCGCTAACTCATTTAATCTACTTGCCATCACCGAAACCTGGCTGCACGAATCCAACACTGCGTCTTCTGCTGCCCTATCCCAAGGTGTTCTTCTATGGACTCACTCCCCTAGACCCAACGGACGCAAGGGAGGGGGTGTCGGGATCCTTCTAGCCCCACATAGCTCCTTTCAGGTAATTCAGCCGCCTCCCTCTCTGTCACTCTCCTCATTTGAGGTACACTGCATTCGTCTTTTCTCCCCTGTCTCTCTAAGGATAGCTGTGATCTACCGCCCACCTGGACCAGTATCAACCTTTCTTGATGACTTCTCCACCTGGCTACCCTACTTTCTCTCTTCTGAAATCCCCACAATCATTCTCGGCGACTTCAACATCCCTATTAATACTAACACTCCTACTACTTCCAAACTTCTCAATCTAACCTCCTCCTTTGACCTGAAGCAATGGATACATGCTTCTACTCACTCTGAAGGCAATATCCTTGACCTTGTTTTCTCCCACCTATGCACCCCGCACAACCTTTCCAACAATCCTTTCCCTCTCTCTGATCACTACCTTCTACTCTCTCCCTCTCCTCCACCTCCTCTCCCTCCAGCTACCGTACAGTTACCCGCAGAAACCTACGCCATCTCAACCCTTCTCTTCTCTACTCTGCTACCGGCCACCTCTATGACAAAATTGCACCCCTGTCCTGCACCAACCTAGCCACTTCTGTCTACAACACTTCACTCTTAGCCTCCCTGGACACACTGGCCCCCCTCAACACACACAGGCCCCGACCCCTTCAACCTTGGCAAACCGATAACACTAGAAGTCTGAAAAAGCATAGCCGTGCTCTTGAGCGCCTATGGCGTGAGACTCAGTCTCAGAAGGATTTCAACCAATATAAATCCGCCCTCCAAAAATACAATTCCATTCTCCACACTGCCAAACAGACCTATTTTATCACTCTCATTAACAGCCTGTCATCACGCCCCCGGCAACTCTTCGCTACCTTTAACTCTCTACTCCGTCCTCCACTACCCCCTCCCACCGACTCACTCACTGCCCAGGAGATTGCCAACCACTTCAAACAGAAGATTGACACAATTCGTAAGGAGATCGTTGCTGTTCAGATACCTTCCTCCATGCCTTATGCTTCACGCCCACAAGTGAGATCATTACTTCCCTCATTCAACCCCGCCACTACAGACGAGTTTGCTAAACTACTTGCTAACGTCCACTTAACAACCTGCCCTCTGGATCCTGTTCCCTCGCAAATGCTACGGTCACCTTCTGGCCCTATTCTACACTCTCTAACCCACATCTTCAATCTCTCCCTCTCTTCTGGCATCTTCCCCAACTCTCTAAAACATGCACTACTCAGCCCCATACTTAAAAAGCCCTCACTGGACCCAACTGATCTGAACAACCTATGCCCTATTTCCTTGCTCCCCTTTTCATCCAAACTCCTCGAACGTCTAGTCTACAACCGACTGTGCGACTACCTTGCCGAGAATAGCCTCCTTGATCCCCTTCAGTCTGGATTTCGGCCTCAACACTCCACTGAAACTGCACTCCTAAAGCTGACAAACGATCTGCTAACGGCCAAAACCAATGGACACTATTCTGTACTCCTACATTTGGACCTTTCTGCTGCCTTTGATACGGTTCACCATCCCCTCCTCCTCAAAAAACTCCATGCCTTTGGTCTCCGTGACCGTACTCTTCACTGGTTATCTTCCTACTTATCTAACCGCACCTTTAGCGTTACCTACAATTCTACTTCCTCCTCTCCTCTTCCCTTCTCTGTTGGAGTCCCCCAAGGCTCTGTTCTTGGACCCCTCCTATTTTCAATCTACACCTCCTCTCTAGGTCAGTTGATAGCCTCCCACGGCATCCAATACCATCTCTACGCTGACGATACCCAAATCTATCTATCCACTCCTCAGCTCTCTCCCTCAGTCTCCTCACGTATCACTAATTTACTATCAGATATATCGGTCTGGATGTCACACCACTTCCTCAAACTCAATCCATCCAAAACCGAGCTTATAATTTTTCCTCCACCGCTTGCCCCTTCCCCTGATTTCTCCATCAATATCAATGGCATTACCATCAGCCCATCCCCACATGCCAAGGTCTTAGGTGTTGTCCTGGACTCTGAACTCTCCTTCAAACCCCACATCCAATTGCTGTCCAAATCTTGCCGCCTCAGCCTCCGCAACATCTCCAAAATACGCCCCTTTCTAACCAAAGACACAACAAAACTCCTAGTTCACTCCCTGGTCATCTTGCGCCTCGACTACTGCAATTCCCTTCTCATTGGCTTACCTCTACACAGGTTATCCCCCCTTCAATCCATCATGAATGCTGCCGCCAGACTCATCCACCTCACCAATCGCTCAGTGTCCGCTGCTCCTCTCTGTCAAGCCCTCCACTGGCTTCCGCTCACCCAACTAATTAAATTCAAAATACTTACAACATCTTACAAAGCAATCCACAGCCTAGCCCCCAGCTACATCACCAGCCTCATCTCAAAATACCAACCTAATCGCTCTCTTCGTTCCTCTCAAAACCTCCTGCTCTCTAGCTGCCTCGTCACCTCCTCCCATGCTCACCTCCAGGACTTTTCCAGAGCCTCTCCAATCCTATGGAACTCCTTACCCTTATCTGTCCGATTATCTCCCACTCTATTAGCTTTTAGGCGATCTCTGAAAACCCTCCTTTTCAGAGAAGCCTATCCTACCAACCCCTAACAAATGTACCTCCTTTTCTCCATCAACCCATCCCCCACGGTTATTGCCTTTTGTTTCACTTGACCCTCCCTTCTAGATTGTAAGCTCTAACGAGCAGGGCCCTCTAGTTCCTCCTGTTTCGAACTGTATTGTAACTGTATTGTCTTCCTTCACATTGTAAAGCGCTGCGCAAACTGTTGGCGCTATATAAATCCTATATAATAATAATAATAATAATAATGTTATCAAAACGTCAGTAGAAAGCTGTAGCTGTGGAAGGAGTTTTTCAGCTTTTTTGCAGTAGCGTTTTTCAGCATTTTTTTAGCTTTTTTCAGCTGTAGCGTTTTTTAGCTTTTTTTAGCAAAACTATATTTCCACAAAATTGCATGGCTCAAAAACATTGATAACCAACAAATAGCCACATTTTTCAGTGTATTTAAGCTTTTATCAGAGTTATTGCATTTTTACAGCTTAAAATCGCCTCTTAAAACCCACTAGTTCTGGGGTTTTTTTCCAGCCAGAAAACGCCCCTGCCAAAAACTGCTGATAACAGCCTATGTGTGCCATGGACACATAGGATAACATTCTGGGGAGTTTACTGGCTGTAGAAAAAAAAACGTCTGATGCCAAAAACAGCATCTGTAAAAACGTCCAGTGTGCATGAGGCCTAAAAAAGAACAGATTGAAGCTGGTCATAGATAGATCAAAATTCGGCCTCTGCAGAAGAGAGTAGCCGATTTTCGATCCATATACGGCCATTCAAGATCAACTTATTATAAATGGGCTAGTTGGAAAATGTTTGTTCTATCAGCACTGCAACCAATTGGCTTTTGATTCAAGAACCCCTTCCAGAGAGTATAGCCTGGTTTGTGACTCCCCTTTCCCCATTGCAGTTAGGTTCTCCATTGCAGTTGGGTAACAAAGATACGTCACCAATCCTACCCTATTTATTTGAATGGACAATAAAAGATTGACGGCACACCATGGACATAAAATGCAGATTAGGTACTAATATGTGTATTTATTAAAACATTTCATTATATTTTTATAAATGCAGAACCCCATCAAACCATGATCAGTTTTAAATCTAAATCCTAGACCTAAAATGTAATATATTGCCACTTACTCCTGCTTAAATTAGAACTATATGCAAATTAATTTTTTTTTTTTAATTTTGGATGGGATAAAGGAGGGTTGTAACCAATGTAAGGTTTATTTTTGCCCTCTTTGTCCGATTGGGGAGATTTCCCTTTACTTCACTTCCTGAAGTCTAAGCACGGCCATCTTTTTGGTTTGCGGAAGGAACACTGCGGGATAGACTCAGGCTGATTACTCTCTGCTGTGATATGTGCTTGTTATACATCAAATGGGTGAGTGCATAATTGTGTGTATATCCAAATAAAGGTTGTTTAAAGATAATGCACTATGGGCCTGTCCCTTTTGTTTAATATCCCCCAATACATGTGAGATGCGGCACCTATGGGAGTCTGAATAGGATTGTACAATAACATCTTGAAGCGGAAGCGCTGGGAGCTGTATGATTCTGTGAAAGGTTGCAGTGGTACTTAACCACTCACTGCTCCAGATCCACTTTTGTCCGGTAAGAGGCAGTGTATGGTGGCTGGGAATTCATTCTGTCTTTGTCGGTTTATCACCTGGGTGGATGTCCTATTAGTACCTCCCACATTTTGTATTGCTGCATTGACACACTATTGCTATCAAGATTCTCCAATTTTCTACGCATATTGAGCAATTGATTGCATGTGGACTGTTGGGACTTATTCTTCACTAGTTCTAGCGCAACTCTATTTTTGATATATACAGATTTACATACCAGTGTTTCGAGTTTGCTGCTATAAAGGCGCTGGTATTTATTGCATTTTACCTTCACTTCCTGTGCCATAGCCAAACAGGAAGTGAGGAGAAATACCTGAAAATAAAGGGACTTTCCTGGGGACCCCTAGGTCACCAGAACCAGAGTCCCCATTGTAAGATTTCCCCTGCTTTGCTGGGGACAACCCAAAATTTGGGATTTTCTTTTGCTTTCACTTTCAATGATAATGGTAAACAGGACAAATAGAGAGGGTGAATCTCCTTAATGGGAGCACAGACAGCAAAAAAAACTGTCAGGTGTTCTAATCTCTCTCCACTCCATCCAAAACTGGAAAAAAATGCCTTTAGTTATACTTTAAATGTGATGGCTACATTAGTTTTCTTTTTTTTAAGCCTTTTTTCCTACCAATAACACAATTCCTGTCCTAGGATAACAATACTCACTCACATTACTTAATTACCTCCCTCTCCTCTTCTCCACAACATGGGCAGGGGTTCTGTAGTCCTCACAGATAGCTGAAGTCAATGTAAATACACTGAACAAAATTAGAAACGCAACACATTCATTTTTGCCCCCATTTTTCATGAGCTGAACTCAGAGATCTAAGACTTTTTCTATGTACACAAAAAGCCTATTTTTCTCAAATATTATTCACAAATCTGTCTAAATCTGTGTTAGTGAGCACTTCTCCTTTGTCAAGATAATCCATCCACCCCACAGGTGTGGCATATCAAGATTCTGATTAGACAGCATAATTATTGCACAGGTGTGCCTTAGGCTGGCCACAATAAAGGCCACTCTAAAATGTGCAGTTTTACTGTATTAGTGGGGTCCGGGGGGATCCGAAAACCAGTCAGTATCTGGTGTGACCACCATTTGCCTAACGCAGTGCAACACATCTCCTTCGCATAGAGTTGATCAGTTGTTGATTGTTGCCTGTGGAATGTTGATCCACTCCTCTTCAATGGCTGTGCGAAGTTGTGGATATTGGCAAGACCTGGACCACGCTGTCGTATACGCCCATCCCATCCCAAACATGTTCAATGGGTGACATGTCCGGTGAGTATGCTGGCCATGCAGGAACTGGGATGTTTTCAGCTTCCAGGAATTGTGTACAGATCCTTGCAACATGGGGCTGTGCATTATTATGCTGCAACATGAGGTGATGGCCGGGGATGAATGGCACAACAATGGGCCTCAGGATCTCGTCACAGTATCTCTGTACATTCAAAATGCCATCAATAAAATGCACTTGTGTTCATTGTCCATAACAAACGCCTGCCCATACCATAACCCCACCATGGGCCGCTCAATCCACAACGTTGTTATCAGCAAACCACTCACCCACACAACGCCATACACGCTGTCTGCCATCTGCCCTGTACAGTGAAAACCAGGATTCATCCATGAAGAGAACACCTCTCCAAAGTGCCAGACGCCATTGAATGTGAGCATTTGCCCACTCAAGTTGGTTCCGACAATGAACTGCAGTCAGGATGAGCACTGCCATAGCCCTACAAAATTCCCTCCAGCAGGCCACTGGTGTGAATGTCCCTGACCAAACCATCAGAAACAGACTTCATAAGGGTGGCCCGAGGGCCCGACATCCTTTAGTGGCCTCTCTGCTCAATGCCTGTCACTGTGGAGCTCGTTTGGCATTTGCCATTGAACACCAGAATTGGCAGGTTCAGCACTGGCACCCTGTGCTTTTCACAGGTGAGAGCAGGTTCACCCTGAGCACATGTGATAGACGTGAAAGGGTCTGGAGAAGCCATCAAGAACGTTATGCTGCCTGCAACATCATTCAGCATGACTGGCTTGGTGGTGGATCAGTGATGGTCTGGGGAGGCATATCCATGGAGGGACACACAGACGAGTGTGACAAGTGTATGCAGCCAGTTCCTGGAGAATAAAGGAATTGATACCATTGAATGGCCCCCACGCTTGCTTGACCTTGATCCAATAGGACACCTCTGAGTCCATCGTATGCCACCAGGTTGCACCTCAGTCTGTTTAGCAGCTCATTGATGACCTGGTCCAGATCTGGGGGGAAATACACCAGGACACCATCGGTTTTCTCATTAGGAGCATGCTCCAACATTGTCAGGCATGCATACAAGCACGTGAGGGCCATACAAACTACTGAGTACCATTTTGAGTTGCTGCAATGAAATTTCAGCAAAATGGACTAACCTGCTGCGTCATTTTTTCACTGTTCCGCCCTCTGTAGGTTGATAATTTTCATTTCCATCAAATTATGTGGCATCCTTTCCTTCCTAACACATTACTCAGTCCATATCAGTATAGAAATCCAGCATGATAGTTTTCCCCATTGAGATCTGATGTGTTTTCAAAGTGTTCCTTTAATGTTTTTGAGCAGTGTAT
This sequence comes from Pelophylax lessonae, assembly GCF_965119305.1. Lineage (NCBI taxonomy): Eukaryota > Metazoa > Chordata > Amphibia > Anura > Ranidae > Pelophylax > Pelophylax lessonae. The sequence continues at coordinate 453,976,745 of NC_138770.1, forward strand.
ATATATATATATGTATATATATATATATATATATATATATATATATATATATATATATAAAGTGTGTGGTTGAAGACCATATATTATCTTTAATTAACAAAGATGAAAACAATAATACCGAAGTTACAAGATCAGCATGTGAACACAGCACTAATAGTCCAGCAAGTGTTTTAAAGCACACAGCAATCTGTTTACCGTATACCTCTTGCAGGTTGTGTTTTTCTGTTAAGTATCTTTTAACCTAAGAAGACCCACAAGTACCGGACGTTTTGGTCAGATCAGTGTCTACAAATATTTTTTGCCTTGCCTGATTTTTGACATCTTATGAAAAAGACATGGCTTGTGTTGAAAGACATCTCTCCTCATGCACATTGAATCCAGCGAGTGTTTGTTATGTAGAACTCTTGTTGGATGATTAGTGATGGGTGAAGTAATGATGCACAAGGCATGCCTGTTTAAAACAATGTCAACACTGGTGAGGGTTCACTTGCAGTGCAGAAGGCTGGCTTAACACCGGTGAAAAGCCAACTTGAACAATATTCCCAGACATTAAATGGCACAGCTGTATAACCGTTGTATTGTCAATGTATGCTTCATGACATTTTGTATTGTTCTGAAAAAAGAAAAACAAAGATGAAAGTCATTCAATGGCTGTCCTGCTCCTATGATGTGATGGGCAAGAGCACAAATTATTTAGATAATATGTAAACCCTAACAAGGAACTTCTCTAAACCTCTTCTTTAACACTTAACCCCCCCCCCATACCTAACAGTTTACTAAATCTTTAAAGGATTACCCTCTAAACTGGTCCTTGACACCTTGACACATACCCTTTCCACACAACCCTTATCCTTTAACCTATTCTTTAACACTTGACTATTCTTAGTGTCGGTTCACACTATGGCGATCCGACTTCGGGGGCGATCTGTGAAGTCGCGTGCACCGCGACTTCGGCGTGACATGCACGGACTTCACATAATGGAAGTCAATGCAAGTCGCTCTGATGTCGCCCTGAAGTAGTACAGGAACTATTTTCTAAGTCGGAGCGACTTGAGTCGCTCCTATTAGAACGGTTCCCGTAGCACAGAATGGACCGCGACTTGTCAGGCTGACAAGTCCCCTGACAAGTCGTGGTAGTGTGAACCAGGACTTAAAGCGTTATTAAACCCTCCAAGGAAAAATAAAACGAATAAATGTAGCAACATACCTTACATAATTATTACTTCCTGTCCCCATTGAATATCCCCCTTTCAGTCCATCATGAATGCTGCTGCCAGACTTATCCACATTGACAACTGCTCAGTGTCTGCTACTCCTCTCTGCCAATCCCTCCACTGGCTTACGCTCACTCAACGAATTAAATTCAAAATACTAACAGCAACTTACAAAGTCATCCATAATTCGGCCCCCAGCTACATTACTAACTTACTCCCAAAATATCAAACAAATCAATCTCTAAGTTCCTCCCATGACCTCCTGCTCTCTAATTCCCTTGTCACCTCCTCCCATGCTCGCCTCCAGGACTTTTCCTGAGCCTTTCCCATTCAGTAGGTCTCGACCCGTGTGTAGGGCGAGTTGTCACTGGAACAAGTCTCCCCATTTGAGGATTTTCCTTGTATTCCTGTTTCAGTGACAATATTTTGGATTGTCTCCTAAAAATACTCCCGAGTAGGCTTCAATATTTTCTAAGTCACTGACCCCGAAAAGGTATATAGATCAGAAACATCAGAAACAAAGTTAAAAACTCCTGATCTGCAGACTTGTTTGAGGTTATTGGTTTGGAAAGTACTGAGTCCACTGCATCATGCATATTTACTCATCCTAGGTTTCAATAGAAGGGACAACCCAGCCAAGCTTTAAGGCCTGCTTTAACTACCTCCCACCCAGCCATAGTATATATACGGCCGGGCGGGAGTCTCGTCCTTCTGAATGGACGTTCCGGAACGTCCTTCAGAAGGAGAGAGATTGCGCCGCCGCGGGCACGCGCAGCGGCGCGATCTCGATGTGCCTGTGTCCCTCGGACACAGAGCGACATCATTCGGCAGGAGGGCCCTGTGATTGGCCCTCCTGATCACATGACGGCTGTGTCCAATCACAGCCTTCATGTAATGTAAATAGAGCCGTTGTAACGGCTTCGATCTCTTCTCCTCACTGACAGATCCTGTCAGTGAGGAGAAGATCAGAGGATCGGTGCTGCTGCGGGGGTGATCAGTGAGTATTTCTAATTACTCACTGATCACAGGGGGGGGTCTGTGCTGGTAATCAGAACATTGATTACCAGTGCAGCCCTGGGGGGGAGGGGTGCCACTAAGCCACCAGGGATGCCCACCCATGACCAACAGGGATGCCCACTATGGCCACCAGGGATGGCAAACAGGGCTCAGAGAGCCCCCCAGTGCCCTCCCTATCAGTGTTGCCCACCAATGGCATCTATCAGTGCTGCCCACCAGTGCCATTATTGCCATCTATCAGTGCCGCCCACCAGTGCCCATTATTGCCCACCAGTGCTGCCTATCAGTGCCCATCAGTGCCCCCCATCAGTGCCGATCAGTGCCACCCATCAGTGCCGATCAGTGCCGATCATTGCTGCCCAACAGTGCCACTATCAGTGCCCATCAGTGCCGCCAATCAGTGCCCATCCATGCTGCCTATCGGTGGCCATCAGCACTGCCTATCAGTGCCCACCAATGCTGCATATCAGTGCTATCTATCAGTGCCACATATCAGTGCCCATCAGTGCTGCATATCAGTGCTACCTATCAGTGCCCATCAGTGCTGCATATCAGTGCCACCCCATCAGTGCCACCCCATCAGTGCCACCCCATCAGTGCCACCCCATCAGTGCCACCCCATCAGTGTCTCCTCATCAGTGCCTGTCAGTGCGGCATCATCAGTGCTCATCAGTGCAGGAAAAAACATATCTATTTACAAAATTTTATAACCTAAACAAAAAAACTTTTTTTTTTTTTCAAACTTTTCAGTCTTTTTTTATTTGTGCACCAAAAAAGAAAAAACCTGACGGTGATCAAATACCACCAAAAGAAAGCTCAGATAAATAGGTTTTATGTAAATGTTCCTTTGAAGGAATAGTGTAAGATGTAACATTAGATTTCACTTTAGAGGGATACTAATAGATTATAACGTAAAAAAATTAGAAGATGCATCAGTTATATTACTAACACACCCATAGACTGAATGGCCTGTTTTATACTTGGGAGCTCTTTGTCTTGGGAACTTGAAAGGACTAAAAGCAGATCATGCCGATATCACATATCATTTGACATCGAAAGGGAATGCAAACAAATGGCCATGTGAAAGATTTTTCATGAGGATTCTTTTGTCTCTGGCAACTATTGCTACCCATCCCCTAGTGGTGAAAGATGGGTTCATGTATTGACACAATAAAAAAGGCCTTAGCTGAAGAAAAATAGGGGTGACTTGGAAAACAGTGAAAGCCACTGAAGGCACAGAATTTGTTATGCAGTCAGATAAACATTGTGCTATTAACCTCGACTGTGATCCCTGGATATAGCACAAGGTGGGATTTCCAATTGTTTGTGTCTATTTGACCTCATCGCTCTCATGGAATAAAGCCCCGTACCCACAAGCCGATTATCGGCCTGTGTGTACGGCAGCTGGTCTGACAGAAGCCAACCAAATGTCTGGCTTCTGTCTAAGGGGCATGACCAAAAAAGGTCTGCCAATTGGCATCCAATCAGCACTCTCAGCCAATGGCTGGGAGCACTGCCTGGTGTGTTCTGGCGGGGGCCATCCTCTTGTCAGAACACAAAAGCTCAGCTTAACATTGGATTGTTAGTACAGGATCTCCTCTCAAGCTCCTCAGTTTTTTTTTGTTCAGCCCATTGGGTTGAACGAAAAAAAAAAAACTGATAATGTGTACTAGGCTTTACTGTCACAGGCAAATTTGAACAACCAATCACTCCCTCAATCTCAATATTTTTTACATATAATGTAACTTGGTAGTTATTTAGTATATTCCAAAACTGAGCTTGTAATAGTTCCCCCCCCCTTAATCCCCTCACCATGACTTTGCCATTGAGACCAACTGCACAACCACTGGTCCCTCCACACACGCCAGGGTGCTGGGTGTAATCCTAGACTCTGACCTCTCCTTCAGCCCCCACATCCAATCACTGGCTAAATCTTGCCGCCCAAACCTCCATAGCCATTTCCAGAATTCGACCCTTCCTGATTAACGACACCACAAAAATTCACTCCATGGGTATTTCCCGCCTTGACTACTGTAACTTCCTCCTCACTGGCCTACCTTTACACAGGCTATCACCCCTTTAGTCTATTATGAATGCTGCTGCTGGACTTATACACCTTACTAACAGGTCTGTAACTGCTGCCCCTCTCTGCCAATCTCTTTTGCCAATCACAACATACAAGGCCATCCACTACATCGCCCCCAGCTACATCACCAACTTAATCTGCAGATATTGCCCAAATAGTCCTTTTCGCTCCTCTCAAGACCTCCTGCTCTCTAGCTCCCATGTTACCTATTCCCATGCTCACCTCCAGGACTTCTCCAGAGGTACTCCTCTGGAGCCCCCTGTCCAGTATGTCAGGTCAGCTCCTACCCTGTCTGCTTTTAGGCGATCCTTGAAAAGCCTACCCCAACTTCACCTAAAAACTGTACCAGAGTCACCTCCATCAGATCACCCCCCGCAGCTATTACCTTTTGTACCACCTTCAGGGCCCTCCTGTTCCTTTTCTATTGAACTGTATTGTAATCGTACTGTCTCCCTTTACATTGTAAAGCGCTGCTTAAACTGTTGCCGCTATATAAATCCTGTAAAATAATAACAATAATGTTAATTGGCTCCTGTCTAAATTGACCCTAGTATGTGTATGTATAAATGAGAGTTAGAGAATTTAGATTGTAAGCTCCTGGAGAGCAGGGACTGGTGTGAATGTGCAATATTAATATGTAAAGCGCTGCAGAAATTGTCAGCGCTATATAAGTATCAGTAGTAATAATAATGATGTGGTAGTGTATAATTTAGATGTCCTAGAGGCTGCTCTCTGCCATACCCTCGGAGGAGATCTGTCAGGGTGCCAGGAAACCAGACCACGCAAAGATGCAAGTAAAATAAAGCAATTTATTTATGCAACAATAATAATCTCACAGCAAGAGAGAGGAGCAAAATCAAGAACAGCCGGGGTCAAGTTCAGAAGCGGGTAGTCATCCAAGCCGGGATCAAGTCCAGGAACAGGTTGTCATCCAAGCCGAGATAGAGTCCAGAAGCGGGTAGTCTGCCAAAGCCAGGTCGCCCTCTGATGCGGGGTCATCTGCCGATGCGGAATCCAGAGCCAGGAAGGTCATCAGCCAAGTCATGCACGGATAAACCACAGAGACCAGAGGACTGCTAGCAGTGATGCACCTTGGAGCACAAACGCAAGGGCAAGGTCAGAAAGCCATCAAGTGATTTATATAGTCAGGTGTGCAACATCATCACTGATCGAAGCCCAGGCAGCAGACAAGTGATGATGCAAACAGAGTTTATAAGAGACAGCAGTCTGCACATGTCCAAGATGGCTGCCAAAAGGAAGGCAAGGTAAGACCATGAAAAGATCACTAGAGTTCTAAACTCTAGTCAGCCATCCAAATGACAACTAATCATGCACAGCTTCCCTTTGCCATTGCAGCATGATTCTACGGATAATTTTCACCCGTCAATATTTTCCAAAAATTCCATTAAACTAATGAGTATAATTTGATAATATTATAAAGAAGGTTAATTCAATAAAAAAAGCAATGCAAAATTATGCAGTACCAAAATATTTTCCTCTTTTTTTCTTGCTTGAACATGATGCTAACCCTAAACTCACTCAATATTATGAATATGAGGTTTCTTTTTGCTTGGATCTCCAAAGCTTTTCATGGTGGCATGAAATGCATATGGCCTTTTTTAAGAACTGTAAAAAAAAGAGCATAGAACTGTAAGTTTCATTTTACAACCTAGACACAGATTTGAAGCTTAGCATGCTGGTCACGTACAATTCTCACATTGTGCTTAACGAGAACAAAAGAACTTTTTACTAAGGGACCAGTGATGTCACCGCGTGATACATACTCTTGTTGTGTGAAGAACAGTTACTGCATATATTGCAAAAAAAAGAGGGCTTCACATTCAGAAATCTGCCGTCAACACTATCACACTAAAGATTGTGTGTGGTTCCAGGATGTTTTCAAGTTATCCAGTATTTTGTTACATAAGAGGCAATACTATGCTCAGATTTACACATGAAGCTAAAGCTGTCATAGAGTAAGTTCCATATTTTAATTAAGGTTACATTCCTAAAAACCATAGTAGGTAATGCTGGCCATACACAAGTCATTTTCAGTGGGATGAAAAAAAGAAAATTATTTGTTTCCCCTATCCACACGCTGGTTGTGGATGGGGGAAACCCTCCCGCTGAGCCTTTGCATTTTGACAGCAGGGAGATTTCCCCACCATCAGAATTTTATAATGTCTATCTCACTTTCATTGGTGCCCTTGTCCTCAATGGGAAGATTCACCATTACTATTCAACTAGGTGACCATTATTCCTGGTACTTAAAGTGATGGGAACGTCAACATATTTCAGTTGTTACAGGGACAGAACTTTGGAAGAAATGTTAAAATGGGTAAACCTGCTCTGATGACAACAGACTAAAGCCAATAGACTAACCTCTTAGGCCCCTTTCACACTAGTGGATCGATCGGGTCCACCTGTCCATTTTTTAAATGGACCCGGTAGGACCAATTATTGTTTTCTATGGATTGGCGGATGTCAGCAGACATGTGTCTGCTGACACTTGCCGGCATCTGATATGGTCCGATCAGCTAAGAACAGATGGATGAGGATATGTTCGCTATCCTTCCGGCAGCTTGGATGACAGTGAGATGGAAATGGACAAGCGGTCTGTTTCCATCTGACCGTCCCGTAGAAAACAGCGGGCTGTGTCCATGTCCCTTCTGCATTGCGGAGCAGACACAGACCTGTCATCCTAGTTTAGGTAAATAAACTGAACTCTCTGTGATGATCCCCGCTGAGCAGGTGGATCTCCTTGATAGAGTCCACCCTGTCTGAATGGGGCCTTACTTTGGAAAGATCTCCCCCTACTTTCTGTCATGTTTCTTGGACAGGAAGTTAGTGTAAATGAGACACAGATAGAAAAAAAAAAACGTAACCAGGATATTAACGATTCTTCACTCTAGCCAAAAGTTAAATTAAAAAAAATTATATTTACATACACTTTAAACTGACCATAGCAATAAGATGGTTGTTACCCCATATGGCTATTACAACACAATCAGCTCTCACATCTGTATCAGCAGCAAAGGCAACCAGCAAGCTTCTGTTAACAGTAATGATTAAGCATTGTCCAATGGCTATTATTTTCCTGAAATAAAAGGTGCTGGACACTACACTTGCTCCTCCTCAGTTCAGTTTATTTACCTAAACTTGTATGTCTGGAAGAAGCAAGCAAACATGTTTATTTTACGGCTTAATGCAAGCCAAAACATTCTGTTTCGTTTCAGTCAGTGTAAGGACTTGTTAAAACATTTATAAGGCTCCATGCACATTGGGCTTAAAAAGAACACCAATTCCCTTGGCATAATTAAAAAAAGAAAAACGCTTATATTCGGATGCATTTTATAAAATTAGAATAATATCAAAAAGTTAATTTATTTCAGTAATTCAATTAAAAAGTGAAACTCCTATATTTTATATTGATGCGTTAACCACTTTAATACAGGGCACTTCCCTCCCTTCCCGCCCAGGCCAATTTTCCCCTTTTAGCGCTGTTGCATTTTGAATGACAATTGCGCGGTCATGCAACACTGTACCTTCACCAAATTTATGTCATTTTCCCCCCACAAATAGAGCTTTCTTTTGGTGGTATTTGATCACCTCTGCGATTTTTACTTTTTGCTAAACAAATAAAAAAAGACCGAAAAGTTTAAAAAAAAAAAAAAAAAATTTTGTTTATGTTATACAATTTTGTAAATAAATAATTTTTTTCCTGCACTGATGAGCACTGATGAGACTGCACTGACAGGCACTGATGAGGAGGCACTGATGGGGTGGCACTGATGGGGTGGCACTGATGGGGTGGCACTGATAGGTGGCACTGATAGGCGGCACTGATATGCGGCACTGATAGGCACTGATATGTGGCACTGATAGGTAGCACAGATATGCAGCATTGGTGGGCACTGATAGGCGGCACTGCTGGGCACTGATAGGCGGCATTGATGGACACTGATAGGTGGCACTGACGGGCATTGATAGGTGGCACTGACGGGCACTAATGGGCACTGATAGGCGGCACTGGTGGGCACTGATGGGCACTGATGGGCGGCACTGATCGGCACTGACAGGCGGCACTGATGGGCACTAATGGGCACTGATAGGCGGCACTGGTGGGCAATAATGGGCACTGGTGGGCGACACTAAAGGATGGCAGTGATGGGCACTTGTGGGCAGCACTGATAGGGAGGACACTGGTGGGCATCACTGATGGGGAGGGCAATGGGGGGCTCCCTGAGCCCTGATTGCCATCCCTGGTGGCCATAGTGGGCATCCCTGGGGTCATAGTGGGCATCCCTGGGGTCATAGTGGGCATCCCTGGTGGATCTAGTGGCATCCCCCCCCCCGAGGGTCTGCACTGGTAATCAATGATCTGATTACCAGTGCCGACCCCCCCCCCTGTCAGGGGAGCCGCCGATCGGCGCTCCTTTACTCGTGCCTGTCAGGCACGAACTAAGGAAAGCCGATCAACGGCTGTTCCTATTTACTATGTGACCAGCCGTGATTGGACACGGCTGATCACATGGTAAAGAGCCTCCGTCAGAGGCTCTTTACCGAGATCGGAGATGCAGGGTGTCAGACTGACACCTCGCATCACCGATCGCCGCTCTGCGCGCCCCCGGGGGGCGCCCAGAGCGGAGTTATCCTGCCGCCGTCATATGACGTCCGGTCAGGATAACTCAACCACATTCCCGCCGTCAATCTGTAATAGGGCGGGCGGGAAGTGGTTAAACACAGAGTGATATATTTCATGCATTTCTTTCTTTTAATTTTGATGATTATGGCTTACAATTAGTGAAAACCCAAAATTCTGTATCTCAGAAAATTTAAATATTACATAAGACCCATAAAAAAAGGATTTTTAACACAGAACTGTTGATTCACTGAAAAGTGTGTCCATGTACAGTATAGTATGCACTCAATACTTGGTCGGGCTCCTTTTGCACAAATTACTATATCAATGCGGCGTGGCATGGTGGCGATCAGCCTGTGGCACTGCTGAGGTGTTATGGAAGCCCAGGTTGCTTGGATAGTGGCTTTCAGCTCATCTGCATTGTTACGTCTGGTGTCTCTCATCTTCCTCTTGACAATACCCCACAGATTCTTTATGGGGTTTAGGTTAGATGAGTTTGCTGGCCAATCTGCACAGTGATACCATGATCAATAAAGCAGGTATTGGTACTTTTGGCAGTGTGGGCAGGTGCCAAGTCCTGCTGGAAAATAGCATCTCCATAAAGCTGGTCAGCAGACGAAAGCATGAAGTGCTCTAGAATTTCCTGGTAGAGGGCTGTGCTGACTCTGGACTTGATAAAACACAGTGGACCAACACCAGCAGATGATATGATTTCCCAAATCATCACTGACTGTGGAAAATGTTGCATTTCATTTGGAAATCAAGGTCCCAGAGGCACAGAATTCAAGTTGCATGAGGTCCAGTGTGATGTTTTCACAGTCAATGACAACTTGGGGAGCCATGTCATCTGCTGGTGTTGGTCCACTGTGTTTAATCAAGTCCTACGGTAGTGCAGCCCTCTGAACGGGCAAGAGAAAACTTGGTGATCTAACCAGAAACACACCTGCTGTATTAGGGTGTCTACACTTTGGATGAAGGAGCAACAGAGACACTTTTGGACAGCAGCACTGTCAGTTTAGGGTAGAAGAGAGTGTTAGATGAAGCCAAACTCTGACTAACACTTTTTGAGGATTTATGGCAACAATTTTCCTTTTGGGATAGAGGTTTTAAAATAAATAATTATAGTCGGATCATTGTAAGCAGCCCTCTCAGTGTTAATGGTTTGTCTCGGTTCTCTAGCGGGTACATTATTATACAAGATTTATATAGCACCCAACATTTTATGCAGCTCTTTACAATATAAATGGGATACAGTACAATAAAATGCAAGAGGGTTAATAGGGCCCTCTTACAATCTAAGGGGGAAGGGGGGGGGGGCAAGTGGTACAAAGGTTATAACTGTGGAGGGTGAGCTCATGGAAGTAATAAAATATTAGTTGGAGGTGTGATAGGCTCATCTTTTCAGAGATCGCCTAACCTGCAGGACTGCTTGTTCTGTTGAAGAACAACAGACTTACTGGCAGGGTCGGCTGGTGAAAAAAAGGAAAGAAGGCCTAAAAATGCTAATCAACACAGAGGACTAGGGGGCACTCTTTACATCTAGAGGAAAACAGATTTCGTCTCCAAATACGGAAAGGTTTCATCCCCGTAAAAGAGCTGTTAAAATGTGGAATAGACTCCCTCCAGAGGTGCTTCTGGCCAGCTCACTAAATTGCTTTAAAAAAGGCCTGGATTCTTTCCTAGGTATACATAATATAAATGGGTACTAACATTTTTTTTAGGTAAAGTTGATCTAGGGAATATCCGATTGCCTCTCCGGGGATCAGGAAGGAATTTTTTCCCCTGCTGTAGCAAATTGGATCATGCTTTGCTGGGGTTTATTTTTGCCTTCCTCTGGATCAACAGCAGGTATTGGATTGTGTATATGGGATTGTATGGTTGGGTTTTCAAGTACTGTTTTTTTTTTTTTTTGGTTGAATCGGATGGACTTGTGTCTTTTTTCAACCTGACTAACTATGTAACTATGTAACTATATGTAATGCAGCCACCACATGTAAGAATTGGTAAGCTGTAATATATTTAATGTTTGTTTTTTTGTTTTTGCTTTAACTGCTGAACATCAAAACCCACTACATCATTTCACGTATGCTGCGTAAGAACATACTACGTAAAATAATATTCAAACAATGATCCCTAAAAAGTGGCAGATAGTTTTCAGCATGCTGTAAAGTCTCACCAGCCTACATCAAGTAATGTGTTTAAAATGTGTATTTTTTCAAATGAACATTACGTGACAATGTCAGTATAGTATACCAATATACCTTTGTATACTATAGACCACTATGGCTAAGCCCCCGTGTCTGGGACGAAATGGGTCAGTGAGACGTGGCCTGCAAAGAAGAGCTGTCTGAGCCCATTTCACACTGACATCCACACTTCAGTCGGGTCGGGAGGGCGGCTTTCTTAGTGTACAACTGATCAATCACTGAGGGATGAGTGAACACACTAGCTGGCACCCCTATCTATGAGGACCAAATAGATTGGCTTTCTCCATGCTTCGAGCAGTGCTTCAAGTCTAACAATAGGTTACAGTGGATACCAATATACTATGCCAAACCAAAGTTACCCGTTATTTACTCTTTACCAACCACCCCTTTTCTTTTTCAACAGCAAACAAAACTGACCCCCGTGCCCAGGAATAGTACAAATATGCAAAAAAAAAAGTTAACATTTAGTGATTTCAGGTTAAATATACTCAGTAGATCTTAACAAATTACGTTTAACTCTCCACTATACTGGTATGAATATACCTTTTTGAAATTTTATATATATATATATGCACTGTATATTTAGATGCCATAAGTTCTATCTTTCAAACAACTTTTTTTCTATCATTGGCAAATGTATTACTAATAAATGTTCTCTAGAAAGCCTTTTATGTCTACTTTTTACTCAGTCTTTATTTTGTTTATGTGTTTAACAGCATGTCTCCTAATCTATCAGGCTGTACCTTATCAGCTTCAGGCAAACTCAGCAGGGGATGTTTCACTCAACACAGGCTAGGGGGTTTCTAACAGTAGGTAGTTTTTCAGGGTTAATTAGAAGCTTCATTGAGGATAGGTGAAAAAAAAAAAAAAAGATGCACGGGGGATGGGACATTGTGGGTCAGCAAAAGGAAGTCACTTTACTTGCATGTTTAGTTTAGATAGGGAGGTGTTTTATTTTCGTCACAATCTATACACACTGCATGCTAAGGTGGGAAGTGGTCCGGTGTTTTGTATATTGTACCAAGGTGCTTCAAGAGGAGCCTTTTAAATGCTACATTCTACCTGCATGGAGCATTGATCTGTCCTGAGCATTTCATTTCTAGTGTGGGTTTGTAGTTTCTACTTATTTGAACTATGTCCTGGTTTGGATGGATCTCGTCCCCTTGGAATTTGAAGTATAATTTCTTCTAACAAGAACCTGATATCGTTCAAGCTCTTTGCTCAGCACTAAGTGGCTTCTTGGGTTCGGTGCCCAGCCAGACTGTGGAGCGATTACATCACTTGGGGTTGTCGAGTTGTTGCATTGATGTCACATGGTAAGTCAATAGTGGTTTACTGCCAAAACTTCACAGAAGCATTTTACATTCCTGTCTTCCGGCTATGCGATGAAAACAGGTAAATATAACAACAAGAATTTTCTTAGTAACTACTGAGTAAATTGAGGTATATCAACCAGAAAAAAATGCATATTCTGGTAATACCTAAAAAAAAAAAAAAAAAAATGAATGTTTCTGCGATTACGTTTAATAGTCCTATGCCTCAAGCCAAAACACCTTTTGAACAGAATGTCCAGAAATGCAGGGTAGGTTCTGTAACTATTAGTGTTTGAGCTAAGCAAAATATAATTTCTGCGGCTGAGAGATGATCTTATTTACTGAGCTTTCCAGCACATATTTTTAATTGGATGGCAGCTATTTTCATTTCTCTCTGTTTATCTTGGAAAATGGGAAAATGTGTTGCAAAGAGGAGAACATTCTGTTTAACATGATGTGTGAGATATGTGGTCATTTAAAATATCCTACACATTAACTACAAACACATTTCATTAGGCTGGATTATATTTTAAATGTATAAAAAAAAATTAATAGTCTTGTGAAATTATGTTTCATTTGGCACATTTTTTTTCCAAATATTTTATTAAATTATAATGAGTATTTGTCCTGCCAATCACATCTTTCTAAAATTTCTGTGCAAATTAAGATGTATGTATAACAGATTCAAGTGATGCCAATAAATAGCTTATATGGCATGACTACGTGTGTTTGGTTAAAGTGGAATTCTAGTGTAGATCTTACTAAGCCTAAATCTGCTCCCACCCCCTCCTAACTTCTACTCTAATTACCCTGTAGAACAGGGATCCTCAAAGTATGGCCCTCCAGCTGTTGTGTAACTACACATCCCACGAGGCATTTTAAAACTCTGACATTCACAGACATGACTAGGCATGATGGGAATTGTAGTTCCTGAACAACTGTAGGGCCATAGTTTGAAGACCGCTGCTGTAGAAGGAAGATGCTCTTACATGCCTATTCTCAGGGCGCTTCAGTCTGGTCATGTGATCGGCTCCCAGCAGCCAGCTTCAGGGGTAATTGGGGACAGCCGACAGCGCTAGCCCCATAGTAAGCCTAGGGGTGACGTCACCACCCAATCAAGCTGCTGTCGGCTCTCTCACTTCTTCCCTGAATCCAGCTGATCACGTGACCAGACTGGAGGGCCATGAGAACAGGTAGGAATAAGCCTCTTCCTTTTATAGATAATATAAGAGTTAGGGGGGTTAGGAGATATTTTAAACTTAGATCTAGACTAGAATATTACTTTACGCATAAATTGATACTGCTGACAGTAGATTTCAGTTCTCTTATTAAGAAAATGTGCTATCTGGTTTGGATAACGTTCTCATTTTTGTACTATGAGCAGGGCCCTCTAATTCCTCCTGTTTTGAATTGTATTGTAACTGTATTGTCTTCCCTCACATTGTAAAGCTCTGCGCAAACTGTTGGCGCTATATAAATCCTGTATAATAATAATAATAATGTACTGTAGAACTGTACTTACTATAGATTGTATTTCAAAACAAATTTGCAGTTTGTACAAACTTATTTAACCATCAGGCTATGTGATGGCTACTCTAAGCGGTCTACTCGTGGTTTGCCATGTATACTGTACTACCGCATATCTGAATGTTGGATGTCCACAGATATCAACTTAAGCTGGCAGACATTAGAAAGGTGACGTTCCGCTTGTTTGTATCCCCTCCTTTAATAATTGATACTTTTTTTGTGGGGGTGAGGGGAGCAGGTACCTGGTTTTGACAGGTACCCACTCCCACTTTCGGTCTGATCTCTGCAGTGATCTGAGCGGAGGTTCGTTCCCCCCCCCCCCCGTAGCTTCCTGGGACACATCACAGGTCCCAGACTTAGGGACTATTCACAAAGCCACAAGGCTTCAATGTCAGTTTTCCTTCGTTAAGATGTTGGCATATATACCCAAAGTGTGGCTACGAGGAAATGCATTTACATAGTGCAAATTTTCACATCATACATAAAAATGTCAGATTTTCTCAAAGTATCAATGTTTTTTTCGGTTCTTCATTCACACAATTTTACTCTTGTACTTTGCTTTTGCCCAAGGTCCACCTTTTTATGGATACTTTTTAAAAAAAGGTACCATCAGTTAAGCCCAAAGACATTTGGAAAGTACAGTCACGGGCTAAAATAAAGATTCTTATCCTTGTGCTAAAGGTTTTGTGACCTAAGCCTTTTGTTTTGACATTTAACTCTTCTGATTTAACAGTGCAATATGATGCTTGGGCAAGAATGAGAGTGTGTGGGACCACCTTAACCTCTTGCTGACCCGCTCACAGTAGATGCATTGTAAATGGGCGGCACAGCCAGGCACGGGCCTGGCAATGATGTACCCTTACTTCCTGGTTTGTCAGCGCACATGCCCATGCCCCTTGCTGAACCGTGCTGTGATTGGACACAGCACAAGTTTGTCAACAGATTTCAGTCAATGATTTTAGCTGAAATCTGTTCATGGGCTGTGGCCAATCACAGCACAGAGTTCTGTGTTGAAAAACACATAGACTTCTGTGCATAGACAGCCACCTATCTGTTTCTTCTCAGAGTGAATTTCATGGAGAAAAAGAAAACAGATCTGTTAGTAAAAGCAGCACACATTACACTTGTTAGGCATACAGTTAACCTCTTGCTTGCTGCAAGAGAAATGGCCACACACTAGGCAATAGCTCACAATGAAAGGCTTTAATTAACAAGGATGCAAGGTACAGCAAAATGGATGGTAGACATGTTTCAAAAAAACTCACAGCGAGTCGTGTGAAACATGTCTACCATCCATTTTGCTGTACCTTGCATCCTTGTTCAATAAAGCCTTTCATCGTCAGCTATTGCCTGGTGTTTGGGCATTTCTCTTGTATCCTGTCTGAGGTGACAATCTGAGGTCCTGCACCCAAGGCTGGCTGTGAAGTTCCAAACTGCCTGAGCGAAGTACATCTCTTTCTCTGAACCGCTTGCTTGCGCCTTGATGTTAACTCCTTCCCAGCCAGTGTCCTTAGTACAGTGTACAGTATTATCAATGGTTACTGTATTAGTGTCACTAGCCACATCAGTGTCGGTTAGTCAGTTAGCGTCCCTCCCACCCAGTGTCAGTTAGCGCTAGATTGCACGCCACACTCTCACAGTCACACTATAAGACGCCGATCACCGCCATTACCAGTATAACATCTGTACGGATCAGTATCTTGATCACATTAAGAATCATACTATTTATTATTATTATACAGGATTTATATAGCGCCAATAGTTTGTGCAGCGCTTTACAATGTGGGGGAAGACAATACAGTTACAGTACAATTCAATACAGGAGGAATCAGAGGGCCCTGCTCGTTAGAGCTTACAATCTAGTGTCCTCAATAGTATAGTGCACCCCCCCCCAAAAAAAAAAAAACACAGTTTGATTTTTACTAAAGAACACATTTTGGCTTAAATTTATGAAGAAATTTGATTTTTTTTTTATATGTTTTAGATCAGAAAGTAGAATATATATATATATATATATATATATATATATATATATATATATATATATATATATATATATCTATATATATATATTTTAGTATTTTTTTTGCTTATGTAATAAAAAAGTGTAGCTCGAATACCAACAAAAGAAAGCTCTATTTGTGTGAAAAAATTATGTAAAAGTAATTTGTGTATATTATTGCATGACTGCGCAATTGCCAGTTAAAGTAACAAGTAACACAGTGCTGAATAGCAAAACATGCCCTGGTAATAAAGGGGGTAAAACTCTGAAAGTCAAGTGGTTAAGGGTAATCTCACATAGAATTGTTTCATCTCCTTATAAAAACATTATGTACATATATATATATATATATATATATATATATATATATATATATATATACACACAATAGGAAAAATCTTTCATTCTTCTTGCCACAAAGAGGGAAAGAATTACTTTGCACATGTACAGTACATGGTCCATCAGCAAAGTCACAATATATTTTGTGGGGTCTTGCTGCCTGTGATTCCCATTAGGACATTTGTCTATTGCTACCCAACCCTGCCAATTCTATTTTATTCAAACACTAATAAAATACTGAAAATCTCTATGTCCAAGTATATTGTAAAAAAAAAAAAAACACATGTAACTAACAAAATTGGCTAAAAAATAGCTCCCTTTGTCTTATCTCTTTATGTAAAGGATGACACCAAATGAAAGTCAACTGATTAGTATGTTGTGTTTTTAGCTAGGAAACTGTCCATATGTACTGAGGGTGTGATGATTGATTAGTAATCTGGAATAATAATGAGCTCCTCTGTTATGGAGATACATAGGTGTCACAAAAAGGCATTTGTTTTCTATTGATAAGGTTTAGTAAACAGAAAAAGTGCTAAATACATTCGTTCTTGCAAATATAAACTAAACAAAGTTGACCTTATGAAAAACTTATTAAAAAAAAAAAAAAGGGGACAGATATGCTGCAATCTAATGGTGGAAACACAGCTCTGTAGAAAACATCATGTTTTGGATCATGCTGTCCTCAAACCTGGACTATCTTGTGCAATATTTGAAGCATACTAAGGAGAAATAGTCTCCTTTTCCAAAGTATTAAATGAACCTGCATACCTTAAGTATGATTCCTTGAACCAGCATCCTGCGCTTAGATTTTCTGGCATATTTACACCACAGAATATCTCATCTACAATTTCTATGCACTATCCTGCCAAGCTTTTCCAGCAGGGTCTTTCTGCAGAGCCAGTAATTCCGCTGTGAAAAGCTGGGTTCAATTTGGAGTGTTTATTTGAGAATATCACCGACTAGTAACTGCTGGATCCCATTAATAGGTATTTTGCAAGGAGTAGTACTAGATTTAATTTAATTTGTGGGTGATATGGTATGTATACTGTATATACACACACGTCTACAGTTTATATATGTATATATTAGCTTATTAAATTTTTTATATTTCTTGAATATATTAGAAAAATGACTGTGCAACATTCTGCCCCTGTTCCAAAATTCTTTACTTGCATAAAGGCCTGCTACAAAAAGCAAGGCAAGTCATAAACTGCATAAAGCATTCAGGTCAGCGTTCCACAATGTCATTTCCCTCAAATCCAGTGTTTGGGGGAAGATGGGTGGTGTGCCTTTGGAGTCAAACCTTTTGTAAACATCCAAATAAACGCTTTTTGGGATTTAACTTTCACTTTGCCTTCGTGTGATACCCACAAATAATTTTGAATACATAATGGGGTTTATTTACTAAAGCTGGAGTGTGCAAAATCAGGCTTACATCTGCATAGAAACCAATCAGCTTCTAAGCTCAGCTTGTTCATATAAGCTTTGGCAATAAAACCTGGAAGCTGATTGGTTTCTATACAGAAGTGAGCTATAGTAAACTAGTATAGTAACTTTAGTAAATAAACCCAGATGATCTTTTTAACTTGGAATACTTGGTATATACACTGAGCAGAGAAGAAATTTTATATATCCTTAAAGTGTTTGTTACCCCGACACTTCATATTCCTGATATGTGCCTGCTGTACCATGTACTTGAATGAGAAAGTATCCTGGTCTCTTTGTGTTGCTTCCTTTGTGTGAAATCCATGGTGTTCCTGCTAGTCCTTCTGCTTTCCCAATAAAAACTGACCACACTAAGCAGGAGAACACACACCGTGGTCAGTTCTCTAGCTGTGCTGAAAACTCAGTGTGCTCTCCTCAAATGAACAGACTTGTCCTGACATCGCCCCCACCCCCCGCACAGCCTGGGAAGCTCAGTGTACTGCTGCTTCTCCTCCTCCCAGCAGCTGTTATGTAGCTGAGAACAGAGGGAATGTGATCACTTATAACAAAGGGGAAAATGGTATTTATAATTTATTTTTATATCTATACACAAATGTTTTGACTTTCTTTTCTAATTTAAGCTGAATTGGTTGTTATACAAGGTGATCGTTTACAATCACATTAACCACTTGCCGACCAACTGTGACAGGCTGGCTCGGCTGCGCAAATCCCCGTACCTCTACAGCGATCCACAGGAGCGATCCTG
Organism: Pelophylax lessonae; assembly: GCF_965119305.1. Taxonomy (NCBI): domain Eukaryota; kingdom Metazoa; phylum Chordata; class Amphibia; order Anura; family Ranidae; genus Pelophylax; species Pelophylax lessonae. Next base: position 453,995,283 of record NC_138770.1, read on the forward strand.
GGGCGTGCAGGGGGCCGTCGGAGGCACACGTGCACCCCAATTAGCCAGCGGGCAAGCTGACTCATGGGGCCGGCGGTCGGGATTGTCGCCGGGCACCCGCGATCACTCCTCGTAGAGAGAGAACGGCGGTCTGCTGTCGTAAACACAGTAGATCGTTGTTCTCTGAGGAATCAGTATAGAGCGCCTGTGATCCTCCTATTTAGAATCACAGGTTTCTGTGTTGATTCCACAAGACCATCCCCCTCACAGTTAGAAAACACCCCCTAGGCATACACTGAACCCTTTGAGCGCCCCTGAGTTAACCCCTTCCCTGCCAGTGTCATTATTACAGTAAAAGTGAATATTTGTAGCACTGATTATTGTAGTAATGTCACTGGTCCCCCCAAAAGTGTCAAAAATGTCAGTTAGGTGTCCGATCTGTCTGCCGCAATGTCACAGTCCCGCTAAAAATCGCCATTATTATTAAAAAAATAAAAATGACATAAATATTCCCCTAGTTTGTAGACCCTATAACTTTTGCACACACCAATCAAAATACGCTTATTGGGATTTTTTTTTTACCAAAAATATGTAGAAGAAAACAAAGTGGCTTAAAATGATAAAAAAAATTGATTTTTAAATTTGTTTTATTGGGAATGTTTTTTGTTTTTCAGAATTGTCGCTAATTTTTTTGTTTATAGCGCAAAAAATGAAAATCGCACAGGTGATAAAATACCACCAAAAGAAAGCTCTATTTGTGTGAAAAAAAGGGTATCAATTTTATTTGGGTACAACATTGCACGACTGCGCAATTGTCCGTTAAAATAACGCAGTGCCGAATCACAAAAAATGGCCTGGTCATTAAGGGCATAAAACCTTCCAGTACAGAAGAGGTTAATATTATTTCTACCATCTAGCATTAAAGTGGTTGTAACAAAAGTCTGTCAAATAAATATTATGGGGTTATGCATTAAAGCTAAATTATTGAAGCATAGCAATAATGTGGAAAACGATATGCAGTGGCTTTTCTGCTTAATGATAACCAATTATCTTTTAATGATCTTTGCTTTTTTTTTTAGAAACAGGAATTTTCCCTAACTAAAGAACATTCAAATATTTGAATAAATCTGAACCATAATGATGTATTTTATTTATCTACTCTGTACAGGACTAATTAAAAAAAAAAATACCTTTAAAAAGTTGCATAACATTTGGATTGTAAGATCTCTAGGAATAGGGCATTCTAAACTTCTTTTATTAAATTGTATTGTAATTGTACCATATTTCTTTATTTTGTGAACTTCTGTGGAACCTTTTAGCATCATATAAATCCTATCTAATAATAATAATAATAAAAAGAATAATAATAACTATTTTCAGCCAGTAAGTGATGCTCTAGGGCTAGGCTCTTTTTCCTATGTTTACCAGACTAATCTTAATGTGTTACTAAACCCAAGACCCTGCATTCACTATATTTGGTCTCCCACAGCACACAGAACATGGAAATGCAATAATTTTAGTAAATATAAACTGATAAATGCCTTCTATCATCAGCAGTATATAGCAGTCTGGTGACTTTTATCAGTGTCTGGTTAAAGCTTGTATGCCGGGTTTCAGGGAGCCATCCCTGTTGGGAGAACACAGTGATTACTGCTAGTGGCTATAGCTGCTCACAATAATCACATGCTAAAAATCCGGCAGGCTGGCCGTACCCAAGTCAATCAATAGATCAACTTCGAATTTCAGCCGAGCCCTGCTAAAATGGCCGAGATTGAATCCATCTATGGCCGGCTTAACTGCCTCATACCTACAAATCTATCAAGCTTGCCTTATCTTTCATCCATCTGCATCTCCAGGTTCAGTCACAGTGAGCCACATCAACGCACAGGCTGGATTCCTGCATGTAAAAAAGCCTTTAACCCCTTCACGCTGACGGAACGCAAATATGCAGCCTCGGCTTCAGGGGGTTGTACCGGGGTGATGCCTGCAGCTAGAAAAAAAAAAATGTAAGTGCTTCTGTCCCCTCGTGCTCGCACGCAGAAGCGAACGCATACGAAAGTCGCGCCCACATATGTAAGCGGTGTACAAACCACACATGTGAAGTATCTCCACGATTGTTAGAGTGAGAGCAATAATTCTAGCACTAGATCCCCTCTGTAACGCTAAACAGGTAACTTTCAAAAAATGTTAAAGCGTCGCCTATTGTTTTTTTTTTAAGTACCGTAGTTTGTCGCCATTCCACGAGTGTGCGCAATTTTAAAGCATGACATGTTGGGTATCTATTTACTCGGCATAATATCACTATATTTCACAATGTACAAAAAAATGGGGCTAACTTAACTCCTGTTTTTTTTTTTTTTTAAATTCGTGAAAGTGTATTTCTTCCCAAAAATTGCATTTGAAAGACTGCTGCGCAAATACCGCGTGACATAAAATATTGCAACAATCACAATTTTATTCTCTAGGAGATAGATAGATAGATAGATAGATAGATAGATAGATAGATAGATAGATAGATAGATAGATAGATAGATAGATAGATAGATAGATAGATAGATAGATAGATAGATAGATAGATAGATAGATAGATAGATAGATAATGTGTGGGGGTTCTAAGTAGTTTTCTAGCAGAAAATACTGATTTTAACTTGTAAGCAACAGATGTCAGAAAAAGGCATAGGCTCCGAGAGGTTAAAGGACCAACAGTCAATCATGAGCACCTATCATCTTTACAAGGATACTGTATTATAAGAAATCTAGTATTAGTCAATATGATTCCAGAAACAGTTTACCATTACTACATCTGTATGTCATTTTGTAAATACTGCCTAAATACTTTCTAAGAGCCGGTTCACACTGAGGCGACACGACTCCTTACTACTTCGGGGGCGACTTGTGCATTACCATGCACCACGACTTCGGAGCGACTTGCAGGGACTTCACATAATGGAAGTCTATGCAAGTCGCTCCGAGGTCGCCCCGAAGTAGTACAGGACCCTTTTTCTAAGTCGGAGCGACTTGTGTCGCTCCTATTAGAACGGGTCCTGTAGCGGTCAATGGACCGCGAGGGAGCGCGACTTGTCAGGCTGACAAGTCGCCTGACAAGTCGCGCTAGTGTGAACCGGTGTTCCGTGAGAATTACCTACCCGTGAGAAAAACCTACCCCTCGTCACTTCCCGTACTCCGCACTGTATGTAATGCAGCGGGTACATTAAAACAGCTGTGCTGAAATACGAGTGATCTCCGCTCCTGTCCCGGTCACTTCCCTGCTCTCGGATAGTAAATATAAAAGCGGCGGCGGCTGTATGAAAACATAAATCACTGAGCCGAAAGCCGCTTTTATATTTACTTGCCGAGAGCAGGGAAGTGACCGGGACAGGTGCGGGGATGACTCGTATGTCAGCACAGCTGTTTTAGGTAAGTGCCGCGTCGGTAGGTTTTTTTCACGGTACACCGTGATCGTTTTATACTAGTGCGCATGCGCACTAGTAAGCTCCTCTGTTCTGCCATTAGGTATCCGGCGCTCTGAGCATGCGCACTGCTGCGCTGCTCAGATGCTTCTGGCCGGAAGTGACGAGGGGTAGGTAATTCTCACAGGGTAGGTAATTCTCACGGAACACCGGCACTTAACTTTCAATATTTGTTATTGAATTTTCGGATTTAAAAACATAAACAGATAAACAGACATAAACAGATTTTGCCAGTGTTGCAAGACATACAAATATGAGGGGTGAGTACATGACAGGGCTTGATCATGTACAGTAGTATATAGGATTTCTTCCGCATGATTTAAGTAGAAATTAGCATAAATTTTGCATCTGCAACCGTAAAGCCGTCTCTCCCCCCCCAGGTACCCCATCTGGGAGCAAAACTGCACCAAAGGTGGGTCGACAGAACCACCAGTCTTGCTCAGACTTCCAATTTGCACATGTTGAGCTCTTGGGGGGAAAAGGCGCGCCCCGTGACTAACAATTCAGCATTGGCATTTGTCGAAGAGCTTATCTAGTGCACCATATTCCAAAACATTTGCAAACCAGGTTTCCTTAGAAGTTGTAAGAAAAGAAGGCATGCGTAGGAAGAACCAGAGAAGACTTTTAACCATGTGATAGTAAGTGCACCCCTACCAGAGAAGACTTTTAACCATGTGATAGTAAGTGCACCCCTACCAGAGAAGACTTTTTACCATGTGATAGTAAGTGCACCCCTCATCTGCTGATGTGGCATGTAGGAAAAACAAAAGAAAAGTCACAGCCCTGTAGGGGAGAGAGGAGTGCAATACAGCAAAGTTAAGAAAGGAAGAGTTTAGAAGTGAAGTAAAGGAAGAGGGGAACATAGTAGGACAAGAAAAAAGGACCTAGAGTTTGTAATGGACGATGCTGTTCTCGGTGTGGGTGATAAGGGCAATCTGACGTACAGTGCCCACGGTTCCCAGGTTAGCTTAAAAAACTTTTATATATTGTTTATAATACTAGCTACTTTTTCCTTGTAACATTATCCAAGATATCTGCTAAATACTTTAAGTGCTCTGAAACCAAACTTTGCCTTCAGGTCATTTGATCTAATGAGATTGACAGTCTGACAAAGGTAAAGTGATTTTCACCTCAAGCAACAAATGAAAATGAAATCAAATGTAAGATAATGTCATTTGCTTTACATATGGCTAAATATAGGGCTATATTTTCAAATGCTTTTTGTGTACCCACTCATGTCACATGTACACATATTTTAAATAAACATTTATTTCTGTTAGCTTTTATGTGTAACCAGGAAGAGTCTTCGGTTTTAAAACGTTCTTCTAAAATGTGGTTCTCAGATCTAATTAATAGCCTAAAGCATTTTCTGTATGTAAATTGTAGATTTTTTTTTAAGCTTTGAAGAGCTCTGGGGCTTTTGGGCTTTTCCCCTGGCAGAGGGTGTGGATGTGGGAGTTTGTCTCTGTAAGTCGTAATAATACCATCCCCTTAGTCTTCCCTATTGAACAAACACTATACAGTCATATAGACAGCATACTGGAGGCACAGCTGCAAGAAGTATTCCTTTACCCACCAATTGCTCACCCTTTGGCAACACAGGGGGAAAAAAATGAAAAAAATGTAGGATAGGGCAAATTTTCTCTGCCCAATGGTTACCCCCTCATGATTCAGCAGTAGGACAAGAAAGGGGAGAGTTGAGGGCTGGAGGGAAGGAGGAACGTGTAAAGGCTTTTTCCAGAGGGCATTTCAACCACAGCTGTGGTTTTTCATGATGGTGGCAGGAATTTCACAACTGCTCATCATACCACCACTAGTTGAGAAGTAATTGTGCTGCCAAAATAGCCATTGCCTGGCACCTCTCTTCCATTCATTAGTCCAACATTAAGAAAAGATTGAAGCTACAACGTTTTAACAAGGCATCTCCCTGTGATTTTATTCTCTGCTTTTAGGGCTGTTGCTGCCATGAAATTGTGCTGCCACTGAAACATGTTTACCCTGCAAACCCAAAAGGTTTGTAGTTCTCTTGTTTTTGCACCTCCCTGTGGTTTGTGTCATCACTCTTAGGCTTGTTGGCACTGCCATCAAAAGGTTGTGCCACAAGACATCTTTACCCACCTATACTTCTTTAGGGGTATAGTTGTATTTTTTTTTTTTTCGTAAGATTGATGCTGTTTGCACTGCTATCAAGCTGTGGTGCCAATGGCCAATTTTTATTATACCCTATTTGAGGACTGTAGTTCTATTTTTTCTTAAGAAGACAGCTGTCTGTGCTTTGTGTCTCAACTTTCAGGGTCCATTTCGTGCAGAAAAATATATGGATTTGAATGCATGAAAACACATTTTAAAGGAGCACATGTACATGTGAAGCCGAAAGGCTGATTTCTGGACAAGTTCCATAAAAGCAGGGGTTGTTATCACTTTGCACAGCGCTTGGTGGTGGTCTTGCTCGCAGTTCAAAGCACTTATCCATAGAGATGTACTGAACGGTTCGCCGGCGAACGGTTCCTGGCGAACTTCGAACGTTCGCGTTCGCCGCTGCGGGCGAACATATGCGATGTTCAGTCCGCCTCCTATACATCATCATTGAGGCAAACTTTGACCCTGAACATCACAGTCAGCAGACACATTCCAGGCCAATCAGCATACCTCCCTCCTACACCCTCCCACCTCCTATAAATAAGCAAGGGCAGCATCCATCTTAGATCATTTCTGTGTTACTGAGAGCAGGGAAAGTGCTGGTGCTGCTGCTGCTGTTATAGCTGGGGACAGTTCCCGGTCTTGTTAGCCAGTGTTCTTGGTACACTCCTGCTGTAAGGACAGCACCCCAAAAAGCCCTTCCTAGGGCTGGTATTTGAGGTTTTTTTTGGATATATATATATATATATATATATATATATATATATATATCTATTGTCCCCAAAAGCCCTTTTGAGGGCTGGTATTTGTGTAATTTTTTTTGTTCTGTGATATATATATATATATATATATATATATATATATATATATACATTTGTCCCCAAAAGCCCCTTTGAGGGCTGGTATTTGAGTATTTTATTTAATATATATATATATATATGTAGCATGTCCAGAACCAGAAAAAAAGATCATATAGGTGTAAAAGGGGTTCCCACCATCCCTGCTCTACTGAAAAATTATCTTTTTTTCTGGTTCTGGACATGCTACAGAGCTGAAACTTCACAGGTACACTTTTTAGACCCCCTAGACACTAAATCACACAAACAAGTTCTTAAAATTGTCATTTTTGATAGAGAGCCAATTATTGGAAAAAAAAAAAAACTTAACAAAAAAAAAATTTCTTTGGATTTATTGTCTGGGGGGTCTAAAAAGTGTACCTGTGAAGTTTCAGCTCTGTAGCATGTCCATGAACCAGAAAAAAAAATAGAATCAGGGTTATGGTTAGGGTTAGGGTTAGGGTTAGGGTTAGGGTTAGGGTTAGGGCTAGGGTTAGGGTCAGGGCTAAGGTTAGGGTTATTTTTAGTGCTTAGGGTTAGAGTTAGAGGGGTAGGGCTACTAACTCTAACCCTAAGTATCTCACTGTAACCCTAACCCTAGCCCCTAACACTAAACCTAACCCTCTAACCATAACCCTAACCCTCTAACCTTAACCCTAACCCTCTAAGCCTAGCCATAAAAATAACCCTAACCCTAAACCTAACCCTAACCCTAGCCCTAGCCCTAACCCTAACCCTAGCCCTAACCCTAGCCCTAATTCATATTTTTTTCTGGTTCCGGACATGCTACAGAGCTGAAACTTCACAGGTACACTTTTTAGACCCCCCCAGATGCTAAATCCAAAGAAATTTTTTATTTTTATGTTTTTTTTTAATTTTTCCAATAATTGGCTCTCTATCAAAAAATTACAATTTTTAAGAACTTTTTTTGTGTGATCCCTCTCCGGCATGCCACAGTCCAGGTGTTTGTCCCCTTGAAACAACTTTTCCATTACTATTGTGGCCAGAAAGAGTCCCTGTGGGTTTAAAATTCGCCTGCCTATTAAAGTCTATGGCGGTTCGCAATGTTCGCCGGTTCGCGAACATTCGCCGATGTTCGCCGTTCGCGAACAGCGAATTTTATGTTCGCGACATCACTACTTATCCATATAACTCTTGTGTACTGCATGGAAGTCAAGGAGAACAGGCTCAAGCTACACCACATCTTCTTCGCCACAGAAGCAGGCAAGATAGCACCCATTTCCCCCGTAAAAGGTAGACCACTCTAGACTCAAAGCACCCTCAAAGCGAATCCACCATACTTCATACGAGATTGTCCTTAGCTCTAGGGGACTTCTTGAAACACTTTGAAGGAGTTTTACCAAGGCACTAGATAAAATGTCCAGAAAAAAACATTGATTAGATCTGCTTACAAATAATATTTAGCAATATATATAGCAAATAAAAAAAAAAAATAATAATATAGTATATGCATTTGCTACACCAGACATGTTTTACTTTTAGTGGTATAAAAATCTTTCTTTTCAATCTGCAGCTGCTGTAATTTTCTGTAAAATTCAATTTAATATTGTGCCTGGAAGCAAAACTTCACTTAATTGCTGTAATCCCCAGCTACACCTGCTTTCCTTATCCTTTTCACTTTCTTATCACTCCATTTGGCTACTACTGTAACAATGTGGGTGCCTGAGAGGCCAAACAACAGTGTTGTAGCATAGGAGGAAGTAAAGCTAGTCACCGGTTCCACATATCCAAAAAGGAAATGTATTTCTCTTGGCTGTTATGGTCAAACAGTACAGTAGGGGAAGCAAAGGCTAGGTAAGGTTGGGTAACCTAAGGAGGGTAGCAGTTAATGGAAATGCATAGTAGTTTTGTACATATACAGGAGGAGGACATAAGTTACAATAAATGTATGTTAGTTTTGTACATATTTTCCTTCTTTAACCACTTCAATACAGGACAGTTACACCCCCTTCTTGCCCAGGCCAATTTTCAGCTTTTAGCGCTGTTTCATTTTGAATGACAATTGTGCGGTCATGCAACACTGTACCTAAACCAAATTTATGTCATTTTTTTCGAACAAAGAGAGCTTTCTTTTGGTGGTAATTGATCACCGCAAGGTTTTGTTTTTTGCTACACAAATAAAATAAACCGAAAACTTTGAAAAAAATAAAGTTTTTTTGTTTATGTTATAAAATTTTGTAAATAGATACATTTTTTCCTGCACCAATGAGCATTGATGAGGCCGCACTGACAGGCACTTATGAGGAGGCACTGATGGGGTGGCACTAATGTGCAACACTGATGGGCACTGATATGCAGCACTGATGGGCACTGATATATGGCACTCATAGGTAGCACTGATATGCAGCATTGGTGGGCACTGATAGGCACTGATGGACACTGATAGGCGGCACTGATGGGCATTGATAGGCGGCACTGGTGGGCCATAATGGGCACTGGTGAGTGGCACTGATAGATTGCAATGATGGGCAATGGTGGGCAGCACTGATAGATGGCAATCATGGGCAGCTCTGATGGGGAGGGCACTGAAGGGGTCCCTGAGCCCTGATTGCCATCCCTGGTGGTCCTGGGTGGGCATCCCTGGTGGCCATGGGTGGGCAATCCCTGGTGGCTCTAGTGGCACCCCCCCCAAAAGGTCTGTACTGGTAATCAATGCTCTGATTACCAGCACAGACCCCCTCCTGCCAGGAGAGCTGCAGATTGGCTCTCCTCTACTCGTGCCTGTCAGGCACGAACTGAGGAAAGCGGATCATTAGCACTTCCTATTTACTATGTGACCAGCTGTGATTGGACACAGCTGGTCACATGTTAAAGAGCCTACGTCAGAACCCAGGGGATGCGCAGAGTGCATTATTCTGCTGAATGTCATATGATGGCCAGTCAGGATAACACAACCACTTTAGTGCCGGTTCACATTTGTGCGATGCAGGAATGCTGCGAATATGCAGCGTGATCCCGCATCGCATCTGCACCTCTGGCAGTTCACATATGCGATATGCAGGGGGGGTCAATTAAAAGTTAACGACAACCCCAGTTGCGATCGTATATCGCAGTGCGTGCGATCTGACAATTTGCACAGAATCAGATCGCACTAGTGTGAACCACTATGCGATCCGATTCTGCTGCGGATGAAAAAAAGCCTCATGTGCGAGTTTATTGCGGACGTGGTGCGAATTCAGCCATACAAAGTGTATGGCTGAAATTTGCACTGCACATGAGATCGCATGTAATTTAGGAGCAGTGCGCACAAATGTGAACCGGGGCTTACCGTCGTCAATCCGCTATAGGGTGGGTGGCAAGTGGTTAAAGAGGTTGAAAAAGGCAAACGTTTTTTTTAGCTTACTGAATGCACTCTGCAGCCCCCCCCCCCCAAATACCTGAGCAAAATCTCGATTCAGCAATGTGCTTTCTCGGCTCTCTTCCTCCCTATTGGCTCAGATATAAAGTAATCCTGTGCTGAAGCCATCTTTTGGCTATTGAGCAGGCAGGAAGTGGTAGACGGTTAACTCCACTTTCGCTGGAAAAAAATAGCAAATTAAACAAAATAGCAAATTAAAATAAAAATGACCTTTCCTTTTCAATCTGTAGTGCAGTATTTTCTGTAAAAGGCATTGCAATATGGCTACCTGGAGGTGTACACACACCATGTACAGAACGCCCCTTGAAAATCTAATTTCCTGCCTGTTTGATTGGCTGACTGATTTTCCCAGAAGTCTGCACTAAGATACAAGTCAGATTTTTGGCATCCCATGCAACAAAAATGTAATTTTTGGTGATATACTCTCAAAGGGAATCACGTCTAAAGGGATACAGATCCTGCCACTGTGCTCCTTAAAGCCCTGCAGGTGCAGCAGCTGGGTACTTGTCCAAGCATGTGGGTGGATCCGGACCATATGATCGCGATCTTTCCTGAGCCTGGATCAACTCTGTGACATCAGGAGACAGCCGACTTCAGCCCGCTGTCTGCTGAAAACGAGTTACAGGAGTGCAGAAAGAACTGCACTCCTGTGATTCCCAGGAAAAGTACAGCCAAGCGAGCTTTACTTTAACTATAATTGTATGTAGATAGTGGCAAAAGAAGTTTCAAAATGAATAAAAGCAAAAACAATTAAAAAAATAATAATTTAATTGACCCCAAACTACTATACAGGTAGTGCAGAATTATTAGGCAAATGAGTATTTTGACCACATCATCCTCTTTATGCATGTTGTCTTACTCCAAGCTCTATAGGCTTGAAAGCCTACTACCAATTAAGCATATTAGGTGATGTGCATCTCTGTAATGAGAAGGGGTGTGGTCTAATGACATCAACACCTATATCAGGTGTGCATAATTATTAGGCAACTTCCTTTCCTTAGGCAAAATGGGTCAAAAGAAGGACTTGACAGGCTCAGAAAAGTCAAAAATAGTGAGATATCTTGCAGAGGGATGCAGCACTCTTAAAATTGCAAAGCTTCTGAAGCGTGATCATCGAACAATCAAGCATTTCATTCAAAATAGTCAACAGGGTCGCAAGAAGCGTGTGGAAAAACCAAGGCGCAAAATAACAGCCCATGAACTGAGAAAAGTCAAGCGTGCAGCTGCCAAGATGCCACTTGCCACCAGTTTGGCCATATTTCAGAGCTGCAACATCACTGGAGTGCCCAAAAGCACAAGGTGTGCAATACTCAGAGACATGGCCAAGGTAAGAAAGGCTGAAAGACGACCACCACTGAACAAGACACACAAGCTGAAACGTCAAGACTGGGCCAAGAAATATCTCAAGACTGATTTTTCAAAGGGTTTATGGACTGATGAAATGAGAGTGAGTCTTGATGGGCCAGATGGATGGGCCCGTGGCTGGATTGGTAAAGGGCAGAGAGCTCCAGTCCGACTCAGACGCCAGCAAGGTGGAGGTGGAGTACTGGTTTGGGCTGGTATCATCAAAGATGAGCTTGTGGGGCCTTTTCGGGATGAGGATGGAGTCAAGCTCAACTCCCAGTCCTACTGCCAGTTTCTGGAAGACACCTTCTTCAAGCAGTGGTACAGGAAGGAGTCTGCATCCTTCAAGAAAAACATGATTTTCATGCAGGACAATGCTCCATCACACGCGTCCAAGTACTCCACAGCGTGGCTGGCAAGAAAGGGTATAAAAGAAGAAAAGCTAATGACATGGCCTCCTTGTTCACCTGATCTGAACCCCATTGAGAACCTGTGGTCCATCATCAAATGTGAGATTTACAAGGAGGGAAAACAGTACACCTCTCTGAACAGTGTCTGGGAGGCTGTGGTTGCTGCTGCACGCAATGTTGATGGTGAACAGATCAAAACACTGACAGAATCCATGGATGGCAGGCTTTTGAGTGTCCTTGCAAAGAAAGGTGGCTATATTGGTCACTGATTTGTTTTTGTTTTGTTTTGGAATGTCAGAAATGTATATTTGTGAATGTTGAGATGTTATATTGGTTTCACTGGTAAAAAAAAATAATTGAAATGGGTATACTGTATATTTGATTTTTGTTAAGTTGCCTAATAATTATGCACAGTAATAGTCACCTGCACACACAGATATCCCCCTAAAATAGCTAAAACTAAAAACAAACTAAAAACTACTTCCAAATATAGTCAGCTTTGATATTAAGAGTTTTTTGGGTTCATTGAAAACATGGTTGTTGTTCAATAATAAAATGAATCCTCAAAAATACTCATTTGCCTAATAATTCTGCACTCCCTGTAGTTTCCATTTACAGTAAGTTAGCCTGTTGTTTTGACTTGTATGGAAAGCACATGAGTTCACATTAAAAATGAACTCCAGGAAATATCCTCTTTTTTATTTTAACTTCTAACATTAATCCTTCATATCTCACATCCAGAGGGCACCTGGGGGTGCAGAAATTCACTGTTGCTACAGTCTGTGCTACAGCCTGTGCTTCATACAGTCAGCTCTGGTCTCTTCCATTTGTTCCTCGAGCGACTAAAGGCCCGTACACACGTACCGATCGTCGGCATACAAACGTCGGTGGACGAAGGATCTGCCGATTGTACGCGTGTTAGTATGGTGCCTCCGACAGATGTCTGCGCACAATCCGCGGACAAAAGTCTTTCGTGCAAACATGAAAATATTTGTATGCCGACACCAGAACGGACGATTGTTCGCCTGTCAGTACACAATTCGGCCGACAGACCGCAGATTTGCAAGACTGGGCATGCTCAGAAAATAGAAAACACAGGGAAAGTTAACCATTACATGACATCACTTCTGCAGTCGGCGGACAAAATTCTTGTGCTGTCCTTGTGCTGTCTTTGCACTTTTCAGCAGACACCGACATCCCGGGGAGAAAAGAGGAACATTTGTAAGCCGACCATCGGTACGTGTGTACGGGGCTTTAGCTTCTCTATGCTGAACACAGTGAGTCACTCTTTTTCATCCCCCCCACCATTCAGAGAATGTCTTCTTCTGGGGTAGTGAGGAAGGTCAGGTGACATCACAATCTCCGCCTGATCCATTCGGAGAAGGCCTTGTATCAATTGAAAGACAGACTTTCTATGAATGGCTGTGGTGCCCAGTTGTTAGAATTCAGCATTAAATGATCACATAGAATTAATTGCACACTCCTACATAAATGACAGCTCCATTTCTTTGTTAGCTCTTGATTTTAAGATAACATGTTTTATCTTGTCTGCTTATTATAAGTCATTATTTAGAAAGGCACTGGCAAGCCTTTTTTATGTTTCTTTATGCTATGTCTAGAGTAAAATTCCTTGAATGGTGTACATGGAAACATGCTTGAAAAATTGTGTAGATATAAAACAAAAAAAACAGCAAAAAAAAAAAAACTGCCTTCTTAAAGCTCAAACCCAGAAATGTTGAAAAAAAAAATCACCTTGCAGCCCCCGCCCTGCACACACACACACACCCCAATGGTTAAATGTTTGTAATGCCTAGGGGTGCACAGTGCAGACTCTTTTACTTAACTTATACCCCGCTCCAGCTGGCTCTGGAGTCCTTCTCCTCTGCCCAAAGCTTCAGTCTGTGATTGAAGCCTCTTCTTCATTATGTATAATACAGAAACATTAAACCTGTATTGTACATTGAGAAGCCTGAAGCGTCACCACAGCCAGTCCCTGCGCTGGAGGGCCCTTGCTGGAGCCAGGTGTAAGGCAAACATTTACTCCCTCTCAATGCACCACTGTATATAATGAGCATTTAATTTTTACTGTGCAAGGGAGGTCTGCAAGGGTATTTTTTTTTTTCTGAAGTTGGGCTTTAATAATTAAACCATTTTTTAATTTAATGTTACTACAGGGAGTGCAGAATTATTAGGCAAATGAGTATTTTTGAGGATTAATTTTATTATTGAACAACAACCATGTTCTCAATGAACCCAAAAAACTCATTAATATCAAAGCTGACTATTTTTGGAAGTAGTTTTTAGTTTGTTTTTAGTTTTAGCTATTTTAGGGGGATATCTGTGTGTGCAGGTGACTATTACTGTGCATAATTATTAGGCAACTTAACAAAAATCAAATATACAGTATACCCATTTCAATTATTTATTTTTACCAGTGAAACCAATATAACATCTCAACATTCACAAATATACATTTCTGACATTCCAAAACAAAACAAAAACAAATCAGTGACCAATATAGCCACCTTTCTTTGCAAGGACACTCAAAAGCCTGCCATCCATGGATTCTGTCAGTGTTTTGATCTGTTCACCATCAACATTGCGTGCAGCAGCAACCACAGCCTCCCAGACACTGTTCAGAGAGGTGTACTGTTTTCCCTCCTTGTAAATCTCACATTTGATGATGGACCACAGGTTCTCAATGGGGTTCAGATCAGGTGAACAAGGAGGCCATGTCATTCGCTTTTCTTCTTTTATACCCGTTCTTGCCAGCCACGCTGTGGAGTACTTGGACGCGTGTGATGGAGCATTGTCCTGCATGAAAATCATGTTTTTCTTGAAGGATGCAGACTTCTTCCTGTACCACTGCTTGAAGAAGGTGTCTTCCAGAAACTGGCAGTAGGACTGGGAGTTGAGCTTGACTCCATCCTCAACCCGAAAAGGCCCCACAAGCTCATCTTTGATGATACCAGCCCAAACCAGTACTCCACCTCCACCTTGCTGGCGTCTGAGTCGGACAGGAGCTCTCTGCCCTTTACCAATCCAGCCACGGACCCATCCATCTGGCCCATCAAGACTCACTCTCATTTCATCAGTCCATAAAACCTTTGAAAAATCAGTCTTGAGATATTTCTTGGCCCAGTCTTGACTTTTCAGCTTGTGTGTCTTGTTCAGTGGTGGTCGTCTTTCAGCCTTTCTTACCTTGGCCATGTCTCTGAGTATTGCACACCTTGTGATGTTGCAGCTCTGAAATATGGCCAAACTGGTGGCAAGTGGCATCTTGGCAGCTGCACGCTTGACTTTTCTCAGTTCATGGGCTGTTATTTTGCGCCTTGGTTTTTCCACACGCTTCTTGCGATCCTGTTGACTATTTTGAATGAAATGCTTGATTGTTCGATGATTTAAGAGTGCTGCATCCCTCTGCAAGCTATCTCACTATTTTTGACTTTTCTGAGCCTGTCAAGTCCTTCTTTTGACCCATTTTGCCCAAGGAAAGGAAGTTGCCTAATAATTCTGCACTCCCTGTAAAATTATCTTACTATCTGTAGCCAGTCATAATTTTCCAATATCAGTTTCTTGCAACTATGGCAGCCCACTGGGATGCAGAAGTTTCTGCTTTACTGATAGCAAGAATATAGATAAAGGCAGACAATACCACTTAGAAAAAAGTTTGAGAAAGTATAGGTACTGTATAGCCTACATCAATATAGAACCGGAATAGGTATGAATCTCGAATTCCCTTTCTTTTTCTGTCTACAAAACTGGAGAGAACAATGTACAATCTGAAGCATTTATTTGTTTTTAACCAGTCTTGTACCTTAGGCGTGCTCTGTATGTCTTATAAAACTTCAGCAAAGTACACAGGTTATAGGTAGCACATCCTGCCTGTCTCCCCCTGCTGCCACTCCAATACTGCCTTTGTACCCCCCCTTTCTCAACTGATTTTCACTTACCAGCTCTCTCCTGCTGTTCCTTCATCACACTTGGTGCAAAAATCCCCAGTGTCAGCTGGTATTGGATATTAGGGGTAGCAAATGATTTCAGACCCCATCTGTTTCATGACAGTGCTCAGCAGGGCCGGGACAAGGAGTAGGCAGGAGGGACGGTTGCCCTGGGCGCAATGGTTTATTGCAGGGATGGGGGGGGCGCCTTGACCCTAAACCTAAGGGAAGGGGGGCACAGTTTGGCATCCTTGTCCTGGGTGCTGGATGACCTTGTCCCGGCACTGGTGCTCAGGCCTAGTGATTGGCTGTTAGACCCAAGGACTGTTACATGAGACAGAGCCACATGTCCTCCATGTGTCAGAGGAAAGAGAGAGGGTAAGCACTGGAAATGTATCAGTGGTTTTCGAGAGGGGGGGACCTTTGCAAAGACATTGTCAGTTTGTCTCTTTAACGAAGTATGGGCTTTTAAAAAAATAAACATACATACTCACCACTATGCTGCAGCATTGATGTAAAGCTGCTGTCCCACGTCAGCTCTAAGGCTGAGAATTGAGTGATCACATAAGCACTGATCGCTCTCCACTCTGCCCCTCCAGCACTTACTGGAGCACAGGGCAGGGAAGGGAGCAAGCATGGCTGCCTCCAGCTCTCAGCATTGTACTGAAAGGCTGAGCCAGCTGTCATTCAGACAGCTAAGTGGATCCCATCAATATTGTCAGGATCCTTCCAGGGACTTGCATGGCTCTGCCCTGTCAGCTAATAGTGGGCAATAGCCCACTATCAGCTGACCCTGGGTTACAGGAGTACAAAAGTAATTGTACTTCTGTGACTCACAAGAGAAGCATGGCCAAAAAAGCTTTGTCCATACTTCTCTTATAAGCAAATCTGTCATGTGGTCATGCAGAGGTATGCCTTAGTTCAACCCCCACCCCCACCCATAACCAGCAGAACATACCCACACACACACACACACACATTGAGTTACTCATAGCTTACACAGGTGGGCTTCCCCTGCTCCCTGCTATCAAGCAGAGCAGCAGGGGGCAAACAAAAAAGGGAGCATAATGCTGATGGGGTTGGAGGAGGGACTAAAGTGAAACTGTTGTGTTGGCCAGGGCGCAGCTTCACTTTAAGGGTCCATTTACACCATTACATTGTGGTATTGCATGTGTTGTGGTTCCATTTATTCTAATTGACACCCCAGGGCATGGAAGCACATGGTAATGTACTACTGTGCATTGTGGTGTGCTGCGTCCAAACAAAAAAGTAATGCAGGTATGTTTTTCTGTCTGCTCTGGTGAGTGCGCAGTCTATTTAACCACTTCACCCAAATGAACGCTCCTGTACGTCCTCAGGTTTCAGTGGTTATAGCGGGATGATGCCTGTACCTACAGGCATCATCCTGTTATCATTCTTTTCACCCAGAGATTCTGAGTAAAGCAGAAGTGATCCGAGTGGCTAATTAGCCACTCGATCACTTTTGCGAGTGGCGGAAGGGGGTCCCCACCCACCTACCGCCGCCGCTGCCTCTCCCGGGCTCTACCGTACAATCGTTGTGCCCGGGAGTGGTCCAGCAAGGGGCGATGGGTGCCCTGTACAGAGAGAGAGAGAGAGAGAGAGGAACTGATGTAGGTCCCCTCTCTCAGTAACCCTGTAAACTGGGAGCAACGAGTAGTTTGTCACTTATGTTTCCCCCTCTTTGTTTACCTGGCCACCAGCAGCCAGAGAAGCAGCTGATAGGACCGATTTCGGTCTGACCGGCTGCATGGGGGGCCAGCGGAGAGATTTGGGATCTAATAGACCCCAAATTTCTCCATAAAGAGTACCTGGCATGGCCCATGCTGTCACAAGGGATGTTGTTAACCCCTTGTGATAGTTAGTATAAAAAAAAAGAATGTTGTATAAAATAAATAAATAATAAAAAAAAAAAAATTAAAGCACCACCGTCCCACCGGGCTTACGCGCAAATGCAAATTAATATTTTGCTCCCGCACGCATTACAGTGCTTGCACCACACATGTGAGGTATTTTCACGAACGTCAGAGAGAGAGAGCAATAATTCTAGCACCAGACCTCCTGTGCAACTCTAAACTGGTAACCAACCTGTAAAGACGTTTAAAGCTTCTCCTATGTAGAATTTTAAGCACCTTCGTTTGCTACCATTGCATGGGCAGACACAATTTTAAAGTGTGACATGTTAGGTATCAATTTACTTGGTGTAACATCATCTTTCACATTATACAAAAAAAAGTGTTTTTTTTTTTTAATTGCTTTAGAAGAACTGCTGCACAAATACCCAATATTTTATTCTATACGGTCTCTGCTAAAATATATATATATATATATATATATATATATTTTTTTTTTTTTTTTTAGCAGAGACCCTATAGAATAAAATGGTGGGTATTTGTGCAGCAGTTCTTCTAAAGCAATTTATATATATATATACAGTATATATATATATATATATATATATATATATATATATATATATATATATATATATGTTTGGGGATTCTGAGTAATTTTCTAGCAAAAAAAAGTAGATTTTTACATGTAGGAGCGAAGTGTCAGAATGGGCTTGGGAAGGAGGTGGTTAAAATGAACATAGGGCACCTAGATGGTAAAAAAAAATAAAAAATTGTCCCATCTCTGCCCTCTGTTGTGCTAAAATTAAGGGCAGACACCCTGACATGTTACTGCACTATTTTTTATTAGGAGATTTACCAACCTTTTAATTGCAGTTTATTTAGACTGGAATTCTTTAAGAAGACTGAAAAAGAAAGTTAAAAATATTTCCAAAAGAGTAATTCTAACACTTCTAACTTCCATGAATGTTAGTCAGGGGGGCCACATTAAAGTATTTAATATTTATCCAGTGACGTTGGTCTGCCCTCTTGCATAAAGGCAACTATTGAAAACAAGACTGCACTACTCTTTACAGGATGTGCTGGAGTTATTTTAGTTGGAAAATCATGGTACCACATTTGCCAGGTAAAGAAAAAAAAGCTGACGACCAAGTTCCCAGCGCATACTTTCCTAAAATACACTCCCTGGCCTAAACATACTTCAATAACTTAGTAAAATAAAGGTGTGCCTCCACCCATCTACTTCACAGACATTTGAGCTGATCCAACCAGTTTTCTATACAACAGAACATGCAGGTACACACCTCTGCTTTTTTTTCTGCATAATACAAAACATTTATATAAAGATGTATAGACTGGGGAGTCTTTTTGACTTTTATAGGTCTAGAAAATCTAATATAGAAGGCATAAAAAGAAGACAGGTAACTAAGAGAACTGTAAAAAGATAAGACAGGGAAGGGGACAAATGGAAGAGAGGGAGTAAAAGAAGAAGGATGAAAGTGAAAAGAGAATATGGGTTCAGTTTAAAATAGTGTTAAAGTGGAGTTCCACTCAAAAGTGGAACTCCGCTTTAAGTGGTCCTGACCTCCTGACATGCCAAATTTGGCATGTCATTTTTTTTGGGAGGGGGGGGGGGCGGGTACCTAGTTTTGACAGGTACCCGATGCCACTTCCGCTCGGGCCACCTAGGTGGCTCAAGCGGAAGTTCTCCTCTCCCCCTCCCTGCAATCTTCTGGGACACGTCACAGGTCCCAGACGATTGCCCGTCCAGCATGTAGCTGCTGACTTTTAAGAAACACATGGGTGGAACTCTGCTTTAAACACTCAATAGCTTAAAGTGGTGTTAAACCCAAAAGCAAAAAATGTATTTTATTGCAGCTTACCAATTTTTAGATGTGATTGCTGCATTTATTTTCTGGTTGGGCTTTCCTTCCTTAAAGGATAAGTCCACCCTAACATTAAAATCCCTGCATCTACAGACATCTGTGATCTAACACTAACCTATTTAACCCTGTAAAGAAGAAATCAGTATACTTACCTTTTTGAAGCCGATCCGACCCTTATCAATGCTGAGCTGTTAGCCACGGTTTCGCTCTTAGCCGAGGCTTTGCTGTTAGCCGCGGTTTCGCTGTTAGCCGTGGCTTCGCTGTTAGCCACGGCTTCGCTTTTAGCCATGGCTTCACTGTTAGCCGCGGCTTCGCTGTTAGTCGCGGCTTTGCTGTTAGCCGCGGCTTCGCTGTTAGTCGTAGCTACGCTGTTAGCCACGGGGCGCCGGACGCATGGAGTTCAATGGATCTTTTTTTTTTTTTTTTCAGTCACCTGATTAGAGCGAGAGGCTCTCATAGGCTTCAGCAAAGGGTGGACCCGGGGCACAGAGCAGTGCACCCCGAGCCCACCCATTGTGATACAATAGCGAATGAAAATTTGCTATTGTCTCACGGATCCTCCTCCTGGCCAATCAGGAAGTGGGTCCCATACGTGCTTCCTGATTGGCCAAAAGGCAAACCCCATGCCATTGGCCGAGGAGGAGGCGGGAGGACTGAGGACTCGAGGAGACTGAAGAGAAGCCGCCGCTTCAGGTAAGTGCACTTGTCTCGGGGAGGGGGGGGGCTTGGCACGCTGGCATCTCTGCATTGAAAGGGGGCACGCTGGTATGTGCATTAAAAGGGGGCACACTGGTATCTGCATTGAAAGGAGGCACGCTGGCATCTCTGCATTGAATGGGGGCACGCTGGCATCTCTGCATTGAAAGGGGGCATGCTGGTATCTGCATTGAAAGGGGGCACGCTGGTATCTGCATTGAAAGGGGGCACGCTGGCATGCCTGCATTGAATGGGGGCATGCTGGCATGTCTACATTGAAAGGAGGCACGCTGGCATCTCTGCATTGAAAGGGGGCACGCTGGCATCTCTACATTGAATGGGGCATGCTGGCATCTCTGCATTGAAAGGGGTCACGCTGGCATCTCTGCATTGAAAGGGGGCACGCTGGCATCTCTGCATTGAAAGGGGGCAAGCTGGCATCTCTGCATTGAAAGGGGTCACGCTGGCATCTCTGCATTGAAAGGGGTCACGCTGGCATCTCTGCATTGAAAGAGGGCACACTGGCATCTCTGCATTGAAAGGGGGCATGGTGATCTCTGCATTGAAAAGGGGCACACTAATCTCTGTGCATTGAAAGGGGGCACGCTGATCTCTCTGCATTGAAAAGGGGCATGCTGATCTCTGTGCATTGAAAGGGGGCACGCTGATCTCTCTGCATTGAAAGGGGGCACGCTGATCTCTCTGCATTGAAAGGGGGCACGCTGGTCCTTGTGCATTGAAAGGGGGCACGCTGATCTCTGTGCATTGAAAGGGGGCACGCTGATCTCTGTGCATTGAAAGGGGGCACGGTGATCTCTCTGCATTGAAAGGGGGCACGGTGATCTCTCTGCATTGAAAGGGGGCACGCTGGTCTCTCTGCATTGAAAGGGGGCACCCTGGTCCCTGTACATTGAAAGGGGGCATGCTATGCCTTATTTACTGAAGGCCCCTTTCACGCTTTTGTGACCTCAAACTCACGCAATTCTTTTACAGCGTTTTTTGCTGCAAAGCAATGCCTATTACATTTTTCTATTTGCGCCCCCCCCCCCCCAAAAAAAAAAATGTTGAGTCAGTATAGGTGCTGTGTGGTGTATGCCATAACCCAGTCAGTATAGGTGCTGTGGTGTAGCCAGGGTCTATGCCATAACCCAGTCAGTATAGGTGCTGTGGTGTAGCCAGGGTCTATGCCATAACCAGGTCAGTAAATGCACAGCAATAGTGGTGTAACCGAGCCCGTCCACTGCACAGTCCCACACACAGGACTCACACTACCTTTTGTTGCTGAGATTTATGAGGAGGCGGGAGAGACCATAGCACACCGGAGAAAGGGGGGGAGGTGAGCACTTTTCCCACCAGCCCTGTCAGAGGTTCACACTTGTTTGGTCTCAGGCGGTGTGCGTGTGTGAATTCCTGTGTGTGTCGTCAAGGAGGCGGCTAGAATGTTTGAGGGAGGGCTTTGTTTTTGTGGAGCGGCTCCCCCCGTGTGAACTCTGTGGACTATTCCGGAGTCCCAGTCTGCTGGTGTGCCCTCAGAGCGGTGAGAAGTTGTGAAGAGAGGGGAGTCCGGGTGTGAGCGGAGGAGATGACGGGGTACATTACACGGGGTACACACACTATGTCCCTACTGCTGAGGAGGAACACCGCACAGCAATAAGTGAGCAGCATGGAGGCTGAGGAGGCAGCGGCCAGTCCGTCCCAGGCTGAGGAGGACACCCAGGGTGACTCGTTCTCCAGGATCTGGACAGATGTGATGGGAATGCTGGTGAGTCTGGGCAGAGGGGGGAGGGGACCCCTTATCACTGTGCATGGTGTCCCCTGCACTCCATAGAATGAAGGAGCTCAGAGGGGGGCATGTAGGATGATGGATGGGAAGACTTCTCTACTCTCCCATCTGTGCTTGCCCAATGTTTAGGTTTCTTTTATTTACAATGAATCACTCATGTTTACATTTCTTCTCAATATATGCTACAAATAAAATACATCAAAAATTGTAAATAAATTAAAATGTATCAAAATAAATGTTTATTTATTTTTTTCAATTTGAATAAACTCAAGAAGGTTCAAGTTACTTTTTCCCTGTCAGTGTCCCATTGTGGAGATTTCCCTCTGCTTCCTGTCTCAGGGACACAACAGGAAATAAGAGGAGGACTTTTAAACTGAACCTTCACTTAGGCTCCATTCACACCTGATCACATCATTTTTCAGGCATATTTTGCAGGTGTTTGGAGGCAGGCATTGACATCTGACCAAAAAATGCAAATGAGGATTTTACGAGCTGAAAAACGCTCAGGTGTGAACAAGGCCTTTTTATTATAATAGAGGTTTTAAATAATGCCAACAGTTGGCGCAGTGCTTTAAAATATAAAGGGACACAATACAATTCAATACAAGAGGGTTAGGTCCTGGGAGCTTACAATCTAATATGATTTACACCCCCACTTATTTTTTTCTACAGTTAACAACAAAAACATTTTTTTTTATATTGGGGAAAGCTTCTTTATTTATTTATTTATTTTTTTTTAAGCACGGTCCCGTCTTCTGCATTTCTCTCCTAGGTAAAAGTAAAGCTCCCCCCTCCAGCCTGACACATAGTGGGATTTAAACAATCCAAGGAGGCTTTAGGGCTGTGTTGAACTCACTGTGCATGCACAGCGCATCAGGAGGAACCCAGAAGAGACAGCTGGTCCCCTGATGACATCACAAACAAGATGGCAGCGCAGGACCTGGCATGCAGTGGCTGTCACAGCAGGACAGCGCTTGGTTTGTTGGGTGGCTGAATATGCTAATTAAGCTCAATCCACCACCCATATTTTTTTTTTCTCTTTTATTTAGATCCGCTCTAAAGCAGACCATAGAGGAGTCTTTTTTTTTTTTTTTTTGTTCAGCTAGCGGGTTGAAGGTTTCCCCATCCACGTACTTAATATGGATGGGGAAGTCCTCATCTCTGAACTATTCTGACAGCGGGGGACTCAGAATGCACTGACCAGTGTTTCTGGCTCTAGCCTGCAGCACTGATCGAGTGGGGTAAATCCAACAAGCCGGTTATACAGAAGTCGACGATTGACTTCTTTACAACCACAGTGCCCATACCTGAATTGAAATTCGTATGGTCGCTGATGATTTACCATGCATGTAGGTCCAGCTTTACCTTTTCCTTTGGAGTTATACTCAATTAACATACTTGTCATGCTGTAGTCTGGCATTCCAATGCCGCATGTCGGGTTATGTGCTACTATCTTATGTCATCAGGAGCTGGCTGTCTCTTCCAGGTTCTTTCAGGGCGGCCCCCGGATAGATTACATTAATAGGTCCCCCTCCCCTGATGACCTGAATAGGTCCTCCCCTCCCCTGATGACATGAATAGATCCTCCCCCCCCCCTCCCCTGATGACATGAATAAATCCCCCCCCCCTCCCCTGATGACATGAATAAATCCCCCCCCTCCCCTGATGACATGAATATGTCCTCCCCCCCCCTCCCCTGATGACATGAATAGGTCCATCCTCCCCCTCCCCTGATGACATGAATAGGTCCATCCTCCCCCCTCCCCTGATGACATGAATGGGTCCTTTCTCCCCCCTCCCCTGATGACATGAATAGGTCCTTTCTCCCCCCTCCCCTGATGACATGAATAGGTCCTTTCTCCCCCCTCCCCTGATGACATGAATAGGTCCTTCCTCCCTGATGACATGAATAGGTCCTTTCTCCACCCCTCCCCTGATGACATGAATAGGTCCTTTCTCCCCCCTCCCCTGATGACATGAATAGGTCCTTTCTCCCCCCTCCCCTGATGACATGAATAGGTCCTTCCTCCCTGATGACATGAATAGGTCCTTTCTCCCCCCTCCCCTGATGACATGAATAGGTCCTTTCTCTCCCCTCCCCTGATGACATGAATGGGTCCTTTCTCCCCCCTCCCCTGATGACATGAATAGGTCCTTTCTCCCCCCTCCCCTGATGACATGAATAGGTCCTTTCTCCCCCCCTCCCCTGATGACATGAATAGGTCCTTCCTCCCTGATGACATGAATAAGTCCTTTCTCCCCCCTCCCCTGATGACATGAATAGGTCCTTTCTCCCCCCTCCCCTGATGACATGAATAGGTCCTTTCTCCCCCCTCCCCTGATGACATGAATAGGTCCTTTCTCCCACCTCCCCTGATGACATGAATAGGTCCTTCCTCCCCTGATGACATGAATAGGTCCTTCCCCCTCCCCCTACACTGATGACATGAATAGGTCCTTCCCCCCCCCCCCCTCCCCTGATGACATGAATAGGTCCTTCCTCCCTCCCTGATGATTTATGATATGAATAGGTCCTTCCTCCCTCCCCCCCCCTCCCCTGATGACATGAATAGATCCTTCCTCTTCCCCCCCTCCCCCGATGACATGAATAGATCCTTCCTCCTCCAGTCACTGTTTGGATGTAATGCCTTCTGGAATGTCTGATGTGCATATCTCAGAAGGCTTCAGGAAGAGACACCTTTCATTCTCACCTAGGCGATAATGACGGTCTGGGGGGGGGGGCAGGCTCGCGCATAAACTAAAAAGAAAAAAAAAGACAAATGAAACTAAAAAGTAGTGGTGCACCGTAATGAAAATTCTGGATCGAAATTGACAGTTTAAAAAAAATACATATATATATATATATATATATATAATGTAGTTTTTGAAGCACTTTTGCATTAAAATAAAGCATAAGAGTAGCTCAAGATAAATTCATCCCTTTTTAAATTCTATGTGTTTCACTGGTCCATTGCGCTTTCATTGCGGCGTAACACTCCTTGCCATTAAAATGCATTGAAATGTGGCAAAAATGCTTCAAAACGCACCTGTGTTGCAGTTTTAACCACTTAAGCCCCGGAGGATTTGGCTGCTAAACGACCAGGGGCTATTTTGCGATTCGGCACTGCGTGACTTTAACGGACAATTGCGCGGTCGTGCGACGCTGTACCTAAACGAATTTGGCGTCCTTTTTTTCCCACAAACAGAGCATTTTTTTGGCGGTATTTGATCACCTGTGCGATTTTGTGATCACGCGCTATAAACAAAAAAAGAGCGTCAATTTTGCAAAAATAGCAATATTTTTCCCTTTTTTTTTATATGAAATTCCCCCCCAAAAAAATGTAAAAATCAAAATGTTTTAACATTTTCGGCCAATTTGTTTTATGCTACCTATGTTTGGTAAAAAAAATCGCAAAAAGCGTATTTTGATTGGTTTGCGCAAAAGTTATTGCGTTTACTGACTAAGGGAAAGATTTTTGTCATTTTTGTTGTTTTTTTTTTTAACGCGTAATGGCGGCGATCTGCGATTTTTTTTTTTGCGGTACTGCGACATTGGGGCGGACAGATCGGACCCTTGACTGACATTTTTTACACTTTTGGGGTTACCAGTGACATTTCTACAGTAATCAGTGCTATATATATGCACTGTTACTGTAAAAATACACTGGTAGTGAAGGGGTTAACTTTATTTGAGAGGGAGGGGCTGTGTGTGTCCCTAGGGGCGTGATTCTTACTGTGATTGGCTGTGGCTTCAGCTGTATGCAGAGTGATCAACGGATCTACATAGTAGATCCATATGATCAGCTCTCATACAGAGGGGAGAATAACAGGCAGCTTGTTTACACAAGCTGCCTGACTTTCTCCCTCTCCCCCGCCGATCGAAGAGTGGCCGGCGGACATCGGGTCCGCCGGTCACACGCGCGGGGGGGTCCGTGACCACGCGGGAGCGGGAGCGCGCCTCCGGCGGCGCGCGCTCGCTCCCTAGACCCTCACAAGCTAGTGACGTAGCCCTACGTCACTTTGCCTGTGAGGGGCTGACCGCCGACGTAGATCGGCGTGCGGCGGTCGGCAAGTGGTTAATAACGTTTTTGAGTCACATGACCTATGAAAATGGCAATAAGATCACTTAATTTTCCTGTGGCAATTATCGGCACCTTTTTTTCTATTCGCAAAGTACCGATAACCCTATTTTTGGCCAATATAGGGGTGCATTTCTTAAAGAAAAAAAAATTGAATTTACCTTGCAAAGGAAGGGGGGAGGGTTGCAATAATGCAGAGCAGTGGTCTGCAAACTGCGGCCGGGGGGTCACGATGGGACACTATTCTTCCCAATGAAACCCACGATGGGGCACTATTCTTCCCAATGATACCCACAATGGGGCACTATTCTTCCCAATGATACCCACGATGGGGCACTATTCTTCCCAATGAAACCCACGATGGGGCACTATTCTTCCCAATGATACCCACGATGGGGCACTAATCTTTCCAATGATACCCACGATGGGGCACTAATCTTTCCAATGATACCCACGATGGGGCACTATTCTTTCCAATGATACCCACGATGGGGCACTATTCTTTCCAATGATACCCACGATGGGGCACTATTCTTTCCAATGATACCCACGATGGGGCACTATTCTTTCCAATGATACCCACGATGGGGCACTATTCTTCCCAATGATACCCACGATGGGGCACTATTCTTCCCAATGATACCCACGATGGGGCACTATTCTTCCCAATGATACCCATGATAGGGCACTATTCTTCCCAATGATACCCACGATAGGGCACTATTCTTCCCAATGATACCCACGATGGGGCACTATTCTTCCCAATGATACCCACGATGGGGCACTATTCTTCCCAATGATACCCACGATGGGGCACTATTCTTCCCACTGATACCCACGATGGGGCACTATTCTTCCCACTGATACCCACGATGGGGCACTATTCTTCCCACTGATACCCACAATGGGGCACTATTCTTCCCACTGATACCCACGATGGGGCACTATTCTTCCCACTGATACCCACGATGGGGCACTATTCTTCCCACTGATACCCACGATGGGGCACTATTCTTCCCACTGATACCCACCATGGGGCATTATTCTTCCCACTGATACCCACGATGGGGCACTATTCTTCCCAATGATCCTAAATGTGGCAATGTTTACTCCCACTAATTCCAGGACAATTTTCACTCCTGCTGGCCACAGTCAGCCCTCCTCAAGTTTGAAGGGCCTGTTTATTGTCCTTGTTTAGAAAGTTTGGAGACATCTGATGTAGAGTGAAGGTCTGCAGAACAGTCATCACCAGAACAGGTTTACCATTGGAAGCTTTCCCTTCACCTCCTGTTCTGTGACAACCCATAACATCAGGTTTCCCATCGCTTTCTGTATCAGAGACAGTAGTCACCAGGACTGATATCTCTTTGACAACAACTTATGTATATATTAAACAGTTCTGGAGCTGCAAAGATGTAGTTATACACAGCAGTGAAAGTAACTTGTTACAATTCAAGACTATCAAATGTATTGTGATATGTTACAGTGAAATCCAGCTACCTAAAGAGAATACAGAAAGATACATTTGATATTCACAAATTAGATTTATTACTAAGTATCATGAACGCGGTGAGGCAGATGTCAGAAAGGCTACCCTGACATTGGAGATTTGTCTGAAACACCAAAGGCAGGATCACTAAGAGGCTGCATAGTTCTCCTTCCGAAATTGGGAAAAAGAAGTTCCTCTCCTAGCTGGCAATGGAGGTTCAGGAGTGACCTCTCGCTGCGTCTGCCTACAGAGGGAGCGATTCCATAGGGACAGACAAAGTGATCTGTTTAGCAATCCTGATGCTTGTGATTTGTCTCCAGTGGCCGAATCGCCTGTCAGACATCGGCCTTATGGGCCATACACACTATATTCAATTGTCTTTAGATTTGTATGCAATCAGGCAGGCCCTTGTACTACATAGTAAAGGAAATCTAACAACAAAAGTTGTATAGTGTGTATCCAGCTTTAGATTAACAGTCTTTTAGGAAATAAACTTGTTTTTATTATTGGCAGGAGATGAACAGTCCGGTGCAGTATGAAGTGCTTTGTTTATTGTGATCATCAGGTTGTTTGTATGCTTTTACTTCTCTCGTTCCAGTTTGTTTAATAATTTTGTCAACCTGATTCTAAACACTTCTAGAAATGTTACAAGGTTTGTGCTCTTGCTTTATGTGTATATAAAGTGATTGTTCCCAGAGTTTGGTTTGTGTGAGATATACTGTATATGCAGCTGTGAGAAGAAGTTTGGGAACTGTTAGGAATTTCTAACTAAATGGCCCTACAATGTGGTCTGATCTATGTCTCAGCCATAATAACAGATTCTCATTTAACACAATATTGCCATAACTTTACTCAACAAACTGTTTACACACTCAAGTTCATTTAGGGATGTTCACTAATAAATATTTACTGTTTTATTAAATATTAATAAATACTGTTTTATTAAATATTAAATACTGTTCTAATAAATAATAATTTAAATACCATTTTATTAACTATTAACAATTAAATATTAACTGTTTTAATAAAAAAAATATATTTTAATATTAATAGATACTGTTTTTTTAATATTTATGAATTAAATACTTATTAATTTAAATATTAATATTGTTTTATTAAATATTAAAGCGGAGTTCTGCCCCCCTCACCAAAATATTAAAAGTCAGCAGCTGCAAATACTGTAGCTGCTGACTTTTAATATTAGAACACTTACCTGTCCAGGGATACCATGATGTTGGCACCCCAGGTGATTTTCAGATCGGCTCTCGGGTGCTGTCGCCGCCATTCATGGTAGGAAACTGGCAGTGAAGCCTTTCCGGCTTCACAGCCGGTTCCCTACTGCGCATGCACGAAGTGCGCTGCACTTTCTAACTGACCCGGTTGTGGAGGAAGGAGAAGGGGGAGGCCAAACTTCTGAGGAATCTCGCCGCGGTGAGATTTCCCGAAGGTAGGGATGGGTACACAGGCACCCCTCCTCCCCCGCAGACAAGCGGCACTTCCCCTTTTGGGTGAAGCTCTGCTTTAATTTAAATATTAATTACTGTTTTATTGAATATTCATTTAAATAATAAATACTGTTTTATTAAATATTAACTATTAAATATTAACTGTTTTATTAACTAATTTAAATATTAAATACTGTTTTAATAAATATTAATTTACATATTAAATACTGTTTTATTGAATAATAATTTAAGTATTAATAAATACTGTTAACTATCAATTATTTTAATTATCAAAACCTTAATTGTTATTTGCCATATACAAATACTCCTAATCAAACCTGCAAAGAAGTTATGCTCGCTATATACTAGTCAAATTTAGTTGAAAATTTTTTGTATTAGCTACGTTTTCTAACTGTTGGTGGGGTTAAATCGAGGCTTGTTTTTTACTTCTTTGATGAGAAAATTCGAAGGAGCAGAATGAATATTATTTTTGTTGAATGGACAGATTTTTAACAATTAATGTGGTTTTCATTCAGATAAGCCTATTTGTTTCAATATCAAATGGTAAAAGCAGACAGAATTTTAAAGTATTTTCAGCCTACGTTCCTCAAGTCATCAAATGTGCTGAGAATTTTCGTATGAATGTTTGAAAAGCTACTGGTGTATGCCCAGCTTAAGGATGTATTTGTTCTATTCGGTTTCACTCCATGTATAATTTTTGTTTTGTCTTATGCGAATGGTCTCCTAAAGTGTATGGAGCAGCATATAAACAGTAGTGAGGTTAGAAGTCTGGTTTGGGCTTTATGAAATGCATATTTTGCAACTTTGTTTTTGTTTTCTGCCTTGTCCTGTTGTGTGACTGAACTTCTAAGGGTCCTTTTAGATGAGAAGTGTACATTATGATCAGCAGGGGATCTGTGAACAGATCCCCTGCTGAATCGGAGCAGAATAGAACGGATGGCACTGTTGTGCATTCAGTATTTTCCTGCATTTTGTAACAATCCCATGTTAGGTCTATGGGCAGGCAGATGTAAACAGACATGCATCTGTTCACATCTTTTTTACCTGCGATCCATCACATTTAGGTCTGAAAAGGACTCCAATTTTTGTTTTTTCCCAGACCGAGACAGACAAGCTTTAAAGGTTGTCAGATGTTAACAGACACACATATGTCTGCCTGCCCAATGACTAACTTTGAGCTTCTGTTCAGATCTGCCTGAAAAACTGTGAGGTGGATCCGACTGGAATGCTGGTATGGAAGGATCCCAATATGATTTGCTGTGAAAAGCCTAATAAAACCCAAAATGCATTTGCACGCCACCCTGGAAGGATGTTTTAGTTTTTCTGCCATGCTCCTGGGTTGGAGTGAGGTGGTATGCAGTGCTTCATTTTGTCACTATGCACAATTGCCAGCATTTTTAAAGCCCATCTAAAGTCTCTAGTATTGTCCTATCCGAGTGCTGCAGTACAAAAAAAAGCAACACTTTGGCTAGGTTCACACTGCTGCATTGCGATTTTTGATATGAACTGGTGCCCAAAACTGAACTGCATATTCCAGATGAGGTCTTACTACTGATTGGTACAGGGGCAAAATGATACACATGTTGCATATCATCGCGCACAGACTGTCTCCTAATTTTTTTAGCTGGCTCCTAGATTCAAAGCAAATATGTCAAGCCGTGTTCTAGGGACTTACTAACATTTCCATTAGTGACCTTGATTGTTGTAAACTTACTTTGTGAAGATCCTCACAAATTTACTTCCTTGAATTCTGTGACAGTCACTATGCCCTATGAGTAGGCACTGCTGTGTCATACATTTCACAGAGCCTGTCTTCTGAACTACAGAGGTGCTTAGGGGAGGAATTGCAGGAGGTGGAAGCAGTACAGGAATCATTGCTTGCAGGCAGCAAGGTAGCACGTGATATGTAGTTCTTAGAAATTGAACATAAACAGCAGAGGAGAAGCAGCAAAGCACACAGGGAAAGTGATCTGGAAAACGATGGTCAGCAAACAGGCAGAACTCACCACATTATTTTTAAAATGAAAAAAAAATATTGTGTGTATTACTATTACAATGTTGTTCTAAAATGAAAATGTATGTTGTGACCAACTCCCCCCCCCCCCCTTTTTTATGTAAAAGGTAAGGCAATTTTATATGCTGTGTTTGTTAAAGGATACCAGATCCCACCACATTATAGAATACATTCTTTTAGGCTTGGTTCACACTGCTGCACCTTGGGATCCAACTTGTGAGACCCCAAGTCGCATGGCATGTGAAATCCCATATTAGTCAATGAGAGCTGTCCTAACCACTTGCCGACCAGCCAGCATAGTTGTGCTGCAACAGAACGGCTTTGTTACGTGAAATGACGTACCTGTATGTCTGTTCGTGTAGCAGTTAGTGGAGGGGGGCACACTTGCGCGCTATGCACGCACCGATTTGCTAGAGGGGCAGCCAATCAGCAGGTCCGGCGGACGCAATGTCCGCTGGGCACCCGCAATTGCTCCCCATGGAGACAGAACAGCGGTCTGCCGAAGCAAAGACAGCACACCCCTGTTCTGTCAGTAAAGAACACCGTGATCCTGTGTTCCTCCTGTTTAGGAAAACAGGTCTCTGTGTTCATTCAGTAAGTACATTCCACACACAGTTAGAAAGCATCCCCTAGGCACAAATTTAACCCTTTGATCGACCCTGGTGTTAACCCCTTCCCTGCCAGTGTCAATAGTACAGTAACCATGCATATCTTTAGCACGTACTGTAGTAATGTCACGGGTCCCCTCAAAAGTGACAAATCTTTCCCCTAGTTTGTAAGCGCAATAACGTTTGCGCAAACCAATCAATATACACTTATTGGGATTTTCTCAAGTCGTCTTCCAGGACAGCCCATGAGACCTAAGGCTCCTCCTATCAGGGCAGGAAACATGATAACCCCCACCAGATAAAAGGTGATCCTCTAGTCCTTCCCCTTCAGTATTAGTGTTTCCTCCAGACAGGGGGGTAACATGTTCCTGGAACCTGGTTCTTTGGGTCTCATGGTCTATTCTATGAAGACTTGGTAGAGATTCTTATACAGCCTTCTCCTTCCCAGTACGATACCTCATACCTGCAGGTTTGTGATGGCTGCTTATCTCTTGTCCTCAGTGCCTGGGGAAGGCTAAGACTGCTTGTGATGTCAGGGGAGCAGGAGAGGTGTTCTCTGTCCGCCTTACATGATTCATCCTGGCCGGTCACGGTGACGGCTTCCTTGCCGGCAGCATGTCTGGCCGAGCAGGGGGGGAAGGATAGTGCATTTGCAGATCTAACGGCATGTAGGGCAGAAGGGGTGGAGCTCCTGCGTTCCCCACTGGCTCAGAGAAAATAGCATAGTGTCATTTCCGGTCACGGTGACGTCACCAGTGGGCGCCGGAGACGCTGGTTCCAGTCTCCTTAAAGGTGTGAACATGGGACTGCTGGGCGGCTGGTGGACATGCAGCAGAGGCTGTGGAACACAAATAAGTATGGACTACTACTGAGGTATGCAGCTACGCAGCGGACGCAGTCTCTGGTACCAGCACCTCTCAAGTAAACCTCGGTATTCTTCCCTCTTGCACATCCTGTGGAGCTTTTTCTCCTTCATCATAAGCTTTGTGGGGCTTGGTGAAGGAGCACCTTTCCTCTCTCCTGCACTGGGGTGTGTTTTGGAGAACTGAGTTGCCTGATTCTCAAACTAGGCTTTCTTTTATGTTTTGTTTGCAGACCAAGGTTTCCGGACAAGGTCCAGGCGCAACCATCTAGAAGGAAATAGGCAGTTTGTGGGGCACAGCGAAGCTCCTCGTGGAGTAAAGTGGTCTGCCACAGTTTAGTGAAGGATGGCCCAATTATATCCTCTCAAAAGATGCTCACTTCAGTTAGAGATGAGCTTTCCTCTACCTTTTTAGTTCCTTCAAGATCCCAATTGACAAGATGCAGACTCCCACACAGAGTCAGGCCTCAGGACCGTAGCTGGAGCTCCGCCGCAGGGTTCAGAAAGTGAGGATCCAGAGGAGACTAAGCCTCCCCATTCCTCAAAGGAGTTATCAAGATCGGGGGAAGAGCCTAAGGAAAGGGATTCTGTAAGGGGCTCTAGGTACAAGTTGTCACTAGAAGATGTTAATGATTTGTTAAAAGCTGTCTAGGTCACGCTTGAAATTGAGGAGGAGAAGGTTTAATTATCAAAACAAGATCTTATGTATGAAGGAATGCATAAGAAGCAGGCCAGGGTTGTTCCCATGTACAGCTCCTTTCTAGATAAAATTCGATTAGAATGGGAGAATCCTGAGAGGAAACCATTTTTTTTTTCCAACAACCTGAAAAGGAGGTTTTTTTTTTATGACAGCACGGCGCAGCCTTGGAACAAGTATACTAATTTGGACGCGCCTCTTTCAAAAATTTCCAAGAATATGGATAGCCTTTAATGACATGGGTAGGCTTAGAGACCCCATGGATAAAAGAGGGGATATCCTTCTGCGCAGGGCCTGGGAGGCATCCTATTATTGGTCTTAAACAGGCCTTAGTATCTACTTGTGTAGGCAGAAACCTTGAGTTTTGGCTTTCACAGATACAGGCTCACCTGTCTGCCGGGACACCAAGGGATCAGATCATTATATCTTTCCCACTACTTTTGCGGGAGGTAGGTTTTCTGGCTGATTCCTCCGCTGAGTCGGTTAAGATGGCAGCTAGGACCTCGGCTTTGATCAATTCGGCCAGAAGAAGTCTCTCACTGTCACCAGAACTAGTGTCCCCAGTGAAAGATTTCCCCTCTATTTCTGTTCTAGGGACAATCCAAAATATGTGAGTTTTCTTTCACTTTCATTGATGGCTGTAAACAGGACAAATAGGGTTAACCTCCCTAACGCGGGCACAATAAAAATCTGAGAGGTGTTCTAATCCCTCTTCATTCTTTTTAAAACTAAATAAAAAAAAGTTTTACCCACAGTATATACTTCCTGTTAATACCATGTATATACCATCCTGTTAAAGTCAAATTCCAGTCAATGCGCTTTGAATAGAGTGTGGAAAAATAGCAGCCAGGGACCAGCACCAGGAGTGAGTGTCTGTCAACTTTGGCAATCTGTGTGTACCAGGCGTTGCTGCGGAGATCTGAATTGACAGGTTATTTAGGTGGTGGACATCAGAGTTGGACAGTTGAATTGTGCATTTGCCGGGAAGGAGCTCTGGGCAGCAAAGGTATGATAAGAGCTGTCAGGGTTTCCCAAGTTTAGCTGCCAGGGGGGATGTGTGGGAAAGGGCTAAGGAGGTGACAAGGAGAACTGCAAGAAATTGAAAATTATTGGATGGGGTCCTTTTGGTTATATTATTTGACTCGGAGGGATGGCGTCCTTTGGGACTTGCTGAGTCGGGGAGGGATATTGCATGTTTCTTAACTCACGATAGAACAAAATATCTTTAGAATTAGAATTGACTAAGAGGGGAGGGAAAGTAGGATTAGAACACAACTATAACGGAAACCTGTTTGTAACATCATAAGTGCATGAACCCCCCAGGTGTGCCACATCCAAGAACACCCCAATAATGCATATTTTAAAACTTCAAGGTAGTGTCAACAGCTAGCCTGTCTCTTCCTGCCTCCCAAACCTACTTGCTGGCCCATTTCTCAATCCTTTGCTCTGTTGACACATAGGAAGGTATTGAAGGGGATTATCCAGCTCTTGCCACATAAGCAAGTGTTGAGATTTGCATATTGGAGCATCCAGGTCTCTCAAGCAGACATCTGAATACTTGCGCAGGCAGGCTTGTGTTGGGAAATATGTTTAAAGATTTTTTATTTCAAAATTTGTTCATTACTGGTTCTGAAGATTTTAATGCTAGCGAGCAGACATGCAACTAATGCCTCGTACACACGCAGCGAGTATCGGCCGACCGATCGGCCGTCTTTTGTCCATTGTTGTTGTGTTGGTTGAAATATGCTCTAGACTGCGCACTAATTTTCTCGGCCAACAAAAAACAACTTCAGAAGTGATGTCATGTGCTGGTTTACTTTCCGTGTGTTTTTTCTTCTCTGAGCATGCCCAGTCTTGCTCATCAGATTTTTGTCTGCTGACGGCCAACATAAATTTTATAGCCTGCACACCAGATTTTTTTCAGCCGAAAAGTCGGAGTCGGTTGTCGAAAGCATCATACTAACAAGCCGAAAATCGGCCGATCGGACGTTGGCCGAAAATTCACGGCCAACTATTGATGCGTGTGTAAGAGGCATTAGTTTATGATTGCTAAAAGGCCAGCAAGCATCAGGCTGATACCACCTCTGTGCTGTTCAGCACCAGATGAGTCTTCCACAATTACAAGTGCCTTAGGTCGCAGCAATGGCATTGAGTTTTTTATCCTTGTTTCTGGGAATTTGTCAATGGCTCCTTTTGAATCTTTATCTGTCTATCAAATTAAAAGAATAGTTTAATTAGGCATGTCATGAGAAGTATAGGAGCTGACATTGTGGTCCTCCCTCTCAAAAAGCAAATTGCTTGGCTGTATATGGCTTCAGTCCTTCACAGAAAAGTTAAATTAGTCACAAACATGGAACAAACATACAGTGTATGACTGAAAAAGCATCAGAACTTCTTATCTCTATACTCATTTTGAATCGGTGGATGACACCGTATTGGGACCAAAGCTTAAGCATGACAGCCATGCAACTAGCATTTTCTGAGAGCTCAGCAATATTTACTTAGTAACCTTGTATCTTTGCTGTCTCAATCAGAACATTCAATCTAAATTAAATATGTTGACTTCCCATATTCCTTAAACCAAGTGTAATAAGAAAAGTCATAGACCTAAACTTATAAAACGAAAAAATATTAATAAAAGGTTTATTAGTATTTTTTCGTTTTATAAGTTTATGTCTATGACTTTTCTTATTGCACTTGATTTAAGGAGTATGAGAAGTCAACATATTTAATTTAGATTGAATGTTCAGATTGAGACAGGGCTGTGGTCACATACACAAATGAGCACTGAGGACAACACATCTTGTCACCACAGCAGCAGTCCAATAATAATAAAAAACACTTTTACCATAGCGCGGGAATAATAAGCACATACTTTAACCTTGTTTCTTTGTTTTAATTCAACTATTTCTTTTAACTGGGTAAAATGGAAATGAGACCCTCTGCCAGTTGAATGGGGGCACGTTGCCTGTACCTCCCACTGCACCAGAAATTCAGAGGAACCCTGTGCTGATGGTTTGTTGCAAGGAGAGAATTCATATTTTTAGGGGCTCCTCCTACAATTGCCTAGTAACAATTTGTTAAAGGATAACCAGGGTAGGTAGCATATGACTGGGAGTCTTATGCTCACTTGCTGCCCTGCCATGGAAATGCTAGTCTCCTGTACCTTGTGTAACAGGCTGGTGTTAAAACTAGGTATAGAGACATTATCGGCAAGGCCGACATGCACTTTTCCCAATATATCGGTATTGGCCCCGACACTGGCCGATATTTTTGTGACGTCATTCTGCCTTCTTAGGCCGCCTCCCTCGCCTTGGACAGCCTCGTCTGGAGTCGGGACTAGTCTCGCGGGAGTGTATGTCACAGCCATACACCCACCCACAGCAGCCCGGTGCTAGCCAGCCACCCACATCCACAGGCCATGTACAAGCCAGCCACAGGCACTGTACCAGCGAGCCAGCCAGCCACAGGCACTGTACCAGCGAGCCAGCCAGCCACAGCCCCTGTACCAGCCAGCGACCCACAGCCCCTGTGCCAGCCACCGACCCACCACAGGGTGCCAGCCAGCCACCCACCACAGGGTGCTAGCCAGCCAGCCACCCACCACAGGGTGCCAGCAAGCCAGCCATTAAGCATTAAACAAAAATTAACATGTTCAGTACCAGATTTTTGTCAAAAATTGTCTTTTTTTTTTTTTTCAAAAC
This sequence comes from Pelophylax lessonae, assembly GCF_965119305.1. NCBI lineage: Eukaryota > Metazoa > Chordata > Amphibia > Anura > Ranidae > Pelophylax > Pelophylax lessonae. Next base: position 454,031,936 of record NC_138770.1, read on the forward strand.
TTTAAATGTACAAAATATCAGCCGATACTGATACGTTGTGACCAAAATATCGGTATCGGCCCTGAAAAAAACATATCGGTCTATCCCTAGTTAAAACAAAGGGGCACTGAAACTAAAATTAATGGCTTATACCTTGTAAAGGGTGACCTTAAAAAAAAAAAAAAAAACTAAACATTTTTGACATACAATCAGGTGAAAAGCGAATGTGCCCTGCTTAAAAAACTGGTGAAATCTGTTAGGCTACATACAGTATTTACTAGGGACTTTAGCAGGGTAACAAACAAAAAAAATTGAAACACTGGAATCAAAGCATACCATCTTTTTATAATTATGAAAAATAAGGTAAATAAATGGTGACGGTAAATTGGCTTCACCCCTTTAATAAAACAAGCCCCAAAAATAACATTTAGCCATGCTGAAAGGATTAAGAAAACTGACTACTGAGTTGCTGAAATTTCTTCTAGGAGGTCTTGTGAAAATCTTTATGCCCCTAATTGTGGAATCTTTGAACTATTCCAGGAATTTAGTGTCTACAGTGGCTTATGTTAGTGCTGCCCAAGGATTTGATTAGTTGGCCGTACGTACAGCAGATGCTCTTGTCGTAAAGTAGTAGCTGTGAAATGTCTTAAAAGCAATAGTCCATCATAAGCTGTGAATAGCCACATCTGTCTTACAGGAGGCTTTCTTTCAGTATTATATCTATTCAATTAGCCACCACTGTAGCAATTATTCTACCATTTATTTCAAAGACAGTACATACAGATACGCTCTTTAAAAGAAGATTGGAAAAAAAGATGTAAATGCCTCTTAAAATTTCCGACAATGAACAGTCGGTGTATTGTAATCATGAGTTCTTTTTGAAATTAAGTCAAATTAAATCTGAAATGCGATAGCAGCAAAAAAAAAAAGATAAAAATGGAAATATTGTTTGAAAGACAGGAGTTTAAAAAAAAAAATGGATACTTACACGAAGGCAGGATAAAAAAAAATTGCATATGATCTAGTCGAGAGAAACCTTATTATCCTAAAACAACATACAGTTGTGGAGAAAAGCTTGGTAAACCGTTGAAAATTTTCTAATTTTCAACATTATCTGTTTCTAAAATATGATCCTATCTTAATCCAAGTCAATTGCCCATGTATGATCTGACCACCCTTAGACAGCTAAATCGGCTAGTAAGTGCGTGAGCAAGAACTTTCTGCTTAGTACGGCATTTTTGTTCATGTAGCTGGCTGTCGTTGGGAGCATTCAGTAGACCTAAGACTTAATATTACAGAATATCATTTGATATTCTCACATTTTGCTCTAAAATATTCAGACTTTTAATTTACTGGCTGTTTTTTTCCTGATATACCACATTGTATATGTGTCAACAAGTTTACTAAAAGCAATATTTGGACATGTGTACTATAAAAAGAAATTAGCACTAATGAAGTGTTTGCCATGTGTGTAGGCGGAAGTGTTTTGTAAAACTTCCTTTTATTCATCCTATATATACGAGAGGTCTTCTGCACTTTTTTTATATTTGATAGAGTTTGAAAAAGTGAACTTCTGTCATTAGACTTGCCATACAGTTCTCCCAGAGGATCATCCATTCAGGCATTTTGTGATGTGAGGAGAGGAGATTCACAATAATCCACACCTCCTATATAGTCAGTGGACAGGATACATGATTGCTTTTTGTTTTACCTTTTTAAACTGCTATTTTCTGCAGAACTATGGCTAGTGGTCCACGCTTTTGCACAGTGAAACCTGCAAACCACAAGAGACTCAAGTGGTGAACGAAAATGTCTTCTTGCAAAGTATCAGCAGTCTGTTAGTCACTTTCATACTATGTTAGTTTATTAACTACAGTACCAGAATCATTTTAAAGGGATCTACTAATTTACAATAGTAATATAAAATATTGGTATGTGTTGAATGCGGCAATTTTGTTATTTCTGTTGCAGTTTGTTGAAGGTCATTTTTAAGTTGGTTAAAGGCCCGACATACGCTCCGACTTCACAAGCACAAGTCGCATAACATGTCAAAATCAATGGTTCCCTATGAGAGTCATCCTAACTGGTCTGACTTGTCGGTCTGACTTTGAAAAAGGTTCCTTCCTACTTTGGTCTGACTTGGGCACGATTTTAGCCCATTGATTTGAATGTAAGTCGCATCCAAGTTGGTTCATCATCTTAACTGTTTCGACTTGTGGCATGTGACTTGTGCTCTGAGGATCTTGAAGGGGAACCCCATGCCAAAATTAAAAAAAGAAAAAAAAAAGCCCCTCCCCTTCAAAATCCATGCCAGACCCTTATCTGAGCATGCAGCCTGGTAGAACAGGAAAGAAGGAGGGGGGGCAAGCACAGTGTAAACCCGGCCTAACAGTTTTTCTTGCTGTTACATATTGTTATATTTTTCATACATACAGACTTGTATGTAAATTCTCCTTCTAACAGTCATATACAGTCTATATTAAAGTAGAACAACAGGCAAAACTTTTTTATTTTCATTTTGGATAGAGCAAGTGAAGGTTATAACTCCTGTTGGATTTTTTTTTTCGCCATTTGTGTCCCATTGCAGGGATTTTCCTTCACTTCCTGTCCCATAGCCAAACAGGAAGTGAGAGAAAAACCCTTGCAATTTAAGGGAATTTCTTGGGGACCCCAGGTCACCAGAACTAGTGTGCCCAGTGGAAGATTTCCCCTCTATTACATTTCTGGGAACAACCCAAAATTTGGGATTTTTGTTTTAACTTTTCACTTTCAATAATAGTAAACAGGACAAATGGAGAGAGTGACTCTCCCTAACTGGGACACAGACAGAAATAAAAACAGACAAACTGGTGTTCTAATCCCTTTGAACTTTGTCCAAAAAGTGATTAGGATTCTTTATTTAAACTAAACCTGTTACAAACGTGGAAAGGTCAAACTAAGCATTTAGTGAAAAAAAATGTCAGACGAGGTAAACTTTGTAAATAATGTATGCCAACATTCGTAATAGATAATTAAACATGGGACCAGACCGTACTAAGTTGCTTACGCTGTACATCTGTATCTACGTCTGACCTACAGTTTTTACTGGAGACGGTGTCTGTTTTTTTTTTTTTTTTCATCATCGGTTTGAGTTGCCTAGGTAGTTGGACTGCTTTTTTAAGGAAGCTATCTAGATAGAAATGACTGCTGACTTTTCTTACTCCTTTTTTAAGGTGCAAGCTTTACAGCTGTCATCCTGATCCTTTATTTTCTTGGTGAGTTAAGCCCCTTTCACACGGGCAATCCGATCCGCCTGTCAGTTTTTCAGGCGGACCTGATCGGATGCTCCATGAATCCCTATGGGGCAGCAGATGTCAGTGGTGACATGTCCACTGACACCCGCTGCTGTCCGGTCCGATCCTGTCCGTGAAATCCAGACGGATGGAAACCCTATTTTCCATCCATCTGGAGAATCGGATCGGATGAGAACAGACAGGCGGTCGGTTCTCATCAGATCTCCCCATAGAGGACAGCTGGGATCTGACAGCGCCGTCTCCGCACACATAGCGGAGGCGGAACGATCCCCCGCTGACCAGAACAGACTCCGTCACCGTGTGAAAGGGGCCTAACTGACCTAGAACAAGCAAGGTGTTGCGGACAGCTGATACACACATTTTGTTTTTGGGTCCGTGACTCACTAGATAATAATAAAGCAAAGACACTGATGAGTCCCATATCTTCCAGATTCAAAACCAATGTGTAAACGGCAGTTCATCGGTCTCCAATACAGATTGGCTCCTTTGACTACCAGGCTCTTTCTAAATCCTGCTGAGCTCACTCATCTATCGAGCAAATATGTACCTCATTTACTTATATATTTTGCTAACTATATATGTGAATTAGGTGTTAAAAGTATCTACTCTTTATTAATGACAAGCGATAAGGGGTCAGGTACCATCTAGTGACTATTTTTTTAAATTGTTCCCAATGTGTGACAAACTGTGTTGACTTGTAAGACGTGCGTATCGCCCACTTCCATTGCTCACTGGAAAAGGTCGAACGCAGGTCGCTTTCCAATTTCATCATGTGGGACGTTTTATGAAATGTGAGCTTCTGCTGTAGTCGGTTGTAAAACACAGATATCCCTTTAATCTTGGATGTTGGGTCTGTAAGATACTTCCACAGTGATAGGGGAAGGTCAAATCTAGGGGGGGGGGGATGTTTTGATATAAAGCTCACAATGCTGTTATAAGCAAAGACAGCTTGAGGGGGGAGTGAGAACTCTCGTTGTAGGACCGCGAAGGGTTTAATAGAATTACCTTGATACAGTTGTGTAACTGTGTCAATGCCAGCCGACAACAATTTATTGATGTGGACATAAGGAAGTAGAATACTCATGGTGGATAAAGGTATGGGAACTGGTATGTTATGTTGCGGAGTCGGAGGTTGAGCAATTAGATAACGCCAGGATTGTAGGGAAGTTCTGGTCCTGTAAAGGACTTACTAGCTTCTGGAGGAAAATCTTTGAAGTAATTTCTGATGTTACAGGCATCTTGACCAAACCTGAGCTCGCCTTGGCTCTTCTCTTCCTGGGCATTGAAAATATACCTTCCGACATGAGAACGGTATTTACACATATACTGATAGCAGCCAAAACCGTCATTGCTAGATGTTGGAAACAACCAGTAGCCCCATCCCACATGGAGGTGATACGTCTAGTTAATCAACACTTTTCCTTGGAAAAGGCATACGCGTACTCTGTTTTCCGAGGTAGTAAATTTCATACAGCCTGGCTTCTCTGGCAACAGAGCTCTTATTTCCAACCTGTCTAATGAGATATTGCCGCTAGTTTCTGGTTTAATACAAATTTTTGTGTTATGTACTCATGTTACGAATGTTCATCCTTTACTACGAGAATTACCTTCCCTATTCTCGCTTTGTGTAATGTTACATTGCATTGTAATGCATTCTTCCTTGTTTTGTACTTTTGTTTTTTGTGAAAAATCTAATAAAAACTATTTCAAGTAAAGTGTCTACTCTTTGATAAGACTACTTATGATAAGCAGAGCATATTTACATATGTTGCTAAAAAAAAATAGTGAGAATGCTAATTTCTGATCTGAATATAAACCCCCTTTATGCTTAGGAGGCAAACTATACACAATGTACATATTATAGCTTCTTATTAAATAAGATAAAAAATACATGTTTTATTTTGACAAGTAACTGCAGTTTTTCAATAAATATTAAACTTGAAATAGATTGAAATAAGTATGTGTGAATGTGTGTACCTGCCAAAGGATTTGTATTTCTGTCTATCTGCTATCAATTTTATGCATTCCTGCCAAACGCAGCGTGCTTCATGACCTGACTGTTTTTTGCATGCTGTTATACAATACAACTAGGTCACCAACGTGTCCCTAGCCTGTAAATGGACAGTGAAGGAGCAGCAACAGTGAGTGGTGAGCTCATCCATCTCGTTCCATGTCAGCTAACCCATCTCATTCCATGTCAGCTCAAATTAAGCTTATGTTAGTTGGAACTAAAGTGCATATATTGGTATTTTTTTATGAATGCATAACTACCGTATATACTCGAGTATAAGTCAACCCGAATATAAGCTGAGGCCCCTAATTTTACCACAAAAAAGTGGGAAAACTTATTGACTCGAGTATAAGCCTAGGGTGGGAAATACAGCAGCTACTGGTAAATTTTAAAAATGGATACCAATAAAATTACACATTACAGCACATCACACAGCACATTACACAGTACATTAGGCCTTCACCTCCAACCCCCCCTCCCTAAACCCCCCTCAACCAACCCTCAACCCACATTAGGCCTTCACCTCCATACTCCCCTCCCCCCCTCAACCCACATTAGGCCTTCATCTCCAAATCACCCCCCCCCCCCACCCAGGTCACCCATAAAGAGATATTAAATGAATAAAAATATATAAAATAAATTACTACATATAATATTAAAAGTACAAAAACCTTGAGATGCTGGAGTGCTCATGGTGGTCATGCCCGTCATGCAGGGGTTCGGGTTCCTTCAGTGTCTACTGCAGCCCGGGCAGCTCACTTCAGCAGCGTGGCCGCCAGCACTGGCTCCTCCCCCTGTGTGACGTGCACCGTGCAGACCGGCCAAGCTCATCCACTGACTCAATCTCCTCTGCTCTTCTGCCACAGAGGAGCCGAGCGGCGGACATGTTATTCGGGCATATTATTCCAAAACGGCAGCGGATGCGGGCGGGCAGGGGGGGAGATTTCTAGTCATTCTTGGTCATTCCAGACATTTCCCCCATTTTCAATTTTTTTTCTCACTTGAGTATAAGCCGAGGGGGTGCTTTTTCATCAAAAAAAATGTGCTGAAAAAGTCAGCTTATACTCGAGTATATACGGTACATTCTTCTGTCTTTTGGGAGTACAGCTCCAAAATGATACTAAAGGCTCCTTTTTTGTTTTCCTAAAAAAAAAAAAAAAAAAATAAAGTTATACTTTCATGCTTTGTGCAAGATTATTGCACAGAGTGACCCCTTACCTCCTCTTCTCCGTGTGCCACCATAGGAAGCATGTTCTATGGGGGCACACTTGCAGTCGTGCTCCAGAGCCAGTCTTAGTGCATCCATAGACACCCACAGTTTGGTTTAGCCATGCCCCCTGCTCTCTCCTCATAGGATTTGACTAGAACCATGAGTCAATGGCTCCCACTGTCCTGTGAGAGCAGAAAGATAGAGCAGTGTTGCTGCAGATTGGCTCAGCACTGGATGGAGAGAGGTGACAGGTAAGTGTTTGATGGGGTTGGGGTGTGGGGGGCCGTAAAGACAGTTAGGGAGTGCATTAGGGTAAAAAAAAAACTTTTGGCTTTAGAGCAACTTTAACTTGGTACTATTTTGTTTTTATTTTGCTACGAACATTTCCTAATCCTTTTTTTTTTTTTTTTTTAAATTGACAATTTTTATTGAAATTTTTATATTTTACAATACAAAAGTAGAAAAAGTAACAGTCATTGGAAATCACGAAGAGTTCCATTAGGATGTACAAAAGAAATTACACTTTAACGTGTGTGATTGATAACCGATAAAGTTGCTTTTACATTCCCATAACCAAATGTTGTTTACAATACATGTATGCCGAGTGAACCAATAGCATAGAAGCAACGTGATGACTACACAATGTGGTTTAGTCAGATTCTGAACTCAAGGGGACTTGACAAGGGCCCTTTGGGTTTAACATTTCCTCATTCTTTTAGACTTTTATTGGTTGTTTGTATCGTTGTTGGGAAGATTTGCCCTTGATTCCTATTTTAGCAGGAGGAAAAAGCATTTAAATCACCTGATTGTGGTAGAGTGATGAGTGTTAGTACTTCTTTGATAATAAGTGGCTGAAATTTCACTATAATAAGGCCATATGATCATTACGGGACTATAGTGGAACAAGCCCTTATGAGTTGACCTCTTACTGGAAGTAGAAGTACATTAGCCCTCTACCACCTTAGAGTAGACTTTGAAATGCAAGGCAATCCTGTTAAAACATCTGAATTACATGCACTCTGAGATTGGGAAAACTCCCATCAATCCTCATTGGAAGACGTTGCATGAGGATTTTCAGTAGTGCAAACCATAGATTCTTCAAATAACACTTTTTTTTTTTTTTAAAAGGCAAACCTTTAGAACAAGAAATGGCCTGGAAATATATACATATTTCAGGGAGGTTTATAGGGTTTTTGAGATGTATAATATCTCAAGGAACCAGCATTCATGAGCCCAACGTGCTTTTTCAGGAGCGGAGTGTTTCCTCAATGATAATAATATGGTTACACTTGGGCTCATTTCACCATCCAGACACACTTTACTGAGCATCCAAAACACAGGGACTGTGCTATAGCCATGGACTTATACCTGGGAGACTGTTTATCCCACACTTCTAAAAAAAACTTTCTTTGTGATCCTTCCCCCTTAAAGAAGCATGCAGCAAAATGCACTGAAGCATCAGAACTCCTCAACCGCCAACTTCTTTATCCAATATGTAATCTACAGTCTATGCATTTGATTGGAATCCGAGGGACTTTGCTTATGGCCGCTCTTGGGTTAGATGAATGAGATTTATGTCTTGCTGTTGACGGGTCTGTACATATGGGGTTTATTTTCATAGGAAAACATATGTTTTTATTGTTTCTTTCTCTTTTTTTAATATGACCAATTTGATAACTGGTCAAATTGTAACAATTGATTTTAATATATGTTCATGTATGCTGATTCTTTGAGAAAAGATACACCTCAAAATCCCATAAACCTCCTAATTTGTCCTGAGGGACATGTGCTGATGTTGAATAATATCCGGATACGGTGGACATGTGCTCGAGCTATACACTTGGCATTGACACTGACATGTAAATGCAGTTTTTTTCAATGGGTTTTACATTTTACTGGTTATTCTAAGTTTATCTAAATATTTTAATTGTTAGTTTATGCACTCATTATGGTTTATCAACCCATAATAAACACTTACAGTTTTGAGGAAGTTCATTTTGGTTTTAGTAGTCAAACTTGGATGTGTTTGAGAAGTATACTAATAGTTTTAGGTACAATAAATTGCAAAGTTGTAAATGTGGTTCTTGCATAATCTAATGGAAAATGCCCACAAACTGCTGTGTATACAAACTCTCCCACATCTGTTGTCATTTTGCTGAATATGGAACATAATCTAAAACACCCTACTTACTTAAAGCTGAACTCTAGGCATATGTTAAGGAAGCAAATTAATGCAGCTCCATAACGGGAACTAGATTTCGGGCATAGAGCCATCCAAATATTACAGCTCTGTAGTCATTAAAATATAATTAAATATTCATATTTATTCAATGTAAGTACCCGAATTTGATTTTGGATCAGGCTCTTGTAATGCATTATGTTGCAGAACTCAGACTGGGTAAGAAAGAAGCAACACAAGGAGCCAATCAGTTGTGCTTCAGTGCTCATGTGATAACATGCTGATGGGAGGAGGGGGCAGAGTGACAAGAGGATGAGTTTATCAGTCTATTGCATCTTCTTTCATTGTCCAGTCACAGGCTGGAGTTGGCACAAGACCTAAAAGTGTTTCTTTAACCACTTAAGCCCCGGAAGATTTGGCTGCTCAAAGACCAGGCCCTATTTTGCAAATTCGGCACTGCGTGACTTTAACAGACAATTGCACGGTCGTGCGACGCTGTACCCAAACAAAATTTACATCCTTTTTTTTTCCACAAATAGAGCTTTCTTTTGGTGGTATTTGATCACCTGTGCGATTTTTTTTATTTTTTGCGCTATAAACAAAAACAGCGACAATTTTGAAAAAATAACAATATTTTTCACATTTTTTTTTTATATGAAATAAAATAGAAAAAATTTAAAAATCAAATTTTTTTTAACATTTTAGGCCAATTTGTTTTCTGCTACATATGTGTGGTAAAAAAATAAGCGTATTTTGATTGATTTGCCCAAAAGTTATTGCGTTTACTAAGTACGGGAAAGGTTTATGTAATTTTTTTTTTTTTTTTATTTGTTTTTTTTTTTTTTTACTAGTAATGGCGGCGATCAGCGATTTCATTTTTTTTTTTTGTGGTACTGCGACATTACGGTGGACAGATCGGACCCCTGACTGACATTTTTTACACTTTTGGGAGTACCAGTGACATTACTACAGTAATCAGTGCTATAAATATGCACTGTTACTGTCAAAATTACACTGGCAGGGAAGGGGTTAACTTGGTGATCAAGGGGTTAAGTGTGTCCCTAGGGGTGTAATTCTAACTTTGGGGGGGTGTGGCTTGTGATGTAACCACAGAGACATACGATCCTACATAGCAGGATCGTATAGTCTCTGCACTTACATCAGGGAGAATGACAGACGGCTGTGTTTACATCAGCCGTCTGCCTTTCTCCCTCTCCTGTTGAAGATCGCGAGTGACCGGCGGACATCGGAGCCGCCGGTCACTCGCGCGGGGATGCCTGTGAACGAGCAGGGGTGGGAGCGCGCCTCCAGCAGCGTGCACTCGCCCCCTACAGGTGGCTGAGCGAGTGACGTAACCCTACGTCACTTTGTCCAGCAGCGACTGCCTGCCGCAGTATATCAGTGGTGGGCGGTTGTTATGTGGTTAACTGCGGGAGAGAAAAATCCAATCCCCTACCTTGTTAGACAGGGCTGTTCTATATAACAAAGCTGTGTGAATTTTAGTTGTTGCTTAGCTTTAAAGAAAACATAAGGCTCCATTCACACCTAAGCTTATCGTTTTCAGCCGTGTTTTTTTTTTTTTTTTTGGCTTTTTTCAGGCATTTTTTGCAGTTGTTTGGAGGCAGGCATTGACATCTAACAAAAGCACTTGCAATCTGGGAAAAAATAAGCTCATGTACTTTTTTGAGCTTCAGGCGAAGAAACGCTCACATATGAACAGGGGCCATTGAAATGAATGGGATTTTGCTTGTTGGGCGTTTTGAGACTTCAGAGATGAGCGTTTTATGAGCTGAATTACGCTCAGGTGTGAACAAGGCCTAAAGGCTTCCATTGCTGAACTACATCTGAGAGTGCTAGTTGCATAGCCATTTGGGCTTAATTCTATATTTTCAGTGAGATGCCACACTACAATACAGAGACAAGATTGGATGTAGTTTTTTTGCTGAAGTAACTGGCTGTTAACCATTAACCAGTGACTGTGTGTCAAACAGTGTTAGTAACTCTGCTTAATGACTGCTTGATTAAATTTCAAGGCAGTGTTCGTTGTCCAAAGATTGGGTTGTATTCAATAAATCCTGGATATGAGCTCACCCAAAGACAAATTAACATTAGTTACTAATGTCATCAATTAAAACACTCCACTGTGCCAAATTCAGAAGCTTCTCAATTTACCTTACTCTTCAGTTCTTTGTTATCCACTGTAGTCAGATTTCAAATACTTCTAACAGACTACAGCTAGCCATACGTTCATTGAAATTCACTCTGTTGGTGGCCCTGTTGACACCACCCAGATGGACAAGAGTTGATTTTATTGTTATTTCTTTTTTCAATCAACTTTTGTTGCAGGATGTAGTTGCAAAATTGCAGGCTAAGCAGCTTTTACATCCAATTGGATGCAGGCACTGTTTGGGTATTCTCAGAGTCAGCTGTGCCACCTTTCAGAATACAAAAGACCAAGCGCAATATAAATTCATCTGCGCCGTTAGCTGGTTGAACAAAAGAAATCTAAACACGTATGATCAGCTTAAGTATACTTAAAGGATAAGTTCACTTTTTAGAAAAAAAAAAATAAATGTGTTTTTTTGCAGGTAAAAAAATGTGCATTTATTTATTTTCCCTGGAGCCTTTAAAGCATTGCACCATCTCCCAGTGTATTTGTGTGCCTGTATGGGAAAGCAGATATAACGTGACAGGAAGAGGGGATGAACTACCATGGCTCTCCACAGCGACATGATCCTTCATTGAAAACTTCAAGCCGAAGGCTGCTGGGCCTCGTCGTTTTCAATTCACAGGACACTGTGAATGAGTGATGCGGCCAGGCAAGCAGAGCCCTGCTCGACCACTTTTTTTTAAATTGTGACATGGAGGGGAGGGGTTTTGGAGAAGATCCCCACTAGCTATCAGATCAGGAAATGGGCAAGGTGTGAGAGCCGGTCTGTTTGTAACATGTTACACCCTAAATATGGGCGTAACCTGTTACGAAAGGTGAACTTATCCTCTTATGTAGCTTGTGTTGTGTAACTTTCTTTCTCTGCTTTCTGCATCACCAGTCACATAAGACTTCCACAGGAGGTTCGAATATGATTGGTGGCTGTGAGAAACATCTTATTGCTGGCCTCTTTGTTGCTGTAAAAGGTAGGGAGTAAGCTGCTGCATCATGGAAAGCTGGTTTGTTCCATGATCATTTAATTGGTAGGAGAGACTGGGGTTGACTAGTTGAATAGCCTAAAGTACAACTAAAGGCAAAACTTTTTTTTTTTGGGTAGAGTAGAGAGTGGTTTGAATGCCTTTCAGTCTTTTTATTGCTGTCCGTGCCTGCGTTAAGTTCATTCTCCTTCTCTATTTGACCTATTTACCGTTATCATTAAAAGTTAAAGTAACAGAAAAACCCACATTTTGAGGGGAAATCTTCCAATGGGGACACTAGTTCTGGTGAACTGGGGGTCCCCAAGGAATTCCCTTAATTTGCAGGGATTTCCTCTCGCGTCCGGTTTGGCTATGGGACAGGAACTAAAGGGAAATCTCTGCAATGGGACACAGATGGCAAAAAATAAACTGACAGAAGTTATAACCCTCCCTTACTCTATCTAAAATGGGTGCCTATAGTTCGACTTTAAAGCTGAACTTTGGGCCTTATTTTCATCCTTGTACATTTGTAAAGGCTCCTCTCCTGTACTAAAATTTCAAACTCTGATTTTCACTGTATGCTGTGAGCTTCTTACAGTTTGCATTAGAATTTGCAGTCAGTCAGAGCCCACCATTTCCTGGCTGGAGGGCCTCCAGTATTATATGCTTCTTTCCTTCTCGGTCTTACTTTTCCTTGCCCACCCCTTTCATTCATTGGATTTCACTTATTTCAATCATGAAGGCACACCATCACATGAAGGTGTTACTTATGGTGTCTGCATGAAAATAAAACCTCCCTAGAAATGTTCTCTCCTCAAGATTGACCCATCTAGCCATTTTCATTATTTGCATAACTCCTCGCAAGAGCCAGACCACTGCTTGCAATATAGCTGGGAGGTCTTGAGAGAACTTTGTACAGGACCCTGCTAGCAGCTCAGACCAGCCATAATTTACCAGCATTGCATAGAGAAGCGCAGCCTAAACTTTTAGCTTTAAGGTGGTTGTTAAAGAACACTGCTAAGTTTATATATTCCTCTTTTTCCTCTAATGCTAGGTGCTCCTGTCGTGTTTTATAAAAAAAAAATGTTGGCTTTACCTGATTTCAGAGTGCTGATCGGCCGTCACGTGACCCGCTGCCTCTCTCCTCTCCCCGCCTGACAGCTGCAGCGGGCAGAGCCGAGATTCAGTCTGATGTCAGTCAGGAGGGGAGGAGGATAGAGCCAGCCGGTCACATGACAGCTGAGCGGCGCTCTGAAATTGGATAAAGCCAGTATTTTTTTTAAAAAACCCAGTCAGAGGAGCACCTAATATTAGGTAAAAAGAGGATTATATAAGATATGAAAAAGTTTTTCAGCAGCAGGAGGAGAGGGTGCGGCCACCTGACACAGGAACAGAAAGCAGGGAGGGGAGGTTGGAGGAGGACAGAGGGAGACAGAGAAGGACAGTGCAGGGCTGAAGATGACAGAGGCACGTACACTGACCATGGTGTCTGGGCTCAGCAGCCATGATATACTGTGGTCAGTTTACAGAGGAGAGGGCAGAAACTGGCAGGATCAGCCAGGTATTTCAGGTTATACAGGGGGGCAAATTACACAGCACAAGCACTGGGTTGTGTAACATGCTTTAAATGAACTGGATCTTTATTTTTATTTTTTTTGGGTAACAAACGCTTTAAAGGTAAGCAATCATAGGAGAAAGGTTTAGTGCTTTAGTTTAGTGGTTTTTGTCCCCAATGCAGAGATCAGCATGCGTGCCTCCAATGCAGCCAGTGACCAGTGAACATGTCCCCAATGCAGAGATCAGCGTGCGTGCTTCCAATGCAGTGACCAGTGTACATGTCCCCAATGCAGAGATCAGCGTGCGTGCTTCCAATGCAGTGACCAGCATACATGTCCCCAATGCAGAGATCAGCGTGCGTGCCTCCAATGCAGTGACCAGTGTACATGTCCCCAATGCAGAGATCAGCGTGCATGCCCCAAATGCAGCCAGTGACCATTGTACATGTCCCCAATGCAGAGATCAGCGTGCGTGCCCCCAATGCAGCCAGTGACCAGTGTACATGTCCCCAATGCAGAGATCAGCATGAATGCCTCCAATGCCGCCAGTGACCAGTGTACATGTCCCCAATGCAGAGATCAGCGTGCGTGCCTCCAATGCAGCCAGTGACCAGTGTACATGTCCCCATTGCAGAGATCAGCGTGCGTGCCTCCAATGCAGTGACCAGCATACATGTCCCCAATGCAGAGATCAGCGTGCGTGCTTCCAATGCAGTGACCAGTGTACATGTCCCCAATGCAGAGATTAGCGTGCGTGCCTCCAATGCAGTGACCAGCATACATGTCCCCAATGCAGAGATCAGCGTGCATGCTTCCAATGCAGTGACCAGTGTACATGTCCCCAATGCAGAGATCAGCGTGCGTGCCTCCAATGCAGCCAGTGACCAGCATACATGTCCCCAATGCAGAGATCAGCGTGCGTGCCCCCAATGCAGCCAGTGACCAGTGTACATGTCCCCAATGCAGAGATCAGCGTGCGTGCCTCCAATGCAGTGACCAGTGTACATGTCCCCAATGCAGAGATCAGCGTGCGTGCCTCCAATGCAGTGACCAGTGTACATGTCCCCAATGCAGAGATCAGCGTGCGTGCCTCCAATGCAGTGACCAGTGTACATGTCCCCAATGCAGAGATCAGCGTGCGTGCCTCCAATGCAGCCAGTGACCAGTGTACATGTCCCCAATGCAGAGATCAGCGTGCGTGCCCCCTTCAAAGCAGACACTTACCTCTATGGACGGCGTGCTGCTCTGAGTCGTCCCGGGGCGGCGGGATGCAGTGCGGTGTGATCTTCTTCTTCCTCACGCGTGGCGGCGGCTCTCCTGTCTCCTCTTTTCCTGCGGGCGGGAACTGAAGGTGAACGTGACGCCGGGGTGGTGCACCTCCCCCATGCGTCACGTCACCAGGTCCGATGTCCTCCTGTGATTGGTCCAGGCTGGACTCTGGACCAATCACAGCCCGGACATCGTTAAAGTGGGGTGTGTCGGGGTGCATTGCTCTGCGCCCGACACACCCCCAGAAGAGCACCCCCCCCCCATACCCAGCACACAGTCCGGCACCTTTAGTGGGCGAAAACTTTACTTTTTTTTTATTTGATCTATTTTTTTTCTGCTACGTTTTGGGGGGGGGGGGGCGGCGCCCCTGCGCCCTCTATGGGCGGGCCGCCACTGGCACTGAGGCCTTTTCTGTGTTCTGCTTCTTCTGTAAGCTGCTCTGCATCTCCTCCTCCAGTTCTTAGTCCCTAAAAACCTGCTAAATTTTAGCCTAGTACTCACGGGCCAAATGTTGGGCGACATCTGCTGGTTCAATACATTCGGTGTGTGTGTATGGCAGCCGGTCTGACAGATAGAAGCAGTCTTCTGTCAGATGAGCATTCTGGAAAACCAGCTCCCGATCAGCGCTTTCAGCCAATAGCACAGCAGGGGAGATCACTGCACTAACATTGGGTTGTTAGTACAGCGGCTATGACCGAAGCTGTTAGTTTGATTGGATGAAAAAAACTAGTAGTGTGTACTAGGCTTTACATTGTGTGTTGCTGCAAATCCCAGTTGGCTTACAATATTTAAGCTCTTTTTCTGCTTGTAGGAATAGAATATATAATAAACAAAGATTTCAGAAAATTTATTATAGCATCAGTATTCTAACACACATACAGTGTGTTGTTTTTAAAGAATTTATAGATCTGTAATAAAGGATATTATTACTTTTGCCTTAAAATATTGTGGTATTAAACCCCAAAACAAACATATTGCAACTTACCAATTCTTAAATGTGATGGTTGCATTTGTTTTTCTTTTGCTGGCTTTCTTTTATTTTCACCTGGTGATCCCGTAAGTAATTCTGTTGTTTTGAAACAGAACAAGCTGTCCCGCAGATGAAGCAGTTAGAGGGATGAGACCAATCATTTTCCACTGACAAAAGGTGCTTACAATGATCAGCTTTTATTTATGGAAAACCTTGATCCCAAATGAAAAAAAAAAAAAACCTGTTTACTGTAACTGCTTATAAAGTATTAGCTGGAGTTTGGCTTCAATTTTTTAGTGTATCTAAATCTGCTTAAAAAAAGGGTAAAAAAAAAAAAAAAATGATCGAATGCATCCACCACATCCAATGATTGGTTAGCTGTGATACATTTTTTGTTTTGTCTTTCAATTCTTTCTTAAACAATGGCACTGGCATTCTCACAGTTGTGAGTTCTGCTCTGGGTTTCAATCATGTTTCCTGCTTCATCTTTACTGACGGTGAACAAAGCACCTCTTGCTGACCTACAATGCTGTACATTATATGATGGAAATCTTAGTAACCATAGAAATAGCTTCTTGCAAGCCATAGGAAATGATCCATATTTCCTGGAATATTTTAGGAAAATTTTAAAGTGTCACTGAAACCAAAACTTTGTTTTAGTTAGAGTTGAGAGGAATTTGAACCCCTGTCAGTTTTTATTGCTGTGTATGCCCCCGTTAGGAAGATTCACACTCTCTATTTGTCTTGCTTACTATTATCATTGAAGGTGGAAGAAATAGAAAATCACACATTTTGGGTTGACATCAGAACAGTAATAGAGGGAAAATCTTCCAATGAGGACATTAGATACCCTGGGATTCCCTCACTTTGGAGGGATTTTCTCTCACTTCCTGTTTTGGCTATGTGACAGTACTCCCCATCACTGGGAGTGAAAGACAGATACTTAAAGCGGTAGTATCCCGCTTTTTTACACTTTTACCTACAGGTATGCCTATAATAAGGCTTACCTGTAGGTACAAATAATATCTCCTAAACCGGCATGGTTTAGGAGATATTTACAGTGCAGGCAGCCGCTCGCGCGAGCGGCGCATGCGCTCTGAAGGTCCGGGGGGACCTTCAATCTATTTGCCGGGAACTTGCCGGAAAATCATGCGCGCGGGAGTGACGTCATCGCGGCTCCGGCCAATCATCGCGCCGGAGCCATCTCTTCCAGCCAATCACCGTGCCGGAGCCGCCGAACCCGGAAGAGACGGCGAGGGATCATGGCAGCGCCCGCAGCGATGTCCGGGGGTCCGTGTCGGGGCTTCGTTCTAAGGTAAGTAATACATAATGAGCTAGTATGCGATGCATACTAGCTCATTATGCCTTTGTCTTGCAGGTTTTTTTTTTTTTTTTGAACTTTGGGTTTACAACCGCTTTAATGGTTTGGATTGCTTTTAAATGGGACAGTAATATTTGTCAGCAATATCTCTCAAGAAGTTTGATGATTTAATCCCACTTTACACTGTGAGACCTATAGCCTGTTGCCATAAAGTCTGTGACACCTAAATAATCATAGAAATACATAGATGTGTATTCCATGTACTTCAATGTAGTAGACCGACAGACTGTCATTGGCAGTCTTGTCCTATTGTCGATCTTTTGAGCTGGGATGTGGATTGTGTTAAGTCTGCCTGTCCCATTGTTAAATGTTAGAGACCTCACATTGCTCTGTCCAGATGGCTAGATAATTAGTTCAGGTTAATTCTATTTCTGTATACAATTTCATCCACATATGATGATGTAATCAGGCAGAGGGAAGGGATTGTGTACACTGTATGGGAGTGACTGAGTGTAAAACTCTGTTTTTATTGGATTGTGAATTTCATGTCCTGTTCCCCACAAGGTCCACCTGGGCAGTAACCTTGTGGGGAAAACTGTATAAAAGAGCAGCTGCACCATTAAACTGAGTTCTACTTCACCCTCAATCTATAGTCCTGTCTCTTATTGGGGGAATCTGCTACAAGGGATTGCTATGCTCTTCATACTCCCTTGAATAATCACTAAGCTCTTGTAAGAGCTTGTTCTGATTCCTGCTTAGTTCCTCTCTGGGAGAAAGAGAGGTTCACTCACTGGAACCTGGAGCCTTTGCCGTAGGTCCAGGGTGGGTAGGAGATGGCAAGACCCCAACCAAGCTGTGTCGGTTCGTGGGGTCTGCGGTGGTTGTAGTGTCTGGTGGAGTGCTTGGAGCCCTCGGGAAGCACTAGGAGCATTCATCAACAGAGGTACCCAGTCAGGGTGCCAGTTGATCCGTTACAGGCTATGAGGTAGGAAATGAAGGAAAATCTCCCCAATGGGACACACAAAAAAACAGACAGTGGTTATAAACCCTTCCTTACTCAAAACATGAAAAAAAGTTTTGCCTCTAGTGACATTTTAACAGGGTGAGGGTGTGGTCAAGACCGGCATGTGAGAGGATGCATCTCCAACAGCTCCTCTGTTGATCCGGCTAATAATCCTCCCCCAACACTCACACAACAGCGAGTCATCCAGCTGGCTACTGCTTCAGGCATCCCCTGCTGCATTCACCAGCCCTCTGCACACAAGGAATGACCCCAAAAAGGGAAGGACAAGGTGGCGGGCCCAGATGTCCAAGATGGCACCGCGGCCCTCGCCCAGCATATACCACTAGCTATGGGAAGAATAAAGATGGGGGCAGCAAGAAAACATTAAAGCACCAGGGTAAGGACCAGCCGAGAGATGTGATATACTATGCACAAAAACTGTAAGGTAGTGAGGATACAGAACATGAGGGGGCTGCAAAACCGCCCTGCCGTCTTGTGCATGAGGGGCAGACCGAACAGCCTGTGCTGTGCAGTGCTAAAAGCAATGACACCACAGAACCGCTGACCATATTGCTCTCTGACCCTGTGCTGGATGAGCCTGAAAAACCCACCTTGCTGGAAATATTTGCGGGCGGTGAGTTTGTGTACAGAATCCATTAAAGGAGTTGGATAGTCGAAAGTTTTTTTTATCTTAATGCATTTTATGCATTAAGATAAAAAGCCTTCTGTGTGCAGCAGCCTTCCCAGCACCCCCTAATACTTGAGCCCATCTCTATCCAGCAGTGTCCACGAGTCCCTCGACCATCCAGGGCTCTCCCTCATGATTGATTGAGACACAGCGCCATTGGCTCCTGTGGCTGTCAATCAAAGTCAGTAAGCTAATCAGGAGAGAGAGGGGGCGGGGCCAAATGACAGCTCCATGTCTGAATGGACAAATAGAGCTGCAGCTCGGCTCGGGTGCCCCCATAGCAAGCTGCTTGCTTTCGGAGCACTCGATAGGAGGGAGGGGCCATGAGCAGCAATTAGGGACCCGAGAAGAGAAGGTAAGTATAATATGTTTGTTATTTATTTTTTTTAAAACAAGACTTTACAATCACTTTAACACTCTAAAAGATCAATTTGGGAGCCTGCGAGAGGAGGTATTACTGCTGCGGCAAGACCTCCAAAAGATCCAGGAGAGGAAAACTGCAATGAAATGTAGAGTCAGCGACATTGAAGATAAACTACCTCCGCTGGTGTGGGAAGCCCACAATGCCCATCAAGTGTCAAAAAAACTAACAGGGCAGACGACATGGAGAATCGTATATGCCGAAACAATATTTGCATCGTGGGTCTGCCAGAAAAGACAAAAGGAAGGGATCCGACTACTTTTGTGGAAAGCTGGCTGATAGATCTTTTCAGAGGGGACGCTTTCTCACCCTTTTTCACTGTTGAGCGAACCCATCACACTCCGGGTCAGCTGATCCCCTCTGGCAGCCCTCCTAGACCAATACTGGCCCACCTCTTGCACTACAGGGACAGGGAGGCAGTAATGCGCTGTGCACAGGAGTGAGCCAACATTCAATATAATGGCCCCAGAGTGTGTTTCTATCCGGATTTCTTTGGGGAGGTGCAGAGACAGCGGGCAGAATTTGCAGATGTGAGAAGGCGATTGAGGAACCTGCAACTATCCTATGGGATGTTATTCCCTGCAAAGCCACAGGTCATGGTCGGCAGGCAGGTACATTTCTTTGAATCTGCAAAAGAGGCCTCTGCGTGGCTGGATCGTAATAAGCAGGCTTTATGCCATCATCAGGATGAGGAAGAAGGAGAATTGGGCTACGAGCCATAGTGTGGTTTAACTGACAGTTTACTTTTTCAATGTGTAACAGACTGTCTATGCTCTTTTGCATATATTTCAGACTTTTTTGGTCTGCCGCGTTTACGGGCCAGCTTTTTGTTCTTTTTTTTTTTTTCTTTTCTTTAATTCTTCTGGACATCACTTGGGACAAAAGGGATTTCCCACCAAAGAGTTCTCAAAAGTTGGCACCGTTGTGCCTAAATGTTCGAAGTCATTGATGACATTTTAATAGGGTATGGTGGTATCTCAGTATGACAAGCCAAAGTGTTGGGGTGAGGAATAATTTCCTCTCATGCAGCCCTAAAAGGAGGGGATCCAATGCCCCCCTAGAGCACAGACTATTTGGGGAGGGGTTGCTGACAGTCCGGAGTAAGTAGGTAATGTTAGCAGTTCACTTGAATGTCTCTTGTTCACAAGTGAATCGTTGAACCCCGGCTAAGAATTCTGACTCATGCTCATACTTTTAGGATATTTACATCATAAACTACTTCCAAGGTAGGGCCTAGTGTAAAGGAAACAGTGTTCTCAGTAAAGAACTATGGTTAAATGATAAATATCACTAGCTGAAGTCATTTGTGATAGAGCTGCAGCTAGAAAAGCTGACCTCAGAAATGTGAACTAGTCTGTAATCCTTTTTGTTTTCATATAACTGTGGTCTGGTGTAGCTCATTCTCTTGCCTTGTTTTTTTATTATGGGATGGCTGATGGCGCTTGAACTTGCCATGCACAAGGCTCTTTGTTCACTTCAAGGCTATTCTACATAATACAGTTGAATGTTAGACAACAGTTCTTATTTGAGAGGTGAGTGAAAAGGGTTACACAGAACAGTACACGCCATTGTCATTGAAATCAGACACAGAAAACCCTAGCCATTTTTACTGTGCAAACTGCTATGAATAGATTTCTTGTGGTTAGCATCAAGACTGGTTTATAATCTATATTTTACTCCGTTATATTATACACACACATAATATGCAGCACTTTGCTAAGAACATATTCACAACAGTCTATACTCTTGAAGAGCCTTGCAAGCTTATATCCCTACCACCTTCATACAGTATCTCACAAAAGTGAGTACATCCCTCACATTTTTGTAAAAATGTTATTCTATCTTTTCATGTGACAACACTGAAGAAATGACACTTTGCTACAATGTAAAGTAGTGAGTATACAGCTTGAATAACAGTGTAAATTTGCTGTCCCCTCAAAATAACTCAACACACAGCCATTAATGTCTAAACCGCTGGCAACAAAAGGGAGTACACCCCCCCCAAGTGAATATGTCCAAATTGAGCCCAATTAGACATTTTCCCTTCCTGGTTTCATGTGACTCGTTAGTGTTACAGGGTATCAGGTGTGAATGGGGAGCAGGTGCGTTAAATTTGGTGTTATCGCTCTCACTTTCTCATACTGGTTACTGGAAGTTCAACATGGCACCTCATGGCAAAGAACTCTCTGAGGATCTGAAAAAAAGAATTGTTGCTCTACATAAAGATGGCGTAGGCTATAAGAAGATTGCCAAGACCCTGAAACTGAGCTGTAGCATGGTGACCAAGACCATACAGCGGTTTAATAGGATAGGTTCCACTCAGAACAGGTCTCGCCATGGTCGACCAAAGAAGTTGAGTGCACATGCTCAGCTTCAAATCCAGAGGTTGTCTTAGGGAAATGGACATATTAGTGCTGCCAGCATTGCTACAGAGGTTGATGGGGTGCGGGGGACAGCCTGTCAGTGCTCAGACCATACACTGCATTAAATTGGTCTGCAAGGAAGCCTCTTCTAAAGATGATGCACAAGAAAGTCCAGTTTGCTGAAGACAAGCAAAGGACATAGATTATTGGAACCATTTCCTGTGGTCTGATGAGATCAAGATAAACCTATTTGGTTCAGATTGAGTCAAGCGTGTGTGGCGGCAACCAGGTGAGGAGTACAAAGACAAGTGTGTCTTGCCTACAGTCAAGCATGGTGGTGGGAGTGTCATGGTCTGGGGCTGCATAATTGCTGCCGGCACTGGGGAGCTACAGTTCATTGAGAGAACCAAAAATGCCAACATGTACTGTGACATACTGAAGCAGAGCATGATCCCCCTCCCTTCAGAGACTGGGCCGCAGGGCAGTATTCCAACATAAGGACCCCAAACACACCCCCAAGATGACCACTGCTTTGCTAAAGAAGCTGAGGGTTAAAAGGTGATGGACTGGCCAAGCATGTCTCCAGACCTAAACCCTATTGAGCATCTGTGGGGCATCCTCAAACAGAATGTGGAGTAGCCCAAGATCTCTAACATCCACCAGCTCTGTAATGTTGTCATGGAGGAATGGAAGAGGACTCCAGTGGCAACCTGTGAAGCTCTGGTTAACTCCATGCCCAAGAGGGTTAAGGCAGTGCTGGAAAATAATGGTGGCCACATAAAATATTGACTGTTTGGGCCCAAATAGGACATTTTTTTTGCCAGCGGTTTAGACATTAATGGCTGTGTGTTAAGTTATAATAATGAGGCATAATAAAATATCTACAAAAATGTGAGGGGTGTACTCACTTTTGTGAGATGCTGTATATGCATACCTAGAGAAACGTTACAGGCGTAGAATGAGGTTGCTACTTTAAATTTTCTACCTATTCCCAGCTGTAACTAAGAATTAATTGAGAAAACTGCAGATTTGTAGTTCCTCCCACAATGGAGATATTTAATTAGGAGACCTCGAGGATGATCACTTCATTTTGTCAAGAATATTTAACATGTTTACCGAATAGGGCTGTGATTGCAAATCAGGACTCCCAACAGTTCCAGGACCTATTGCTGATGATCGAGATGTTATGCAGACCAGTAGATAGTGGGAACAATTTGTCAGTGGACATGAAAAATTGTAGCAACCATACCTGCAAAAATTCACTTACATTTTTGAGTTATAGTGGTTTCAGGGTTTTTTCTTTTACAAGGAATGTTTCACTAGGTCTGGACTGGGCTTTAGCACCGTTTCCTTCATCCAGCAATGTAGATTTACGGGAAAAAAATGAGTTTCCTGAGGAAATCCTGAACTGGGTGAGTTGACTGTATGCGCTGCTTTATTACGCACACACTTTTTACTGAAGGAATGGCAGGAAGCTTTTTCTTTTTTCCTACACCAAACCTACGTGGTGCAAAAAGGTTTTAAGCAGCAGTAATTTTAGTATTTTCCTGTCCTATTTAAGGGTTAGACTAGAGGAAGCAGTAGGAGCAAGGGAAGGGCTGGTCACATTTGAAAGGCTTAACAAGCAACATTTTCTGTGTGTGTGTGTGTGTGTGTGTGTGTAGATAGATGGATGGAAAATAATTATTTTATCCCCTGCAGATTTTGTAAGTTTGCCCACTTGCAAAGAAATGAAAGATCTATAATTATTCTCATAGGTGCATTTTAAATGATAGAGACAGAATTTCAACCAACAATCCAAAAAATACGATACAAATGTTATAAATTGGGTTGCAGTTTAGTGAGTAAAATAAGTATTTGATCCCCTACCAGCCAACAGTAATTCTGGCTCCCACATACTGGTTACATTATGTGCTCATGTGGTACACAGATTAGTCCTGTCAATTTAAGAAGGTGCTCCTAACAACAACTTATGTGTATAAAAGACACCTGTCCACAGAATCTTCTATTCAAACCTCACCATCATTGGCAAGACCAAAGAGCTCTCAAAGGACATCAGGGACACGATTGTAGACCTGAACAAAGCAGGAATGGGCTGCAAGACCTTCCACAAGAAGCTAGATGAGAAGGAGACAACTGTTGGAGCGATTATTTGCAAATGGAAGCAAAACAAAATAACCATCAATCGCCCTCGGTCTGGAGCTCCATGCAAGGTTTTGCCTCATGGGTGGCATGGATGATCATGAGAAAAGTAAGGGATCAGCCCAGAACTGCACGGAAGGAGTTTGTAAAGATCTCAAGGCGGTTGGGACCACAGTCACCAAACAAACCATTGGTAAAACAATATGCTGCCATGTATTTAAATCTTGCACCGCCCACAAGGTCCTCCTTCTCAGAAAGGCACAGGTAAAGGCCCATTTGAAGTTTGTCAATGAACATATAAGTGATTCAGAGAAGGATTGGGAAAATGCTGTGGTCAGATGAGTCCAAAATTGAGCTCTTTGGCATAAACTCAACTCGCCCTGTTTGAAGTAATGAAAATGCTGTCTATGACCCTAAGAACACCATGCCTAGTGTGTGTGCATATATAATCCTTTTTTTAACCCCACCTCCAAAAAAGCTGTAGCTGCCTTGACGTTTAAAGCACATGGAATAGAAATACAGCTTCAGAATCTAGGAGTATCTATTAAATTATTGGGTTTATAAACTATTTTATAATTTGATGGCGATAAACTGTAAATGAAACCTTTCTACAGATCTGAGAACATCATTGCAGGTGGCAAACTTGTTTTCAAGAAATGTTCTGTGTACTAAGATGTCTATTAGACTGCTTAATCTTGCAAGCTCTGATTTACTGATGTTTAGCTCTTTAACATATGCATGGTTCAATGTAAAACAATCATTTCTTTCATTGGGATGTTTCCAGCCTTATATCCTTCAATTACTTTCATGTCCCACTATTGGGTATGACAACTGCTACAAATAATGTGTTACATTATGAACCTAGGATCTGTTAATAAAGATGAATGTCTTCCCAGTAGTCTTGTGCCCTCTGGCTCTCTATTAACGAAAGCTGCATGTCCACTGACCCTGGACTTCCTAGTTAATTAAATACAAGAGCTAGTAGGGATACATTATGTATTGTATTAGCCAAATAACTTCACATATAAATGAAAGTACAGTATTAAAGCCATCTGGAATAGTTTAATGAAGTAATCATGAAATTGGATAATTTCATATTAAGAGATGGCACTTAGCTTGTCCAGGTCAAAGTTTTCACTGTAAGCACTTGCATTCATTGTGCTCAACATTTGATAAGTGTTGGAGAATTAAATGCACATTGTCATTGAAACAGAACAAAAGAAAATTCACCACAAAAGTGGCACACTTGCATATAGTGATCAACAAGATTTATTTTTTAATGTGTCCTAGAAAATAAAACTTGAATGCTGCTTTGTAGCTTTGTGCAGAATCTTCTTTTCTCCAGTTAAAAGCCCTTTACATAGAGCGGACTCTGATTTAGATCAGAAGGGGCTCTGTTCGTGGATCTGAGCAGAGCGGGTGGATGACTGGTCAGTGTCCGCTCAGTTTCTGCAGAGTGGACATGGACCGAGCCCTCCATGCTCTATGGACCAGCAGGGTAAACAAACTCAGCTGTCCATTAACACCCAACTGCCTTCTAATCTGCCTAGACAGAAACAAATCCCCTTCTTCCTTTTCCCAGTCAGAACACTCACACTCTAAAAACATGTTTGACATAGGCCCTAGTATGTGCATGTATGCATGTGAGCTAGGAACTGTAGACTCTGGACTGTGTTGCAATGCAAACAGGGCACATAAACAATTGCTTTCTGTGTGTCCTAGCGATGACTGACTGGTATTCTTCCAGTGTTTATTTGCATTTTGTCTAATCAGTACTGTTGATTTTCTGCAGGCTCTCTGTGTATGGTATTTCTTTTTTTCTCTTTTCTGATAGTGGCAACAGTAGACCATGCCTGCCTATTGTGTTGAAAAAGCCATTTGTAGTGACAATAAAGTACACTGGGGGGACCAGGACAGAGCATGGTCACTCTATAACAGCAGGTGGCTGATCACGGAAGTTAATGGCAGGATGAGCAGATATTATTTTATTGAAAGTTGTAGATTTAAAAATATTGAAAATGACTTTTGAAATTTCAATATAAGGAAACATTGTATATGACATTTTAGTGATTGGGTTTACATTTTACATTAGTCCTGTATAAACTCCAACCCAAACTGACACAGAAGTTACACTGGGATATGAGTCAGGGCTTCAGCAGGTAGTGATCCATCAAGAGAGACTTTGCCCTGAATTTGAAAAGTGAACTATATGTGATGTGTGTCTAGCTAGCCAAAACTTTTGTTTTCCTGTCCCCTTGGAGAGATTTCCATTTACTCTTTGTCCTGGAGACCCGACAGTGAGGAAAGCCTGGTACACACTAATTGACAGCTCCGGTCGGAGCCGCTATACTAACAATCTGACACTAAACTGTTGTGTTCTGACAGGGGGACGGCCAATGGCTGAGAGCACTGATTGGGAGCTGGTCGGCTGCTGGTTTTCCATCATGCTGGCCTGACAGAAGCTGGCCGTTCCATACAAACGGGCTGAATGTCGGCTGGTTTTTATTAAACCGGTCAACGTC
The DNA here is from genome assembly GCF_965119305.1 of Pelophylax lessonae. Lineage (NCBI taxonomy): Eukaryota > Metazoa > Chordata > Amphibia > Anura > Ranidae > Pelophylax > Pelophylax lessonae. Next base: position 454,057,989 of record NC_138770.1, read on the forward strand.
TCCCAAAATTTGGCCTGTGTGTTCTAGGCATTAGTCACCAGAACAGGTGTCCCTATTGGAAGGTTATTTTGGTGTCAGTGGTCACCAGGGCAGACAGAGAGGGCAACACTCACCAGCAAGGACAGACAGTAAAAATTGGTGATGGAAAAATTAACCCACCAATTTGAATTAAATTTGTGTCTCATTCAGTGCCCTCATAGACCGTTATCATCAAAACAGATGTCCCCACTGGAAGATTCTCGTCACCTACTGCTTTGGTGGGAACCATAACGTTTTGAATTTCTCATCAGTTTCTTTCTTGGTGACAATAGTCAATAGGACAAATAGAGGGGGGGACTCTGTGTCCCCCAGCAGAGACCAACGTAAAAAAAATCTTGACCGAAGTGCCAACCTTTCTCTGCTTTATCCAGGACTAAAAAAGTAAAACATTTTGGATATAAATACACTTTAATACTGATGTGTCTGTTAATAAAGCGGAATTCCAGCCGTATTTTTGTTTTTTATTAAAAGTCAGCAGCTGCAAAAAGTGTAGCTGCTGACTTTTAATAAACACACACTCACCTGTCCCATGATCCAGAGATGCAGCCGCCCGAAGCCTCGTTTCTCTCCCTCTCCTCTCGGCGGAGCCGGCATGACTAGTGCGGACAACCTGCTGTGACAGCTTTCAGCTTCACAGCTGGGTGCGCACTGTGCATGCGCAAGTCATGCTGCTCGTTCTGAATGGCCGGGCAATCTTCTGGGACCTGTGACATGTCCTAGAAGATTCCAGGGAGGGAGGGGTGAGGAGAACTTCCGCTTGAACCGCCTAGGCGGCCCGAGCTGAAGTGGAATCGGGTACCTGTCAAATCTAGGTACCCGCTCCCCCCCCCCCCTCCAAAAAAAATAAAACTTGACATGCCAAATGTGGCATGTCAGGGGGTCTGGAGTAATTAAAGGGGAAGTTCCACTTTTAAGTGGAACCCTGCTTTTAAGTTCCTAGGATGCATTCCTTTAATTGACCATATTGACTATTGGGGAACCTAGGGGAAAACTTTGTGTTGCTTTATCCTAAAGTATAATTTGATACCGTTTTTCTGTGTAACCATAAAGCAAATATTTTCTTAAATTCCTCTAATCACTGAGGAAGGGATTAACTCCTAACAATGTTTTTGTTGACAAGGGTACTTGTTCAATTCTTAGCTATACATTGTGAGATAAGAGAAAAATTCCACTATGGATAGACCGTAAAGTTGAAACATGCATGGATTGCTGGAATGTAGACATTTTCATCCAGTGTGAAGTCTCATGGGATCCGTGAACTTAGGAAAAAAAAAAAAAAACTATATGATAATTTAAAAAGCATGCGTGATTAATCTGTATGGCACAGATCCTTTTCCGTAGTTGTCAGCACATCAAAGTATAATTGGAATGCATCATATTGTGCTACATAGTGTTTCATGACTAAGCATGTGAGCGCTAATAAATACCGTGACTCTTGCCTTGGGTAATACTTAGGGAATTATGGATCATTGTCAGTTTAGGGACATCGTTTAAGGAACAGAAGTGTTTTTTTGCATGCTACACATTCAGCGACTATGAAAAGATATTAACTGCTTGCCGACTGCTCACAGTATATTTACTGCGGCAGTCAGCCCCTCACAGGCAGAGCGACGTAGGTTTACGTCGCTCTGCCTGTGAGGCTCTGGAGAGCGAGCGCGCGCCGCCGGATGCACGCTCCCGCGCGGTCACGGACCCCCCCCGCGCGTGTGACCGGCGGACCCGATGTCCGCCGGTCACTCGGCGATCGTCGGGGGAGAGGGAGAAAGTCAGGCGGCTTATGCAAACAAGCCACCTGTCATTCTCCCCGGTGTAGAAACACTGATCACACGGTTCTACAATGTAGGGCCGTTGATCACTGTTCCTACAGCTCAAGCCACAGCCAATCACAGTAAGAATCACGCCCCTAGGGACACACACAGCCCCTCCCTCTCAAATAAAGTTAACCCCTTCACTACCAGTGTATTTTTACAGTAACAGTGCATATGTATAGCACTGATTACTGTAGAAATGTCACTGGTAACCCCAAAAGTGTCAAAAATGTCAGTCAAGGGTCCGATCTGTCCGCCGCAATGTCGCAGTACCGCAAACAAAATTGCAGATCGCCGCCATTACGCGTTAAAAAAAAAAAAAACAACAAAAATGACAAAAATCTTTCCCTTTGTTAGTAAACGCGATAACTTTTGCACAAACCAATAAAAATACGCTTTTTGTGATTTTTTTTTTTTTTTTACCAAACATATGTAGCATAAAACAAATTGGCCGAAAATGTTAAAAAATTTTGATTTTTACATTTTTTTTGGGGGGAATTTCATATAAAAAAAATTTGAAAAATATTGTTATTTTTGCAAAATTGACGCATTTTTTTTGTTTATAGCGCATGATCAAAAAATCGCACAGGTGATCAAATACCACCAAAAGAAAGCTCTGTTTGTGGGAAAAAAAGGACGTCAAATTCGTTTAGGTACAGCGTCGCACTTGTCCGTTAAAGTCACGCAGTGCCGAATCGCAAAATACCCCCTGGTCTTTTAGCAACCAAATCCTCCGGGCCTTAAGTGGTTAAAGAACTGAACTTCTCTTCCATTTTCATGTTGCTGACAGTTTGGCAGAATTGTTAAAGTAGGAAGGCCCATTGGTGAGTGAATCTATTGCAAATCAGAATTTGCAAATCACCCCAATATGTTAATGCAGTTTTTTCCACTCTGCAAGGAATCCTATAATTAATAAGTCAAGATTGCCCAGTTGTCTGTATTGTGTGATTCTCAGAAGGTTAGACTGATCATATTGAGTCAAATCAAGAATTTTCAAATGAGCAATTATTTTGATTTAGATGATCATAAAAGTAAAACAATATTTCATTCAGATGAGAAACCTGGAAGAACATTTTAAACATGAAAACAAAATACATATTGCAAATTATATTGTAAATTACAGTACTTGGTCTCATTCCCTGACTGAGTAGCAAACTACAGAGCAACCAAAGTTCTATGAACCACTTGCAATCTACAGACCCATTTTTTAGGACTCATCTTTTACAAATACTTAAAGTATTTGGTAACATGTCGACTGTGTGGAGTATTCCTAAAAAAAAAAAAAAAAACATCAGGATACACAGGTTGTTGTATAGGAAATATGCTTAAAGTATTTTAACCTAAACCTAACCTTTTTATTTTTTATTCATTTAATTTAATGATATGCATCTTGTTGTCAGAACATCTATCTTTGTTGCTCTTCTGCTGTTCAGATCTTCGCTCAATACATGTAAAAGCAGAATACATCCATCAGCCCTCACCATATAATTTTAGGCAGTGAACTTTTACAACTTATGCTTGCCATAGACGATTTGAATCTCGACCGGTTCAGTAGGAACCAGCCAAGATTTGAACTGTGTATGGGCAGGCTAAATTTACCAAGTTGATAGAGCGATCACCTTGTGTACATCCAGCCTGCTGGATTTAACTTGCTATTATTGCTAGCAGCAGGGATATCTGCTAACAAAAATCACTGTCTTCTCCCGGCAGGGACAGTGTCCCCTGTCCCCCCTGCCAGGAACCTGTGGTTGCAGTAAAGAGATTTGCACTGTGTATGGCCTGCCTTCGATTAATTTTCTGCGGTTCCACAGCAGGAAGACACTTGCAATTTTATGCACTTTTTAGTCCATTCAAATAGTTTAAATTGGTTGCGTGGTTTCATATTTGTCCTTGTTGCATGCCTTTAATATTGGTAACATAATCTAATATTAATAGTGGATCTTAGTGACTCTAAACTTTAGTTAAAAAAAAAAAAATCTATGCAAGAATATATTCTTTACTGAAAAAAATACCTCCTATTATTCTCAGCCTCCTCCAAATTTTTATTTTTTTTATTTTTTGCTTCTGTGATCCAGCTTCCTGTTAGATGGTGGCTACGTTTGCTCTCCATAGTCTACTGTACAGTGGATATAAAACGTCTACACAGCCCTGTTAAGATGTCGGGTATCTGTGATGTAAAAAAAAAAAAATGAGACGCAGATATATACATTCTGAACTTTTTCCTCTTTTTAATGTGACCTATAAACTGTACAGTTAGTTGAACAACAAACTGAAATATTTTAGGTGGAGGGAAGTAAAAAATAATATGGTTGCATAAGTGTGCACACCCTTCAACTAATACTTTTGTTGAAGCACCTTTTGATTTTATTGCATCACTCAGTCGCTTTGGGTATGTGTCTATCAGCATGGCACATCTTGATTTGGCAAAATTTGCCCACTCTTCTTTGCAAAAACACTCCAAATCCATCAGATTGCAAGGACATCTCCTGTGCACAGCCCTCTTCAGATCACCCCACAGATTTTCAATTGGATTCAGGTCTGGGCTCTGGCTGGGACATTCCAAAACTTTAATCATCTTCTGGTGAAGGCATTCCTTTGTTGATTTGGATGTATGCTTTGGGCCGTTGTTATGCATGAAAGATGAATTTCCTTTGTATTCAGCATTCTAGCAGAAGTTTGAAGGTTTTGTCCCCTGTTTAGCACCAATGTCCTCCCTCTTCCCCTATTTAGCACCAATGTCCTCCTTCTCCCCCCACTTAGCACCAGTGGCTCCCCTCTACCCCTATTTAGCACCAATGGCTCCCCTCTCCCCCCCATTTAGCACCAGAGTCCCCATCTCCACCACTTAGCTCCAGTGGCCCCTTCTCTCCACACTGGTCCTCCAGTGTCCCTCCTCTCCCACCACATAGCACTAACGGCCCCCTCCCCCACTTATACTCAGTACTCCCCTCTTATCCACTTTCAACCAATGCCCCCCCCCCCCCATTTAGCACCAATGCCTCACTAACTGATCACCAATGTCATCCCTTTTCCCCCCTCTTAGCACTTATGCCCCCCCCCCCACACAACATTGCACTCCTACTTTAAGTAGTAGCTGCTATTTTGCAGCATATACTCTCTTATACTTTGCAGGTGGGAGAAAGAGGATTTGAGGGTGGAAGGAGAGCTCTGTACTGCAAGAAGGAGTTGTAAACTGGCCTATGAGATATGCATGCCTGAACCCTGCACTTTGTACGTAACTCACTCCTGAACTCTGCAATCTGTACGTAGCACACATTAACGAACCCTGCACTCTGTATGTAGCGCACTCCTGAACCCTGCACTCTGTACACAGTACACCTCTGATCCCTGCACTCTGTACGTAGTGCACTCCTGAACCTTGAACTCTTTACACAGTACACTCCTGAACTCTGCACTCTGTCCAGAACACAAGGCCTCATCCTACTGCCCCAACAATATTGTAGTGGATATACCTGAAGGTGAATGTCATTGGTAAAGTGGATATAATTTAAAATACCAGTCAGTATTTTTTTGGCTGGTGACAATATCACCTTATGGGTACAGGATTGGAACCTGCCATGAGAAGCCAAAATATATGCCAAGTGGTGGTAGTTCCAGACTTGTATAAAGTACTCGAAATTTCTACTTGAGTAAAAGTACAAGTGCTCGATCAAAAAGTGACTTGAGTAGAAGTGGAAGTGCTCGCAGAAAAAGTTACTTAAGTAGAAGTACTAAAGTATTCAACATTTTTTTTTACTTAAGTATTGCAAGTAGTTTTTTTAAAAAATTTGCTACTTAAGTACTGAAAGTAAAAGTACCAGTAGTTTTGAAAAATAATTTCTACTCAAGTACTGAAAGTAGAAGTACAAGTACTGTGTTATGTAGTTATTAAAGAAAGAAGTCAAAAGTTTGAACATCGTATTGTTTTTTATTATTTCAAATGATTTATTCAAATGATTAACCTGTGTTTGTTAGTAGTTTCTTGATGCACTTTAAGCGCTGTAGCACCATTTATTTGTTTGTTTCATATTTTCTTTTTATTGGAAACATTTGGTATAGCAGCTTTTATTATACACAGCCTTTATTTTCGTATGCGCTGATTTACAAATGACATTATACACATTTTTTTGAGCTTTATGCAACCTGCCATCTACTGTTCTGGCAGTGGTAATTTTTTTAAAAGTAACGAGTAACTATGCAGCACAAAAAAAAATATCGGAGTAGAAGTATCGAAATCATCGAAAAAATGTAGTGAAGTAAAAGTAGAAGAAAAAAATTCTACTCTAGGAAAGTACAGATACCGCATTTCGGTACTTAAGTACAGTACTTAAGTAGTTCTACTTCGTTACTATACATCTCTGGGTAGTTCCATATAAATAAAACTTGTTGATTAGACTCTCCTCATGTCATTGTCCTTTTGCAAGGCCAGTAAATTTGTATCAAGGCCCTTTTCACACATACTGACTGTTTGTCCGTTTTTCATTCATCCATTGACGGATGAAAAACGAACATCAATGCATTCCTATGGAAAAATGGATGTAAATGGACGATCATCCATTTACATCCATTTTCATCTGCTTCCATCAACATCTATTTTTTTTTTTTACATTTTTTTTTTTTTTTTTAGGCCTTGCGTAGTATTTTATCTATAAACATCCACATAGCTAGTGCATTCATTCCCAGATAACTTTTCTGCTAGAAACCTGAAAGATCTGCAAAGATGTTGAGTGGCCAAAAGATTTAGGAGATAACATTGTTCATAGATTTTATGTCATAGGCAGTGTGCTAAACTACATGATGACCTTTGGAACCATTTACAGCCTTTGTAGAGCATAACTTGGGTGATAAATACTGCTTGGAGTAAAGATAAGAGTCTATAATTGGAATATGTGCCTCGAAAGCGTACAACATGATTCATATGCATTTTTACTAAGTTGATGGAGCACAGTATTGCTATGGATTTTCCTTCTTCCAACATATAGGAAAAAAAGCAACCATGTTTAAGTGTAACAATTATTACTATATTTTTGAGACCAAATAAAAAAACGTCACATTAAAAAAAAAATGCTTGTAATATCACACAGACAATGTATAGCAGTAATGTTTTAGCCTTTAATAGTTTGATGGTCTGTATGCTGTGTGTTAAGTTAGAAAATTGAATAACAGAGATGTTAATTATGAACATCAGTTCCATTGTTTATATTCCATTATATACCAAAAGTGTGTCTGGTCTAGAATCTGGTTGCTGTCAGTAATGGTGTGGACTTGCATTCCTTTAGAGTCATGATTTAAAATTCCTGTATGTAGATGATGACCGCATGACACTTTCCCCTTTCAGCCCTGGGGAAAGGGTTTCGTAACTTGCAGCCTACTGGTAAATTATATCTAATGGACAAACATTTTTTTATTTGCATGTAAGTGGTGAGGAGTTACAATTCTTGTCAGATTTTAATTGCTGTCTTTGTCCCTGCTGGGTACATTTTCCTTCTCTATTGTTTCTGGTGACCCTTGCCATCAGGCAGAAAGTGATGGGGAATCAGAAAATGTTACAGTTGTCAACAGAAAAGGAAATGAAGGCGGAGAAATTTTCCATTAAGGACACATATTTGGTGACCACTGTCTTAACTGGGATTTCTCTATCACTTTTAATGAGATTTCCTCTTACAGTATGTCCTGTTGCATCACCAGAACAGGAAGTGAGGAGAATCTCAAGAGGACAAAGGCGGCAAGAAAATTAAACTGACAAATGGGTATATGTGTGTGTGTGTGTGAGTGTGAGTGTACATACATACACATATATATATATATATATATATATATATATATATATATATATATATATATATATATATATATGTGTGTGTTTTTCCTTACACCTTATCCAGTAGTAACAAGTTTTATGTATGCTTCATGCTTCCTAAATACTGCTAGAGACATCCAAGCAATTAACATTTTAATTTGCATCAATTGCTTTCTCTTTCAGAGATTTAGAAACCTATTATAGGGCTGTGTTTTTGGCTGATTTTGTGCATATTACACTGATTGAAAGAAGATTCTGTTTACAGCTGTGGATCAGGAAGCCTTTGTTGGGGGTTCTACTTTATAATTTTTTTTTTGGCAAACACATCTAATGTAATATTTAGGTTACAGGGTTTAAATAATACTCACTGACTCTGTCTTCATTTTATTTGTAGGATGGTTCACTTGGAAATATTGACGACCTCGCTGAGCAGTACGCTGATTACTACAACACTTGTTTCACAGACGTGTGTGAGAGAATGGAGGAACTGCGCAGACGCCATGTTTCCCAGGATCTTGAAACGGTGAGCTAAAAATGACACATGCTTTAGATTGGTTAAGGTGCTGTCCTTTCCTAAAAACTGGGACAGGTCCTCAGCGACACAATTAGCTCAGTGCTTCAGGTTCATGTACTCTCATGTTAGGTGCTGGCTATTTTCTGAACAGAATTAGTTGAACCCTGGCACCAAAGTACTCTGGGCTCAGTTTTAGGAGAGCTGTATCTTAGACAGGAGGTAACTAAGTGTAATTAAAGTTTGTAAGCCATAAAGGAAAAAATCATTAGCCTACTCTTCTGCATCTCCTATGAGTTTCTCCTTTCACATTGCAGGCTTGTTTTTGTTTGGTTTATATGTTAAGTTCCTGCCAGAGCGAAGCATTCCACTTCTTGGGTGACAATGCTGTCTTTACTGTGTGTCTATGCAAGAGCAGCTTTGTGATCCTGGGATGTGCACTCCCGCTGCTGCACACACACTTTTGTACTGATGCGCAGAGCTCCAGCATGTTGGCTTGATTGTTATCATTGTGGTCTTTCCCTGCTGTACAGCCACACAGAGCAGGACTGACCACAGACCCAGCTGATGTAGCTGATTGCTAACCTTAACTCACCTAGGTTGTTCACATAAATCAGGACAGAGAGATGCAGTACTATGCAAGCACAATAATTTTATATTTACAAAAAGGATTAAAAAGAAAAACTTTAAATAGGAAGCTTCTTGCGAGCCAGGGACTGATGTGAATGTACAATATACTGTATACAGGAGCATCTTAAAAAATGTGAATATCATCAAAATGTTCATTTATTTCAGTAATTCAATTCAAAAAGTAAAAGTCCTATATTATATAGATACATTACACACAGAGGGATATATTTCAAGAATATCTTTCTCTTATTTTGATAATTATGGCTTACAGCTAGTGAAAACCCAAAATTCAGTATTCAGAAAATTAGAATATTATGAACAAGCTCAATATTGTAGACTTATAATGTCACACTCTAATCAGCTAATTAACTCAAAACACCTGTAAAGGTTTCCTGAGCCTTTTAAATGGTCTCTCAGTCTGGTTCAGTAGGTTACACAATCATGGGGAAAACTGCTAACTTGACAGTTGTCCAGAAGACAGTCATTGACTCCCTCCACAAGGAGGATAAGTCATAAAAGGTAATTTGCTAAAGAAGCTGGCTATTCAGAGTGCAGTATCCAAGCATAATAATGGAGAATTGAGTGGAAGGAAAAAGTATGGTGAAAAAAGGTGTACAAGCAACAGGGTTAATTGTAGCCTTGAGAGGATTGTGAAGCAAAGACAGCTGGTGTCAGTGCTTCAACAGCCATCACATATAGAGGTATCCAGGACATGGGCTACATTTGTCGCATTCCTTGTGTCAAGCCACTCCTGAACCAGAGACAATGTCAGAAGCGTCTTACCTGGGCTAAGGAGAAAAAGGACTGGACTGTTGCTCAGTGGTCCAAAGTCCTCTTTTCGAATGAAAGTAAATTTTGATTTCATTTAGAAATCAAGGTCCCAGAGTCTGGAGGAAGTGTGGAGAGGCACAGAATCCAAGTTGCATGAGGTCCAGTGTCAAGTTTCCACAGTCAGTGATGATTTGGAGAGCCAAGTCATCTGCTGGTGTTGGTCCACTGTGTTTTATCAAGTCCAAAGCCAGCACAGCCCTCTACCAGGAAATTCTAGATCACTTCATGCTTCCCTCTGCTGACCAGCTTTATGGAGATGCTGATTTCATTTTTCAACAAGACTTGGCATCTTCCCACACTGCCAAAGGTACCAATACCTGGTTTATTGATCATGGTATCACCGTGCTTCATTGGCCAACAAACTCAACTGACCTAAACCCTATGGAGAATATGTGGGTTATTGTCAAGAGGTAGATGAGACCCCAGACCCAACAATGCAGATGAGGTGAAGGCCGATTTTAAAAGCAACCTGGGCTTCCATAACACCTCAGCAGTGCCACACGCTTTTCGCCTCCATACCACGCTGTAGGGATCGACCAATTATCGGCAACACCGATATATCGGGGGGCCGATTTGCACTTTCCCCGATACATCGCAATCGGCCCCTGAGGTTACCGATATTGCCGATTATATAGGGAAAGTGCATGTACCGGTGTGATGCCTGCAGCTAGAGGCATCACCCCGGTGTCGGTGTCCATAGCCGACGGTTGGCTGACTTGTAATGAAAACCGATGCGGCTGAGAAGCCGCTCGGCTGTCATTGCAAGGAGCAGGAGGGGACGTCGCCCCGCCTTCCGTGGCTCGTCTGGGTCTCCCGTCCCACCGGGAGACCCGGGCATCCTACCTCCACCACCTTTAAAGAGAATACCCGATCAAAGCCGCATTCGGCTCTGATCGGGTCTCCGTGTAAAAAACCTGGACGTGATGTCTTAACATCACTTCCGGGTACTTAGGGCCAAATCAAAAAAACTGACAGCATTCAAAACAGCCAAACTTGGCGTTTTGAATGCTTTCCAGTGCCAAGGACAATGACAGCCAAGCGGCTTCTCAGCCGCATCGGTTGTCATTACAAGTCAGCCAACCGTCAGCTGTGGACACCGGTATCCCTCCACAAGGAGTACCTTTGGGAAAAAAAATAAAAAAAACATGTTTACATGTCCGAAAATATTGGCCGATACCGATATCTGATGACCAAAATATCGGCATCAGCATTAAAAAAACGATATCGGTTGATCACTACCACGCTGCATTGATGCAGTTATTCATGCAAAAGGAGCCCCAACCAAGTATTGAGTGCATACTATACTGTACATGGACATACTTTTCAGTAAGCCAACATTTCTGTATTAAAAATCTTTTTTTTTTTTTTTGGTCTTATGTAATATTCATATTTTCTAAGATACTGAATTTTGGGTTTTCACTAGGTGTAAGCCATAATCATCAAAATAAAAGAAAGAAGTGAATGTGATATATCACTCTGTGTGTAATAAATCTATATAATCTGAGTTTCACTTTTTGAATTGAATTACTAAAATAAATATACTTTTTGATGATATTCTAATTTTTTGATATGAACCTATATATGTAAAGCACTGGTTAAATTGTCGGCGCTATAGTAATACCTATAATAATAAAAAAAAAATATATATATATATATATCCTGAACAATGTAAAAGACTCTTCTATTTCATTTTTTTTTTTGGTTTAGTTACACTTTAGCACTATACAATTATTCCTGCTGTCCGTTTCAAAATTAATTGTTCAAACTGTCCTGAGATACAAAAATCTATTTACATTATTTACACTTCCAAACACATTACATTTGCTTATATTGCCTATGCTGCTTAAAAAAAAGTTTTACTATTTTTAATGCTAATTTTTAAATTCTCATTTGTTTCAAAATAAATGTTGTCATTCACTGCTAGTTCTATTGCAATTTAAAGGAAGATCAGCCCTACATATGCTGACAATTTGTTTTTGTTTTTAATCAACTCCAGAAAAGTTCCATTAGGTTCAGCCAATTTAGGCTGCTAAAAATGTCTGGCCCCAGTTGCCAATGGAAACTAAAATTCTGAGCCAGGCTACGCTGTGTCTGATACAACTAGAAATTAAAATATCTTGTTTTCTGAAATTTGGTGACCAGTCACAGGACTGCCTTACTGAAACCCTTGATTTCCTTTGGCAGACAGTGATTGGGAAAACTATTTCCGCCACACAGTGTGGCTGCCGTGACCTTAAATACTTTAAAAGGATTTCCCACAAAAAACAAAAATGCAATGCAGGGATATTGAATTTTTTCTTTGGTCTACCATACTCACCTTTTGAATTCATTTTTGGAACATACTACGGCTGTTTATATTGATTTGGGATACTGTTGGGTATGTTTCCACTTTTGTTGGGGAAAAAAAAAAGCAAAATAATAGAAAATAGAAAATAATTATATAATGTATACCAAACATTTTTAATGGTGCCCAGGCTGAGAAACCTACAATAGTTACAAAAGTCATATTGTAATTCAGTGTATTAAAATTACCTTTTTCCTTTCAATCTGCAGTACAGTATTTTCCTGTATAATTCAGTGAAATAATGCAACCTGGATGCGTTCTGTACACAGTTCGTGTATAGAATGCTCCCAGAAACGTAATTTCCTGTTTGCATGATTTGGCTTATTGATTTTCTCAGAACCCTGCACTAATAAGTCAGATATTGGACATCCTCTTTGTCAGTTTTGGTGATAGCCCCCCAAAGGATTAATCACTTCTAAAGGAACGCAGAACCTGCAAATTTCCTCAGAGTACTGTTGTGCATCAACGGATCAATAAGTAAAAAGTTACTCCCATTCAAATTCACACTTCAGACAAAAAGCAGCTAATTCTTCAGGGGGATTGTTTTCAATTTTTTTTTTTTTTGGGGGGGGGGGGGGGGACTTTTTAAGGCAGCAGAAAAAACTGTATTTATGCACAAAGTTCTGTAGCCAATAGCAATCAGTTTATGTAGTCCAATCCGTTAGATTGCATATTCTGGTCAGCTAGTGTAAGTTACTACACTTTGCACATTAGCATTACTCATGGCACTAGCCTTATAGCCTAGAGCATTCAAGAGAGAATTAGCACACAAATGTAACCATATTTGTTTGCTAATTCCATACTTGCTAGGTATGGTGTTGGATCAAGGATATCTACCTGTTCATGCCATTTTAATAATTATAGCAAGTGGAGAGGAGGGTTGATTGTGGAAAGACCACTTCAGTACTGCTACACAAAGTGTAGTTAAATGCTTAGGTAAGTTAATTGATCTTTTAACCCTTTTGTGCCTAGGGGTAAAACAAATCTTAATGCCTAAGCCCAATTTTGCAAGTTTGACATGTGTTACTAAAACCCTACATATCATCACTACTTTGAGAATCTAAGAAAAACTGGCTCAAAATAGTAAAAAAAAAATGTAAATTTAACTGTATATTTCCCACTACTACCATAACCTGTCACCAAAGAACAACCCAAAATAACTTCTCCTGCTCCTGACGATCGCAGTGATACCACATACAGTGGGTACGGAAAGTATTCAGACCCCCTTAAATTTTTCACTCTTTGTTATATTGCAGCCATTTGCTAAAATCATTTAAGTTCATTCTTCTTCCTCATGAATGTACACATAGCACCCCATACTGACAGAAAAACACAGAATTGTTGACATTGTTGCAGATTTATTAAAAAAGAAAAACTGAAATATCACATGGTCCTAAGTATTCAGACCCTTTGCTCAGTATTTAGTAGAAGCCCCCTTTTGATCTAATACAGCCAGGAGTCTTTTTGGGAAAGATGCAACAAGTCTTTCACACCTGGATTTGGGGATCCTCTGCCATTCCTCCTTGCAGATCCTCTCCAGTTCTGTCAGGTTGGATGGTAAACCTTGGTGGACAGCCATTTTTAGGTCTCTCCAGAGATGCTCAATTGGGTTTAAGTCAGGGCTCTGGCTGGGCCATTCAAGAACAGTCACGGAGTTGTTGTGAAGCCACTCCTTGGTTATTTTAGCTGTGTGCTTAGGGTCATTGTCTTGTTGGAAGGCAAACCTTTGGCCCAGTCTGAGGTCCAGAGCACTCTGGAGAAGGTTTTTGTCCAGGATATCCCCGTACTTGGCCGCATTCATCTTTCCCTCGATTGCAACCAGTCGTCCTGTCCCTGCAGCTGAAAAACACCCCCACAGCATGATGCTGCCACCACCATGCTTCACTGTTGGGACTGTATTGGACAGGTGATGAGCAGTGCCTGGTTTTCTCCACACATACTGCTTAGAAAAGTTCTATTTTGGTCTCATCAGACCAGAGAATCTTATTTCTCACCATCTTGGAGTCCTTCAGGTGTTTTTTAGCAAACTCCATGAGGGCTTTCATGTGTCTTACACTGAGGAGAGGCTTCCGTCGGGCCACTCTGCCATAAAGCCCCGACTGGTGGAGGGCTGCACTGATGGTTGACTTTCTACAACTTTCTCCCATCTCCTGACTGCATATCTGGAGCTCAGCCAAAGTGATCTTTGGGTTCTTCTTTACCTCTCTCTCATAAATATATGAGTGTCACAGCAAAGGGTCTGAATACTTAGGACCATGTGATATTTCAGTTTTTCTTTTTTAATAAATCTGCAACAATGTCAACAATTCTGTGTTTTTCTGTCAGTATGGGGTGCTATGTGTACATTCATGAGGAAGAAGAATGAACTTAAATGATTTTAGCAACTGGCTGCAATATAACAAAGAGTGAAAAATTTAAGGGGGTCTGAATACTTTCCGTACCCACTGTATGTGTATGTTAGTTGTTGTTTTTATCCTTAGTTCAGCCTAGAACTATAGTGTGCATTTTGCTTTTTTTTTTTTTTTTCCTACCTAAAACACACTGACACAAATCCTAATTTAAAAATATAGCACTGCCCTCTTGAGGGCTGCTGAATTCCTCACCTTTTCGGGTCCCTCTGGGTTACCATTAGCAACTGCATGCAGAAACTTAACACTTTACTTTCCGGCTCAGTCAATAAACAGTCTACGGTTTGTTGTTTTATTTTAAATAGGGATGGGAGAAGGGAAGAGTGGGATACTCCGGAACTTAAACTATTCACAATTCTGAGGACTTCTATCTGAAGATGCAGCCAGGCTGCAAATTTCACTTTGCCACTAGATGAATTGTAGATACTGAGTCTCTGAACACAAGACTTGGTTACACACTATCTTCAGGGTACTCTCCTAGCACTCCCTTTCACTCCACCAGCTGACACCCGTCCTCTACTCTACTTCGGGGTGGCCCCTTCCTTGTCAGGCCCTTACAAACGATCCCCTGTACTCGCAATACTGGTTTTCCAGGTTCTCCAATGTCTCAACCCCTCTAGCCAGCTCTCCTGGACCTCTGGGTTCAGCTCCTTCCTTCTGGCTCATCAGGCGAGTGCCTGTGACCATGCACCAACTGCTGCGGAAGAGGAGGCAGCTGCTACCCTCCTTCCGGGACTCTGCTCACTAGCCAAAGACCTGAGCACATGTGCTCCTGGCTTTAATACCACACTCCAGAATGCACCGAGATGACCAGTCTGTGCCGATCACTGGGGCTGTGTCAAAGCCTGTGTACACATTGGTCAGGTTTCCTCCACTGTCCAACATGCCTCCCTATTTGACCTATGGGGACACTCCCCAGACCAGATGAATCACACACTGAGCACATTGAGCAGACCTAACTCATAGATCCTGCTCCCTGTTAGGCAAAGAGCAATATAGAATTTGCCTGCTGCTCCTATGATGGGCAGACAGAGCCAAAACTATCTCTCTACCTAGCACCTACCTAGGAGGGTGCTACAAAAAAAGAAAATCCTGTCCGAAAAACACTGATCTTTGACCCTGCCCATTACCTTGGCAGGTGACCTTTGACCCTGAACCAAATACTAACCCTGGGGTGCAATTTTTTCTATCTCTGCAAAGACAGAGAAAGAAACAATGTATCCGTTTCGATCATTCAGAGAGACAAAAAACACGGGGGCGGGCTTTACAGTAACTGATCACTGTGATAGCCAGTCAGAGGCTATCACAGCATTCAGGTGACCTGGAATCGAAAGTTCCAGGTCCCAATTGTTAGAACAGGGCCCGGGGCTCTTGGTGAGAACCCGGTCTGCACAATGGAGATACGCAAATATGCGGCCCAACAGAAAAAAGCCCAGTCCACTGTGGCTGCATATTTGCATATGGTTGGCATGAAGGGGTTGAAGAGTGAATTATCTTGATGTAGTTGGTTTGGGCAGCTTTTTGTTCTTCTTTCTATATAAAATGCACTGAAACATGTAATAAAGTGTGCTGCAGCAACTAAAAGATGTGCTTAAAAGAGTTTCTAAAACCCAAGGGTTATCAAAAGGCAAAATGTTTAAGAGCCTTTGTTCATTTCTACTTTTACACTTAGCCTAGGTTCATACTGCTAAGATCGGATTTTGACCCAACTTTTATCATTTATGAAGGGCAACTAGGATGCAACTTTGATAAGTTTTTCTTGTTCAAACATTTTATTAAAGAATAGAATAGGTATACAGAGGCAGAGGGCAAAAAGGAATTATCCACTTGACAGAGGGGGTAAAACAGGATGTACAATAATACAGTACAAGGACAGGGATGCAGCCCACATATGTATAGGATAAGTGAAGAGATACATTCAGGACAACTGTCAAACAGCATACTTCATACAGCTGGGAAACGGTACAGGCAACAGTGTAATGTAATTTACAAATAAATATGGCGACAGAATCACTGAGTAACATCCTATAGCATAAGGCTCCATGCACACAGGGCGTCATAAAAACGAGCTCCAAAGCTGTTTCTTGACGCCAGGAAAAAGCAGCTGTAAAAATGTGCTTTTAGTAGCTTTTTCCATTTGCGTTATTGCACGTTTGGCCACGTCGCTTTTAGCAGCGTTTTTTCTGCCTCCATTCAAAATCAACTGTTCCCTATGTGAGCAGGGCTCTGCACCCCCCACCCCAAAGCACCTTGCCCCCATGTTGATGAGGACAATGGCCTCATCCCCACAACCCTGGCCGGTGGTTGTGGGGGTCTGCGGGCAGGGGGCTCATCAGAATCTGGAAGCCCCCTTTAACAAGGGGGCCCCCCAGATCCCGGACCCCCTCCCTATGTGAATGGGTATGGGGTACCTTGTACCCCTACCCATTCACCCCATAAAAGGCAGTGTATGTTAATAATGACAGGAGACATTTTGAAAAGTTTATTAAAAATCTTTATCCGGTCTTCTCCGCTCTGGTCTTCTCTCCGCTCTTCTCCCCTCCGCTCTTCTGCTCTTTTGCCTCCTCTGGTCGTCTTCTTCCTCCGGTCCTCCTCGTACGCTGTCCAGGTGATTATGCCGGTCTCCGGTCTCTGTAGCTTTTTATATAGCCATTGTGGGCGTGGCTGCCCAGTGACATCATCAGGAGACCCCGCCCCCTTATGTCATCGACGACGTTCCCATAGGGAACCATTGATTTTGAATGGAAGAAACAAAACGTATAATGTGGCTTAACGCACGTTAAGCAACGGTTTGCAGCCTTTAGCAGCTTGACGCTGCAGCTCCAGAACGCACTGGTCCTGGGTTTTTTTGCAGCTATTAAACGCCTATGCCACTTGGGGCTCCTAAAAGCCCTATGTGTGCATGAGGCCATAGAATAACATGGATGGGCGTTCTGCAGCAGCTAAAAAAAACATCTGACGCTGCTAACAGCAGCTCCAAAAACGTCCAGTGTGTATGGGGGCTAAGACTCAATGAAGAGTGAGCCTACTGCGAAGCAAAGAATTGGGGCACTAGGGGCTCAGAACGAGGGAAGACGTGAGGTGTCTACCACACTTGGTAGAACCTTGGGTTTTGTAAAACAGTTATGGTTGGTATTCTATCAAGTATGACAACTTTAATAATGTTGTCATATTCTATGGCAGTGATGGTGAACCTTGGTACCCCAGATGTTTGAGAACTACATTTCCCATGATGCTCACCTACACTGCAGAGTGCATGAGCATCATGGGAAATGCAGTTCCAAAACATCTGGGGTGCCAAGGTTTGCCATCACTGTTCTATAGGGCCAAAAGCATGCTGGAATTGCACTAAAGTAATACAGGCCCCTTTTCCAAAAATCACATTGTCCTTGAGTTGTATTGATGGGAACGGGCATCATTGAAAACAATCTGATTTCAGTTGTCATATATTTCTGTGTGACTCGGGTCACATCTAAAATCGCACTGGTGTGAACAGAGCCTTAAAGGGAAACTATAATGGTTTTTGGTCATTGTCAAAGGCTAAGTTCACCTGTTTTTAGGGTGGAACATCTAATATGTTCCAGCATCTTCAGCCTCTCCCACGTCCCCCCTACTATTTGCAGAAGACTGATTATAATAGTTAGAACGCCCAGCATTGCCTGCACACTAGTTTGGCAGAATGTATGCCAGCAATTCTTCTCCCAAACCATTCGGGTGTGTGTGTGTTTCAAGCTCCTGTTAGTCAGCCTTCGGAAAAGTGCTTTTCACTTTCTGGTTGTAAGTTGGAAATATGAAATAATCATAAGTAATAGTTCATATTTTATCAGACTTGATCAGCCCTCAACATAATGCATAAAGAAAATCTAAATAAAACAATTTACATCCCTCTACATTTTAAATGTTATTCCCCAGGATCCCTATAAGTTATGTTTTATTTGGAATGTAAATCCCATTTTATTGTAAGGCTGAGGATGGTTAATTTATATCGTTAGTACACTACTGTTCCATATCACTGAGGACAGGAGAATAGAAAGCTTACTAAGTTTGGAAAAAAAGATTTCAGTCTTCACACAGTAAAGCTATTTGTGTAAATCACTGATGATGTTTAAATGTTCAAATACTAGAATTGTAATTAAGCTCTTGGTCGTCTTAGGAATGATTTGTTCTTACAACCTGTTCTGTTGAATTCACATTTCCAGGCTGAAGATAGTGCCTCTGGCTGGTCGCTCTTCAGAACATAGAAACCTAGTTAGAGATAAGTGAAATGAAAGAACTCTATAAATCATGCTGGCCAAGGCCTGATTTATAGTGAACTTAATAGAAGATAGCAACTGTTCTAGTTTTGTAGTTTTCTGCAAAGCTCCTGTGGGTGATGCATTGGTCTCAGTCTGAAAAGAAGGTTGGGTTTAGCTTTTTGTAGGAGAAAACAATGCACCATTATCTAACAGAGGATCTGTTCTGTGCTTATTGCTATAAAGTGCTGGTAGATTTTCCTGTGTTGGGAAATTAGAGAGGGATAATATTAATTTCAGAAAATGCTGTGTTAAAGGAAACCTATCATGAGTGATACACAGGCTGTCATAACTGACCTCTTCTGTAAATTCTGGGTATTTTGCTATCATATTGACCCTCCTTTTTGAATCTCTTATCTGCAACAAGTGTGTACCTAAGGAATTCTGATATTTCTTTACCTAGTCTACCTACAGTATGTGAATCACAGTTGAGTGATTCACATAGTGTTGAAGAAAATAGGTAGGAAACAGGCAGGTAACTAGAATTTTCAAAAAGAAGTCGACCTTGGCAGCCCCCATGTATTTCTTGACAGGTTTAATTGAAAGTGATTGTAAAGTCTCCCTTTTTTTTTTTTTTCTATTAAAATAACAAACATGTCATGTACCTCCTCTGTGCAGTGGTTTTGCACAAGGCAGCCCAGATCCTCCTCTTCTCGGGTCCCTGACCTGATGTCTGCTGGTCACTCGCGATCGTCGGTTACAGAGGGAGAAAGGCAGGCGGCTAATGTAAAAACAAAGCCGCCTGTCTTTCTCCCCTGTGTAACAGCACAGATCCTACGGTCCTGCTATGTAGGACCATTGATCTGTGCTGTTACACCGCTAGCCACAGCCAATCACAGTAAGAAACCCGCCCCTAGGGACACACATAACCCCTCCCTCTCAAATAAAGTTAACCCCTTCACTGCCAGTGTAATTTTTACAGTAACGGTGCATATGTATAGCACTGATTACTGTAGTAATGTCACTGGTACACCCAAAAGTGTCAAAAATGTCAGTCAAGGGTCCGATCTGTTCGCCGCAATGTCGCAGTCCCGCAAAAAAAATCTCAGATCGCTGCCATTACTCGTTAAAAAAAAAACATTAAAAAATGAAAAAATCTTTTCCTTAGTTAGTAAACGCAATAACTTTTGCGCAAAGCAATCAAAATACGCTTTTTGCAATTTTTTATTTTTTATTTTTTTTTTTTTGTTACTAAACAAATTGGGCTGAAATGTTAAAAAATTTTGATTTTTTACATTTTTTTTGTTGGTGAATTTCATATAAAATTTTTTTTAAAAATATTGTTATTTTTGCAAAATTGATGCACTTTTTTTGTTTATAGTGCGTGATCAAAAAATTGCACAGGTGATCAAATACCACCAAAAGAAAGCTCTGTTTGTTAGAAAAAAAAGACACCAAATTCGTTTAGGTACAGCGTCGCACGACTGCGCAATTGTCAGTTAAAGTTACGCAGTGCTGAATCGCAAAATAGGCCCTGGTCAGGAAGGGGGTAAAATCTTCCGGGGCTTAAGTGGTTAAGGTGTCAGCATACCAAGACATTTTAGATAATTTCATGCTCCCAACTTTGTGGGAACAGTTTGGGGATGGCCCCTTCCTGCTCCAACATGACTGCGCATCAGTGCACAAAGAAAGATCCATAAAGACATGGATGAGCGAGTTGGGGTTGGAGGAACTTGACTGGCCTGCACAGAGTCCTAACCTCAACCCAATAGAACACCTTTAAGATGAATTAGAACAGAGACTGTGAGCCAGGCCTTCTCGTCCAACATCAATGCCTAACCTCACAAATGCACTTCAGGAAGAATGGTCAAACATTCCCATAGACACACTCCTAAACCTTGTGGACAGCCTTCCCAGAAGAGTTAAAGCTGTTATAGCTGCAAAGGGTGGGACAACGCAATATTGAACCCTACGGACTAAGACTGTAAAGCCATTAAACTTCATGTGCGTGTAAAGGGCAGGCATCTCAATAGTTTTGACAATATAGTGTGTGTGTGTGTGTATATGTATGTATATATATATATATATATATATATAATGTATAATTTTTATTTTATTTTATTTTTTATACACGCACACAAATGATTTGCCTTGCATTTCTATTTAATACTGAATGAGTTGTTTTACATTGTAAAGGTTTCCATTTACTTTAATTAAAAGCCAGAGTAAGAAGTAATGTAGTATAACATTCAGCACCAAATCAGCCATTTAATTTACTAACAATCTAAATGATTTTTGGCTGTTATGTGTTACTGCGCTTTATACATTGCTCTTTGCCTCAGTGAATAAGTCTCATGCTCTCTATAACCAGTGTTTTATGTGTAATAAACAAGAAATATATAGCATAGGCTGCAATGGATTGTTTAGTAGATGTGACATAAGACAGCTACAGTTTCAAAGTAAAAATGAAATGCTTGAAAAAATGTACCACTGGAAAATTGCTACTTATTACTATTGCTTTTTTTTAACTGGCGTGCTTTATTAAACTGTGATATTAAACTAGAACGTGTATCCCGTTACAGCAGAGGAATGTATTCCTACCAGTTCATTGCTAATTTGCTCATTGCCAAACACTGCTTATTATTCTCTAACGCAATTTACTCAGCATGAGTTACATTTTATTTACACTTACATATTTATTGGAAGCTATTACTGTACACTTTAGTGCAGCATTCCTGACTATAATATTAAATGTAATTGCTGTGTTGGTTTATGCATACACATGCTTTTGTTTGCATTTGGAATAATTCACCGCCAATAAGCTGATGGTACTTTAATATTGATTCAGAAGGAGGCTCTAATTTTGGATCCCTTTGGACTTTAAGTTTTTTAAAAAAATTTTCATATATATTTACACAGAATTCTGAAATTCACAGAATGATTATTGAGCCCTAAATGTGTTGTACACTGATAACGACAAGGAAATATATAATATTCATGTTAAATTTTACATGTACGAATGCTTACCGTTTTTTCTTTTACCTTTTGAATACACATACAGTAAATGGTTGCCATATGCTTAAGTTTTGCCCTAATTAATTCCCCCCAAGACTTGTTTCACACTAGAGCCACAGGGAAAATGTCACTGCTCATTTCTGAAACTGCTGCTCCCACGGAAATCACAAGTGCAGTGCAGTTGCCAGATCGATAAGCTTTTCTGTGGTTTCCAGTATGTGGGGGTGCTATTAGGATTAATGGCACCCCCATGCATCTCCTGAGTGGCAGCACATTTTTATGTATGGGTGGTTGCGGAAGTTGGAAAAGGGGCGGTCCTGCAATGGCAATCACCCACAGAGGTGTGAATCTAGTCTTAACCATGGTTGTTTAACCATTCATGCAAGTGAAACATTTTTCAGTGTATATGAATAAAAAAAAGTAGTATCTGTGTGAATCCTGTTTTCTGTAACTCTAAAGCCTAGTAAAATAAGATTATCCGACAAATGATCGTCTGGTTTTTTTTTTGTTTTTTTTTTTGTTTTTTTTTTTTGGGGGGGGGGGGGTTCTTTTTGCAAGAGACTGCGAGCCAGGCCTTCTCGTCCTACATCAGTGCCTGACCTTATTCTGGAAGAATGGTCAAACATTCCCATAGACACACTCCTAAACCTTGTGGACTCCCTTCCCAGAAGAGTCGAAGCTGTTATACCTGCAAAGGGTGGGCCGAATCTATATTGAACCCTGGGGACTAAGACTGGGATGCCATTAAAGTTCATGTGCGTGTAAAAGCAGGCGTCCCAATACTTTTGGTAATATAGTGTATGTTTAAATTGGTATGCTGTAAAGTTATTTTCCTTTGTTGGAAAGATATGTCATCTTTCTTTGTTTTAAGATCTTGTTTTAAGATCTATAATTTTGTTTGAATAAAAACTCTACACATACCTATTTAGATACATGCATATAGTGTAATCAAATTGCATCTCTTTATGTTTATTAAAACCTATTTTCACAAATTTGGCTCATGGTAAAATATTTTAGATTACATTCACACGGCAGTAAGGCCTCTTTCACACGGAGTGGACCGTATTTCGATCCGCTCCGGCACTTTTTTTTTTTTTAACGGACACGGGTGACACTTGCGTCATCCGGTCCGTATGTCCGCATATCATCCCATCCGTTTGCGGATGATATACGGACATAATGTATGTCTATGGGATTGCGGAAGACACCGCTGACATCCGATTTTGCGTCCTTTTCGTTTTTTAAACGGAAGAAAAATAGGGTTCTGTTCCACTCCAAAAAACGGAACAGAACTGAAAGGACGCAAATCGGAATGTCAGCGGATGTCAGGCGTCCCAGAGCATCTTCACCTGGCAACGAGTCGTCCAACCGCCACAGGAATCAAGATTTCCTTAGCCCCACGGCTTCCCCAGTTCATCGTCGCCCGAGACCAGAATAAAGCACTCCAACCTAATATGCCGGACTGTCCGTATATCACCGGCAAACGGATGGGGTGATATACAGACATACGGAACGCCCGTGTGAAAGAGGCCTAACATAGCTGTAAAAATTGTACTCCTTATTATGCAAGTACAAAAGTTCCAGCATAAATGATCAGTAAATAGATCCATTTTTAATGCACTATAAGTTGGCATGTTCTTTTACTCAGTGGTATATATGTATACTTCTGTCAAGCAGATGCAGATTTTTGGTTATGGATCTGAGTGTAGTGCATGTTTACGCATCTGTCTGAATGAAAACAGTGCAGCTGCACTGAGATCTGTAAATAAAAAGGGTTGCATATTCAGTTTTTTACAGCCATGTGAATGAGGCCTTATTTGCAACATAGGGGTCGTTTTGGTAAGCAGAACTGATTCTTCCGAGAGATTCAGTAAATTTAATCTTTGTACTACTCCAAAGGCCTAGCTAGCTTTCTGTATGTTGTCTAATACCAGATATTGCCCCACCATTACATATGTCTGAAACAGGTTTTCAGCCATAATTTCCTGACCTGACAGGAAGTAAAGTTTCTCCAGTACTAACATAGACAACAATAAATCCTAACAAAGGCTCTATCTCCTCTGCTTGCTGGCACAAAACAAAAAATGGCTGAAATTGGGCTTTAAATGGCTATAATTCTTACTTGGTGATTTGAAGAATTGTTGTTTTTTTTTTTTTTTTTACCATATTGATTTAAAGGGATGAAATACTCCCAGATTTCACATTTTATTATGTTGAGATTCAGACTGCGTTATCTGATGCATGCTCTGGGGTGAGCACATGAAAGAGCCATTGTTCTCTATGATAGGCGGGTAAATGTGGTAAACTTTTATGTTCCATAAGCTGTTTACATTCTCTTTTGGGTCCTAAAGGTTTTTTCCACTTGGGCAAATTTCTCTTCTCCATGAGAAAACTGCTTTTTTTTTTTTTTTTACACCTGTCAATTTTTTAAAGTTGAAATAAACTTTGGGGTTGAATTGGAAATTCCCCTGTTGTGGGACTTTGTAGGCACCTAAATCATATAACCGGTATATTTATAAAAGCAGGTTTTATTAATAATTCATCAATAGAAAACAATAATTGCAAAATATACATGGAATAAATGGCTAGAATGTACAATGATACTATAGTAGGGCTGTCACGACTCGTCGACTACAAAAATACGTCGACGTGCGTAAAAGGCGTCGACGCGTCACCGCGTGACGTCACACGCCCCCTGCTCGCATTGCCGGCCGGCCGCTGCATTGATTGGGGCCGCTGCACTGCCCCGCCCCCGGCTCCCGCTGTGCTCCAGCCGCTGTGAGCGGCATGACATCCCGGAGGCGAGCGGCATGACATACCGGAGGCGAGCGGCATGACATCCCGGAGGCGAGCGACGCTCTGCACACTGAGGCAGTGATGTGGTGCAATGCTCTGCTGGTGCAAAAGTTAGTAAAATGCCCTTATGCCCTTTTTTTTTTTTTTTTTTACTTACTGAAATAAAACATTGTCATAACTTGTGACATAATTAAAGCTTAAAATATGAAATTACCTGCGCTGCTCCACAAAACAAATAAATATATATATATAATATATAAAGTGCTCGTGCTTAACTTAATATGCACAATAAAAATTGCCAATCAATATACATAAATAATGAACGTGAATGAATAAAATAAATCAATAAATATAAACTGTTGTCTTAATCTTTCAATTAATCATGTGCTCAAAAAACATTGTGCCGTGACAGTCTTTGTGCAAAAATATAAGTTCAAAGTGTTGCGTGCTCATACAAAAAATGCTGGTGCTCTCTGTACACGAGTAGGTGCTCCCCTCGGGTCGCCACTTCAAATGGCTATACTCACTCCCCGTGTCCCCGTTACCGGAAGTAGGATGCAGTCGGGCATAGTATATATTCGGACGAACAGCTTGACGCGTTTTGATAACGCTCTGTGTGAGGAGCGAAACGCGTCAAGATGTTCGTCCGAATATATACTACGCCCGACTGCATCCTACTTCCGGTAACGGAGACACGGGGAGTGAGTATAGCCATTTGAAGTGGCGACCCGTGGGATAATTTTCAGGCGTTTGAACCTCTGCTAAATTGTAAGTGTAACCTGTATTGTGTGCATCGAATAAAGTGTTTACATACTTCACGATGCCAGCATCTCTTTCTTTTTTGAGCATTACCTGGAGGTTGTGATCTACAATACACCTATAAAGCTGTTGAAATGTTCGCCCAATAAGGCATTTATCTTCAAAGGAGATTCTGAAAGCGCTGTATTATTTGGCTTCTGGTGAGTAGGGGACCAAGAGGGGAGCACCTACTCGTGTACAGAGAGCACCAGCATTTTTTGTATGAGCACGCAACACTTTGAACTTATATTTTTGCACAAAGACTGTCACGGCACAATGTTTTTTGAGCACATGATTAATTGAAAGATTAAGACAACAGTTTATATTTATTGATTTATTTTATTCATTCACGTTCATTATTTATGTATATTGATTGGCAATTTTTATTGTGCACATTAAGTTAAGCACGAGCACTTTATATATTATATATATATTTATTTGTTTTGTGGAGCAGCGCAGGTAATTTCATATTTTACACTTTTTAAGGCACGTCCCTTTCTTATACCAAGCAGCAGCCCACTTTATTGTATTATAAGAGCAATTTTAATCCTGAGCGCTAGCCTTTTATAAATTATACCTTTAAAAATAATTAAAGCTTAGCCATATTTTTACAAAATGCAGAAAGATTGCCACAAAACCTAAAAATGTCTTCAGTATGAACTGTCATAACTACAGCATCCCTGTGTTGAAGACATTTGAGGTGCTCAACAGTGCCTCTCCACTTCATCTACAGCAACCCTGTGCAGTAAAAATCTGGGTCAGGAAGATCCAGTAATTTGTTCTATTACAGACAGCCTTGGTTAGCCAGCAGGTTCCATTTAAGGGCTTACTGAGGGGTCTGTACTGGGAGGGGGGGCTTACTGAGGGGTCTGTACTGGGAGGGGGGATTACTGAGGGGTCTTTACTGGGAGGGGGGGCTTACTGAGGGGTCTGTACTGGGAAGGGACTTACTGAGGGGTCTGTACTGGGAAGGGACTTACTGAGGGGTCTGTACTGGGAGGGGGGCTTACTGAGGGGTCTGTACTGGGAGGGGGGCTTACTGAGGGGTCTGTACTGGGAGGGGGGGCTTACTGAGGGGTCTGTACTGGGAAGGGACTTACTGAGGGGTCTGTACTGGGAAGGGACTTACTGAGGGGTCTGTACTGGGAGGGGGGCTTACTGAAGGGTCTGTACTGGGAGGGGGGCTTACTGAGGGGTCTGTACTGGGAGGGGGGGCTTACTGAGGGGTCTGTACTGGGAAGGGACTTACTGAGGGGTCTGTACTGGGAGGGGGGCTTACTGAGGGGTCTGTATTAATTACAGGATTAATTAGCTAATCAAGAAAACACTCAATTAAGCAAAAAAAAATAAAAATAATCGTTAGATTAGTCGACTAATCGTAAAAATAATCGATAGATTAGTCGACAGACAAATTAATCGTTAGTTGCAGCCCCATACTATAGACTGATGTCCTCCACCCAAACTTTGGGGACAGACACCAGATTGGGATGGCACGGAGGAAGTGGATTGTAAGCAAATCCTGTTAAACTGTCCAGTATGGGCAAGTTTATTTTCAATGTTTTGATTCACAGTCATACAAGTCTTAATTCTGCAACCTGTTGCTTCCTTTTTCCCCTTCCTCTTGGTGAATTTTATTCTCACAGACTAACAGAAACAAGGCAGGAGAAGGTCTAATATTGGTATTCAAGGAGGAAATGTCTCTTTTCAGTACAGTACAGACTGAATAATGTGAAGTGGCTTTTAAAGGTTAGCAGCATGTCATGCATGAGGATCAGCAGACTGGCCTGTTTTAGAGACAGAGGTATAAATCTCTCTAATTTTTGTTGTATTCAAAACAGGTTTTATCCTGTTAATGATTTTAAGCCAAATATAAAAACTTTCATGCACCATTACAATAAATTTGTAGATAAATCCTGCAGTTATAACTGTTAAATTATGCTGCCCCCCCTCAATATTTATCTAAAATATCTTAAAGCGGAATTCCACCCAAAAGTGCAACTTCCGCTCATTTGCTTCCTCCCCCCCCCCCCCCTCCGGTGCCACATTTGGCACCTTTCAGGGGGGAATGGGTACCTGTTTTTGACTGGAACCCTTCCCCAATTCCGGAAGGTGGCGCTGTCCCTCGGAAGTTTGGCCGCCTCCTCCTTCCCCCACCGCAGAGCCAATCCAAATGCGCTCACTGATTTTCTCATAAGTCTACACTAAGATACAAGTCAGATTTTTGGCATCCCCTACAACAAAAATCTTAACAAAACTTTATCTTTTTGGTAAGATACTCCCAATAATAAACATCTAAATGGATGCAGACCCTTCAACTTTCCTCATTAGAGCCATGATTCTGCAGCAGCTGGTTGATAATTATGATACCACCAGAATACCCGAGTACCTATCTGCAGACCAACAGAGTACCCGAGTACCTGTCTCCAGCCCATTAGAGTACCCAAGTACCTCTCTGCAGCCCATCAGAATACCCGAGTACCTATCTGCAGCTCATCAGAGTACCGGAGTATCTATCTGCAGCCCATGCCTCATAGATTATACTTTAGGGTGTTTGCTTTCCAAAATGGGGTCATTTTGGGCTTGTTTCCATTGTCCTGGTGCTCCAGGGCCTTCAAAAATGTGATAGGTAGTCAGGAAAGTATATGTGTAATTTGTACTCCTAGATCGCCTGAAAATGCTACTTGGATGTTGGGCCTCTGTATGTGGCTAGGCTTTGTAAAAGTCTCACACATGTGGTATCGCCATAATCAGGAGGAGTAGCAGACTACGTTATGGGGTATAATTTTTACTATGTGTTAGAAATATCTTATCAATTAACAACTTTGTGTAAAAAAAAAAAATAAGTTTTCATTTTCTTTTTACATTTTCCAAAAACGTGGGAAAATGACATAATCAAACAAGACTTATTATGCCTCATAGAATATAGGTTGCGGTGTTTTCTTTCCAAAATGGGTCATTTTGTGGGTAATTCCACTGTCCTGATGCTCCAGGGCCTTCAAAAATTTGATAGGTCATTAGGAAATTATAATTTATATAATTTATGCTCCTACAACACCTGACGGTGCTCCTTGCATGTTGGGCCTCTGTATGTGGCCAGGCTGTGACAAGCTCACATTTGCCAAAGGCAGGAGGAGTAGCAGAATGTATTTTAGGGTGTAATTGGCAAGTATACATATGCTGTGTGTGAGAAATAACTTGATGTTATGACAATTTTGTGCAAAAAAAAATCTATTTCTAATACAACTTCAAAAACTCATTCAAATACCTTGGAATGTATTCTTTCCAAAAATGGGGTATTTGTACTGGCCTGTCAATTTCAGGGCCTCAAGAAATGAGATAGGCCGTCGGTACATCAGGCGTGATCAATTTTCAAGTTTGCACATTTTTATAAATGTTTTTTTTTCAAAATTTTGACTCTTTTTTTTCACTTGTATCACAGAAAATAAAAAACCCAGTGGTGATTAAATGCCACCAAAAGAAAACTCTATTTGTGTGAAAAAAATTATTTTGATTGGGTACAGTCTTGCATGACTGAGTAATTGTCATTCAAAGAGTGAGAGTGCTGAAAGCTGAAATGTGGTCTGGGCAGGAAGGGGGTAAAAGTGTCCTGTATTGAAGTGGTTAAAAATAAGTGTCTATACAGTTTAAAATACAGTAATATACTGTCTCGCTCTGCTTTGCACATGCTTAGTTTGCTCTCCATCTTTAGGCACTGCTGAATGTGTAGAGGCCAACTTGCTGGCAGCCTTAAAGAGGTTGTAAACCCCCAAAATTTTTTTTTTCTTTTTGCAACCTGCAAGAGAAACACATAATGAGCTAGTATGCATCGCATACTAGCTCATTATGAAATACTTACCTTAGAACGAGCCCCCGCCGTGCCGTCCGCTTACCTGTATGACGGGCGACATGTCCAGTCGCCCGTCTTCCGGGATCGCGGCATCCGGCCATCTGATTGGCCGGAGCCGCAGTGACGTCACTCCCACGCACGCGTGCGGGAGCCGACAGTCACGGCATGGAGCTCTGAAGGAACGGCACGAGCGGCCGTTCCTTCAGAGCGCATGCGCCAGTGACGTCACATGGCTGCATGCAAGGTAAATATCTCCTAAACGGTACATGTTTAGGAGATATTTACAGTACCTATAGGTAAGCCTTATCATAGGCTTACCTATAGGTACAAGTTACAGAGTAGGGTTTCCTTCCTCTTTAAGGGATACGTTCACCTTTTGTAACATGTTACACCCATATTCAGGGTGTAACATGTAACATGTTATACATGCGTTCTGACAGCTAGCAGAGGGTTTTCTGTGAATGGGAAAACTACAAAGTCCGGCAGCCTTTCCGGTTGTTGGCTTGTAGTTCTCAATAAACTACCATGACTATGTTGAGCGCTGTGATAGTTCCTTAAGTCTTCTTGTCACAGTGCAACTTCCTGGCTGTATCGGAGTTACAGGCAGAGACATATACAGAAAGGCATTGATAACATCTGAAATGTCTTCTTCTACAACAGAACCCCAGGATAAGTTTTTGGTTCTTAGATAAATATATAAGGTAAAGGTTAAAGTCGCATTAAACACTCCTTTTTATACATTAAAGTATTAATTTCCACCCTTTAAACTTACCTTACGCTATACATATATTTTTTGTTTGTCCCTAATCACTTACAACTCATTTATATGAAAGCCACCCTTCTTATATCCCAGCTCCGATTCCCCAGAGTTCAGGTAGAAGAGCATGTACTGTAGACATTACACAAAGGCCATATGACTGTCAATGAAGAGACTACATGACCCATCATCTTTAGTGCCATGAAACAAAGCATAGAGTTTTTTTTATGCTCTCTCCACCTACAGTTGTTTTTCACTCCGGAAGGAGCAGATGGGGAGTGATTAACATTTCTGTGTTTTGATGTTGCTTGTAAGTATTTGCGCACTTGACTGTTGGCAAATCAGAGGGGAACATGTTTGTAGGCCACAGCGGGACACCAGGGGACTCTGCATGGCAGTGTAGCCACCCTAAAAATGAAAGGAAAGGATAGAGAAATTGAAGAGAAATGACGTATAGCAAACATCAAACATAATGTACAGTGCCTTGTGAAAGTATTCGGCCCCCTTGAACTTTGCGACCTTTTGCCATATTTCAGGCTTCAAACATAAAGATATAAAACTGTAATTTTTTGTGAAGAATCAACAAGTGGGACACAATCATGAAGTGGAATGTAATTTATTGGATATTTCAAACTTTTTTAACAAATAAAAAACTGAAAAATTGGGCGTGCAAAATTATTCAGCCCCCTTAAGTTAATAGTTTGTAGCGCCACCTTTTGCTGCGATTACAGCTGTAAGTCACTTGGGGTATGTCTCTATCAGTTTTGCACATCGAGAGACTGAACTTTTTGCCCATTCCTCCTTGCAAAACAGCTCGAGCTCAGTGAGGTTGGATGGAGAGCGTTTGTGAACAGCAGTTTTCAGTTCTTTCCACAGATTCTCGATTGGATTCAGGTCTGGACTTTGACTTGGCCATTCTAACACCTGGATATGTTTATTTGTGAACCATTCCATTGTAGATTTTGCTTTATGTTTTGGATCATTGTCTTGTTGGAAGACAAATCCCTGTCCCAGTCTCAGGTCTTTTGCAGACTCCATCAGTTTTTCTTCCAGAACGGTCCTGTATTTGGCTCTGTCCACCTTCCCATCAATTTTAACCATCTTCCCTGTCCTTGCTGAAGAAAAGCAGGCCCAAACCATGATGCTGCCACCACCATGTTAGACAGTGGGGATGGTGTGTTCAGGGTGATGAGCTGTGTTGCTTTTACGCCAAACATAACGTTTTGCATTGTTGCCAAAAAGTTCGTTTTTGGTTTCATCTGACCAGAGCACCTTCTTCCACATGTTTGGTGTGTCTCCCAGGTGGCTTGTGGCAAACTTTAAACAACACTTTTTATGGATATCTTTAAGAAATGGCTTTCTTCTTGCCACTCTTCCATAAAGACCAGATTTGTGCAGTATACGACTGATTGTTGTCCTATGGACAGAGTCTCCCACCTCAGCTGTAGATCTCTGCAGTTCATCCAGAGTGATCATGGGCCTCTTGGCTGCATCTCTGATTAGTCTTCTCCTTGTATGAGCTGAAAGTTTAGCGGGACGGCCAGGTCTTCGTAGATTTGCAGTGGTCTGATACGCCTTCCATTTCAATATTATCTATTGCACAGTGCTCCTTGGGATGTTTAAAGCTTGGGAAATCTTTTTGTATCCAAATCCGGCTTTAAACTTCTCCACAACAGTATCTCAGACCTGCCTGGTATGTTCCTTGTTCTTTAGGATGATCTCTGCGCTTTAAACGGACCTCTGAGACTATCACAGTGCAGGTGCATTTATACGGAGACTTGATTACACACAGGTGGATTCTATTTATCATCATTAGTCATTTAGGTCAACATTCGATCATTCAGAGATCCTCACTGAACTTCTGGAGAGAGTTTGCTGCACTGAAAGTAAAGGGGCTGAATAATTTTGCACGCCCAATTTTTCAGTTTTTTATTTGTTAACAAAGTTTGAAATATCCAATAAATTTAGTTCCACTTCATGATTGTGTCCCACTTGTTCTTTACAATTCTTCACAAAAAATTACAGTTTTATATCTTTGTTTGAAGCCTGAAATGTGGCAAAAGGTCGCAAAGTTCAAGGAGGCTGAATACTTTCGCAAGGCACTGTATGTGAATGTATTCTGCATTTTATTTTTTAAATTAAGGGTTTAATAGCACGTTGAAATCACATTTTAATATTGCTAGATGTGTCCCCATTGGTTTCCCTCATTACCTCAATGAGACACTACAGCTTAATGAACGAAGTCCAGTATTCCTTTCTATCGCCAGTAGAGGCTAGGACTTGTGTATACATGAACCATTTTTGTAAGTAACTCTGCCCTTTTTAATGATACTGTTCTCATAATATACCTGTATGTTCCTTTTCAGGCAACATATTAAAAAGGGTGTAACTTGCCTGCAGACTGTATGAAGATAAATATCTGTTAAATTGAAATGTTTTATTGTGTGCTTGCCAAAGGCCATGTTATGACAAATCTAGCTAGAAATTAAATTAATTATAAGATTATTGATTGTGTCGCGGAAAACAGGTAGATGATTTATCCTTTGTATAGTTATTTAATGTAAATATAATTAAAGAGCTGTTCTCTTGCAAAATGGCCATATTTTTGCTCTCAATGTTGTATTTGTTAGCACAGGAAGGAAACGTTTGAGATATAAATGTTATAAACTATCATTTAAAGGAGTCGTGCTGTCTTCTGTTATTTGATTCACCAGATCTGACTTCTCGGCAAGCTCACGGAGTTATCCCAGCTGTAATCAGATTGAAGACTTGCAGCACATCTGAGTTTATTAAGAGATTTTTTTGTTTGCTTTGTTTAAACGCTTAGCTATCAGGTTGAGTGTCTTCATGTAGCCAAACCTTAAGAAGAGTGCCAGATTTATTGGATGGGTGCTTGGAAGGACATTGTTGCAATCCAGAAAATGTTAAAAAAAGTTGAATATACAGTTGTGCTCATAAGTTTACATTCCCTGGCAGAATTTATGATTTCTTGGCCGTTTTTCCGAGAATATGAATGATCACACAAAAACTTTTTTCTTTCACTCATGGTTAGTGTTTGGCTGAAGCCATTTATTATCAATCAACTGTGTTTACTCTTTTTAAATCATAATGACAACAGAAACTACCAAAATGACCCTGATAAAAAGTTTACATACCCCAGTTCTTAATACCGTGTATTGCCCCCTGTAACATTAATGACAGCGTAAAGTCTTTTGTGGTATTTGTGAATGAGGCTCTTTATCTTCTCAGATGGTAAAGCTGCCCATTGTTCCTGGTAAAAAACCCTTCAGTTCCTGTAAATTCTTGGGTTGTCTTGCATGAACTGCACATTTGAGATCGCTCAATGATATTGAGGTCAGGAGACTGAGATGGCCACTCCAGAACCTTCACTTTATTCTGCTGTAGCAAATGACAGGTCGACTTGGCTTTGTGTTTAGGATCATTGTAATGTTGGAATGTCAAAGTACGTCCCATGCGCAGCTTCCAGGCCGATGAATGCAAATTTTCCTCCAGTATTTTTTGATAGCATACTGCATTCATCTTGCCATCAATTCTGATCGTTGCCACGCAATCTGAAGCCAGCTGTTCTTCTGTGAATGCGGGGAGGCCACCGCTCCTACTGCTATAGCGGTTTTAATGTATGGATATGCCTGATTGCTCCTTTATCATGTGAGTGCACCTTTTTAATTTTTATTATTATTATTAATATTTTTAATAAACTTTAATACAGTTTTTAAAACGATATCACGCTATGTGCCTCTGTTATCCCTTTATCTATATGGCTCCTATGTACCTTCTCATGAATGCATTCTTAACATGACATCTGGAGGATTGACACCTGGCGTTCCTATTAACCCTTTGTTAAGAGCTATTCGGCCTCTCTATTAGTTTGGGTGGCTATTGTGTTCTGGTAAGCTGCTATTTGGTGTATTTTATCCCACGGGTGATCTCTTCCTGTTTGCTGTGAGAGGAGTATGGATAACATCTGCATGCTGGGACTTGTGGTTCCTCTTTATTTACACAGTTTTTTTGGGGAATTCCTTTTCATTTAAGAATTACTATATGGACTTTCTATTGTTTTGATCACAATTATGCACATTGCCTATGATCATTGATTTATGTCACAATTTATTGTTGTGAAGGTTTTTGTATAAGGCTAGTTTAAAGTTAATAGAGCCAGGCACCTACATCCAATACAATATAGACAGACAAAAGAGTACTCTACAGGGCAACTCTGAGGAGCCAACTACAAATACTGTAATGGAGAATGGCGCATGCAAGTCTCCTCGTCATATTGGGCTCATACAGGTGCACTGTTGAGAACTCAAAAAAATGGGTGGGGAAATTAGGACTTTAATGGTGCCATAAAATTGAGTAAATCAAAAAGAAGGGATACAGACACATATAATAATATTTAAAACATAATTTTATTACAAAAAAGCATAAAGTTTAAAACAATGTTTTTCATACATTGTGTATCCATAACAAGTATACATATACAACGTCCACCAAATAGAGCTTGAATATATCATATGGGCTGATAAATATCATGATCAAAAAGACCTGCCAGACCGGAATCACTTGCAACTATGTAGAAACATAGTCCGTGCCCATCCACTGTTTACTTGACATGTTTCGCTGATTTTTGTCCGCTTCTTCAGAAGTTTAGGTTTATACACTGTGGTGGATAAAATATAAAAATACAGACATCCAAAAGTACAGATTTAACAGAAATGCGCCAATGATTACAAAAAATTCCCAGTTGGAGTTTTACCATACAGTGCTACCACCACCAGATGGAATGTGAGGAGGGAGCAAGCCAGACCAAACCAAATCCCCCCCAGGCGGATGTGGTGGCACCATAAAGGACAGCCACCCAACACACAATTCACATAAGTGCAAAAAGGATTATTTAAGGCAGGCACAAAGTGGAAAACCATAACAATTTATTCTGACCTGTGGTATTGGTATCAAGACCAAACACAAGATGGAGAAAAGCTCTAGAACAAGTTGCTTGGTATAGCCACGTTGAGATTTGGTATTTAAATAAGAGCAGCTGGAATTTGCCTTCAAAATTTACAAAACTACAGCCTTTATAATCAGAGGTAGAAAATTAACATTAGATATGTGACAATTGGTACATAACCCCCTCCTGATAAACGTGAAATAAAATAAATGTCTCATACCCTGACAGAATTCCAAAAGTGCATGAAAAGATACTGATGGTCCAATGTGGTATATGTCCAAATTTGTCTAATACTAAGTATATATATATGAGAGCAAGACCATGTTGAATCAATATACTATTTAGCAGAGGAAGCCCCTGTTATGGGTTCAACTCAGTCTTTCCATAAGTGGGGGACAATGATCCACAGATCTCCTCATACTTTATAAATCCAACAGGATAGGGAATAAAGA
Source organism: Pelophylax lessonae (assembly GCF_965119305.1). Classification (NCBI taxonomy): domain Eukaryota; kingdom Metazoa; phylum Chordata; class Amphibia; order Anura; family Ranidae; genus Pelophylax; species Pelophylax lessonae. Next base: position 454,093,223 of record NC_138770.1, read on the forward strand.
TAGTGTCAATTACAAAAAAGCAGCAAAGCCTTCTATTAAGGGATATATGGGTCTCTCTCAATGTAATCACTTACTTTCCCCAGATGGACACCGCCATGATGGTCGGCAACAACTTATCACTGTGTGTGCAGCCTCCTAAAAGGCGCCACAATACGGACAGCAGCCAATCCCGATTTGCGGAAATGGCGCCCCATACCCGCTGTCAAACTGCACACGCGCGAACATCCCGCATGCGCAGTGCCCGTTCTCCAGAACACGACGGAACAAGTTCCCTACACCGGAACCAATGAGCCAGGGGATGCAGCAGGAGGGGGAAGGAAACATCGCTCCCACCATCCGACGCCACCCCTCCAGACAGCGCACACCTGCCAATGGGGACAAGGCAGTCCGGACTCCCACTGGTCGACACAATAGGCACTACAGGACCAAAACACCACAACTGGGAATATATTTACAACAAAGATTCCAATGAAGTATATGACAATCAATATAACATGTATATCCAAACAACAATAATTAACACAATTATAGATCAACAAATGTAGCATACAATAAGGAAAAGATTTTCTATTTGAAAAGTACAATAATTATTCTCGTGGGTTACAAACATGTCCATTTTGTCCATCTACGATTGTCACTCCATGTCCACCGCATCAACGCCATGGATTCCTGGTGCTTTTTTGTAATAAAATTATGTTTTAAATATTATTATATGTGTCTATATCCCTTCTTTTTGATTTACTCAATTTTATGGCACCATTAAAGTTCTAATTGCCCCACCCATTTTTTGAGTCTCAACAGTGCACCTGTATGAGCCCAATATGCAGAGGAGACTTGTATGCGCCATTCTCCATTACGGTATATGTAGTTGGCTCCTGTAGAGTATTCTTTTGTCTGTCACAAGTCACAATTTATTGTTAGTGCTACACGTTTATATATATATATATATATATATATATATATATATATATATATATATATATATATATATATATATATATATATATATATATATATATATATATATATATATAATTCAAAGCCAGATATTTATCCAAAGCATTTATAATCGACTATAGATGTTGCTAATGCAGGGGCAGAGACTGTTGTAAACCCTGTATGTAAAGCAAAACCCCAAACCTTTTTTTGTTCGTTTTGGATAGAGTGGAGATGGATTAGAATTTGAAACCATGTCAAGATTTTCATTATTGTCTGTGTAGCCAGTGGGGGACATTTACGTTCTATATGTGGCACTGTTCCTGTACAGTGGGATTCACATAAGGTGCTAAACTGCGGGCAAAGGGCTTGTCCATGTTTTCCCAACACAGGGATGCACATGTGTTGCATGCATCCCCATTCCGGCGTCTCATTTCTGCCATTGTGTGTCTTAAGGTGACATGTGAGTGAGTACGGGTGCAAGTTCCTAAGCTCACACTGTATGTGCTTGGGGATCTGCCCCACTACCCACCAGCATATCATATTAGGGCAACAGTGTCCATGCAACCGCTTGTTCCAATAAAAACTCATAGGATGCCTGGATGTGCCCCACAGAGATTTTGGGGGAGTTTTTTTTGGTTGGGAGAGATTTACTCTAATTTCTTGTTGTGTTCATTTAACAAATATGCGCGGAATTCTCCCCTATGGGAAACATATGGCAAACAAAAAAAATGATATGAGCTTTAAGCCTAGAGCTTGACTTATGTGTAAGTATTCTTTCCCACAAAGCCAGCATTCCATCCACAAAAAAAAAAAAATGGTATTCCCAATTTTTGTGATACAATATCAACCACACAGTTAATCTGTTATCAGTAAGTTATTGGCTCATATTGGCATAGCAATAAAGCAGTCAATGTGACATTCACCAAACATTCACTGTAGGTGAATCTGTCACTGTAATATAAAACACATACTGTACATCAGAAAGATATACCTGCAGTGAAAGTTTAGTGGATGCCAAATTCACTGCTTGATAAATATGTCCCATGGACTTTAATCATACGAAGGAGCAATAAGAACACCCATTATGTTTCACTGCATAGCAATTTAATAGTTAATATAGTTGCCCCAGTTTACATATAATATTACACAGCAAATTTATAGATTTAAAGAAAATAAAACAATTATATAAAAATTTGCCCTTTTCAGATGCTTGAGTGCAGCAAAAAGAGTTTCCTCTTTGAAAAGATATGCATCCATCCACCAGGTAATATCATACCTATAGAAACAGAATGTGTCGGCAGATAAGAACCATTTGGCCCATCTAGTCTGCCCAATATATCTGAATCTTATGAATAGTCCCTGGCCCTATCTTATATGAAGGATAGCCTTATGCCTATCCCATGCATGCTTAAACTCCTTCACTGTATTTGCAGCTACCACTTCTGCAGGAAGGTTATTCCATGCATCCACTACTCTCTCGGTAAAGTAATACTTCCTCATATTACTTTCAAACCTTTGCCCCTCTAATTTAAAACTGTGTCCTCCTGTGGTAGTTTTTCTTCTTTTAAATATGCTCTCCTCCTTTACCGAGTTGATTCCCTTTATGTATTTAAAAGTTTCTATCATATCCCCTCTGTCTCTTCTTTCTTCCAAGCTATACATGTTAAGGTCCTTTAACCTTTCCTGGTAAGTTTTTTTTTTTTTTTTCCTGCAATCCATGTACTAGTTTAGTAGCTCTTCTCTGAACTCTCTAGAGTATCTATATCCTTCTGGAGATATGGCCTCCAGTACTGCGCACAATACTCCAAGTGAGATCTCACCAGTGTTCTGTACAGCGGCATAAGCACTTCTCTCTTTCTACTGCTTATACCTCTCCCTATACATCCAAGCATTCTGCTGGCATTTCGTGCTGCTCTATTACATTGTCTTCCCACCTTTAAGTCTTCTGAAATAATTACTCCTAAATCCCTTTCCTCAGATACTGAGGTCAGGACTGTGTCAAATATTCTATATTCTGCCCTTGGGTTTTTACGCCCCAGGCTATAGGAAAATTGGGAGCACCATAGGTTGGCATGTTGAGGTTTTTCTGCTGAATCTTTCCAAATACTATTTTAATACTAACAAAATGTGATGGGTAAAATACATTGATGGACACTTGCTGCATAAAAAGCATTTTAGTATTTTTGTGCCTTAACCTCCATTCATTTATTGAAGTTGCTTGGCTGGATGCATCTGCTTTATTAAAAAATAACACACAATTGATCTGTCTGCTTATCATCCTCATTTCATTTCCAATTTATGAGTTGTTAGGATTAGGAGATGTGCCTTCTGTCTCTTATATAAAATATTGCATTTTGCCATTCCCCTAGTAAAATAAGACTGGAATATTTGCTCCTATCTATACAGTATTCAAATAAAGCAAGCCATGCATAAAAACGTATTTTCTGTGCATTTTAAAGAATTGCCTCACTCTTCTTGTGGAAATTGCAGTTTACTCTGTGGTTTTTTTCTGTAAGAAACTGCATTGGAGAGAATTCAGCACTGTTTCTCCTATTGTATTTTAATAAACATAGTAAAATTTCCTATACTAACTGTTGAATAAAAAGAAAAAGAAATGTTATTACTGTGAGCAGACATGCAGTACATGGTAATAGAGACTTGGAATGTTTTTAGGTAGTTATTTCAATATCAGATATTCCAGCAATATTCTCTGGAATATGATAACGAAACGTATTATGAAAGCAAAGTATGGTTGACTTTTTGTGGTCTTGATAGAACTCGCCCGTGCATATTCTTTGACTTGTTATCACAGAATTCAAAATAGGGGTTTTGATTCTATTATTTGATGTATCTTTCTAAAAACAGCCTTTGTTGGATGTGCCAAAAAATTCCTCATTGATAAAAAGTGTTTATTAACAATGGTTTGTTTATTCTTGATGGCAATCTTGAGCATAGTTAATCAGATGTCTTCTGGTGAAAGAGTAAACGGTCAAATATTTGGTCGTTGTCAGTTGATAGGCCAGAATTTTTTCTGTTACTCATGTCTGGTACACACGAGCTGAATATCGTCTAGTATTGGCCAGTTCAACAGAAACCAGCTAACATTTGGGCAGTGTGTATATCAGTCTGTCTGACAGAAGCCGGAAGAATGGGCATAAGGGAAAATCAGCATCCGATCAGCTCTGGAAGCCAACAGTCCCCCTGTCAGAACACACAATAGCTCAGCAGGGAGATCACTGTACTAACATTGGTTAGTTAGTACAGTGAGCTCCTTTTGTTTTTTTTGTTTTTTTTCTTTAAGCTACCTGGGTTTAATGGAAAAAAACTGATAGTGTGTACTAGGCTTTAGTGGACATAGAGATGTGGTGTATTGGTGGAGACAGGTGACATAAAGGAACAAATGGTGGAAATCTATGGCTATGATAAGTGACTGGAAGCACCTGATAACTGGTTAAATGATCTTGGGTTTTTTTTTTTTTTTTCTCCTAGGAAAGAAATGGCCTGTCTGCCACAAATAATAATCAAATCAGGCTAATCTCTATCGCTTAAGGGTGTTTTTAAAACAAATTGCAGAGCTAATCATCCTATGAAGCTACATGTAGTTATTAAATAGCTAATAGTTAAGCTAATTGTATCAAAATGTTTTGCTAGAGGGCATTTGCAACGCATCCTTAAAATATTGCAAGGAGTATGGTTGATCCCCATTGAGGTAGTCACCTATCCAAAAAAGTCCCTTGTTAAGCCACCATAGGAATGGCATCGGAGTCAGTCCGGGGGAGAACTCGGGGTTGCAGAATAAGGGTGCCAGTGGGGTATGTGGCGATGACAGGGGATTTGAATGTTTTACTCCATCCCAAACCACTAGTGAATGAGGCAGGGTAGGACATAAAATTGGGGTGTGAAAACAGTTAGCCACATTAGAGAACTAATGGCAAAATGGTGGCACGAGAGCGTAATAGGGACCCAGAGGGCTGTAGATCCCTTGGCCCTTGTGTAGGAAAGCTGAGTTATTTGGGCAGCTTGATAGTAAACCTGTAAATTAGGGAGGCCAAGCCCACCACTCGGTTTTGAGACATACAACGTCAATTTATTCATTCTGGGTTTTTTATTGCCTCAAAGGACTTCTGATTGTAAACGCTGTAGATCTCCCCTTGGAACAGCAATTGGAAAGGTTCTAAAACAATAAAGTATCCTGGGTAGAAATGTCATTTTAATAGAGTTGATTCTGCCAAACCAAGATAAGGGATAGTCTTCCCATCGTTGATGAAAGAGTGGAGGATAATTAACCCGATGAAGAGTGTCGATCATTGTTTTTACCTGCCTATTCATTCCTTACATTTGTAAGTACCCATTTCTTGATTTAATAAAGCCTTTTAAAAAACGGTACTACTCTATGTGAAGCCTTCTTCCCCCACATATATACCTGTGGACCCTAATTTCAAGGACCCCGATACGGAGGACTCGGGCAGGACATTGGACCATACTAGCGATACAGTAACAAGGGGACCCCCAGGATCATTTATCCAAGGCTTGATACCCCTGCAGGGGTGATCAAATCTGGTGAGTGCGGTCCAAGGGGTGCGGGGAGCACTGAATGGTCACCGGCACTCGAGCATCACCATAATTTCTGCCAGAGCACCTGCACCAGTCACTTTTTGCACCCCTAATTTAGGGAGTGTTTTACCATAGTGGGACTCACCTTTCCTCTAGGACTATAGCCATTATGGACTAACCAGTACCTGGAATTCTGATGTTATATCTTTAGTGTCTTATTTATATACCTGCGTTTTCACAGTTTATGCCAACATTTGATGCTTCTTATTGTAGAGTTTGCACTTTTTAAGGATTTCACAGTTCACATATGTATTAATATATGATTTTAGGTTGATTCACCAGAGTTTTATTAATCTTTTTAGGTTGACTTTACTCATTTTTACGGTTCACTCACTTAAGAATTAATTTATCTATTTATATTTGGAGTTTGCACCAGTAAGATTGTGCATTTTTTTACAGAGCCGGATCACCTATTTTTTGCACTTACCACAGATTTTTTCATCAGTATGAAGCACATGACACTTTATTAATTTCATATTCAACATTTATTTATGAAGCACAAGACACTTTATTAATTCCATATTCAACATTTATTTTAGCATGATTATAAAGTACACGGATTAGCAGGTATACACTGGCAGCGCCATCAACCTTTTCTTGCATTTTTAATCTTACTATATTTCTAGGAATATAGTGTACAGGTGGGCTGCAGCCAGTATCAACAATAATTATCCTAAGCGCGGATTTTTTTCATTTAAGAGGGCTGCTAATGAGTGCTGGAAGTGCCCTTCTCTAAATCATTTAGATGTTCATTGGCAAACTTCAGACAGGCCTGTACATGTGCCCTCTTGAGGAAGGGGACATTGTGGGCACTTCAGGATTTCAATCCATGGCGGCATATTGTGTTACCAATGGTTTGTTTGGTGATTGTGGTCCCAACTGCCTTGAGATCATTCACAAGCTCCTCCCGTGTAGTTATGGGCAGATCCCTCACTTTTCTTATGATCATCCTTACCCCATAAGGCGAAATCCTGCATGGAGCTCCATGATGGTTATTTTGCATTTCTTGCATTTGCAAATAATCGCTCCAACAGTTGTCTCCTTCTCACCAAGCTTCTTGGTGATTGTCTTGTAGCCCATTCCATCCTTGTACAGGTCCCCAATTTTGTCCCTGATGTCCTTTGACAGTGCCTTGGTCTTGCCCATGATGGTGAGGTTTGAATGGAAGAAAGCGATTTTGTAGACAGGTGTATTTTATACACATAATGAGTTGTCGTTAGGAGCACCTTCCTAAATTGACAGAACTAATCTGTGTACCACATGAGCACATACTGTAGCCAGTCTGTGGGAGCCAGAATTATTGTTGGTTGGTAGGGGATCAAATACTTATTTCACTCACTGAACTGCAACTCTATTTGAAACATTTGTGTTATGTGTTTGTTGCTGGATTTTGAGTTGATTTTCTGTCCCTTTCATTTAAAATAGACCTATGATAAGAAATATAGACCCTTCATTTCTTTGTAAGTGGGCAAACTTATAGAATATGCAGGGGATCAAATAAATATTTGTGACACTGTATGTGTGTGTGTAAGTATATTATATATATATATATATATATATATATATATATATATATATATTCTTTTTCTTACTCTTCATTTTAATGAATGCTAATTTATTTTGCCTTTCTACAACTGAATCCCCCAACTTTAATTAAAATCTATGCAGAACTGAGAGAGAAAAATGTGGTAAGAGCTTCAAAGGAAGTGTTCCTCATTAAAAAAATATACAGCATAGGGATGAAAGGTATTACTGGTTTCAGAGCATTTTATGGCTGTCAATGACCATCAATCGCCTCCGCTCTCTGGAAGCTTGCAGAATTAACTGTTGACAGATCAGAAATGGGAATGACCTGTATTTGTGTACTGCTTTGCGTCTGAGATCTTCCCTCACACAAACGAATGTAACGATGACCATGTTATACATAGTACATCTATGGCTGTGTGTTGGATCTGTCTGTTAGTCAGGACATTTTTATTTTCGAATTTAAAACATTTTCCTCCCTTGGAGAGAGATATTAATGTAGATTGCACATTTTTTTTCACTCTTGCTCCCGTCTGTTTTCTTGTACTCTTTGCTAGTTAGTAGCCTTGGAAAGGTGCACTAATGCTGAGATAGGCCAGTTTTGCTTACCTCCTCCTAACAAGACGAGTTTCATACTTTCTGGCTTTAGTACTTTGTTTTACCATCTTGGGTCAATTTTCAGTAAGCAAATCAGATAGCACTTAGAACCCCTGCTCTGCATACGTATGTTCATTGACTGCAGAGAGCACTAAAAACCACTGGATCTGCATGACAGCCAAGCAATATGCATTTTCAGAAGGGAAGATCGGCAGTAGAAGTCTACATATTTTTTTTCCAAGTCAAAGGTTAGGGAGCGAATGGTTGATGATGGGCTGAGGACAACATTTTTCTTTTATTTATTTATTTATTACAGATACTTATATAGCGCCATCAATGTTTGCAGCACTTTACATATATTCAGTATATTGTCAATTCACATCATTCCCTGCCCTCAAAGAGTTTACAATCAAAGGTTCTTAACTTGCATTCATACATACACATACTAGGGTCAATTTAAACAGGAGCCAATTCATCTACCAGCATGTCTTTGAAATGTGGGTGGAAACCAGAGTACCTGTAGAAAACCTACGCAGGCACAGGGAGAACATGCAAACTCCAGGCAGGTAGTGTCATGGTAGGGATTCAAACTGATTACCCTAGTGCTGCTAGGCAGACGTTCTAACCACTTAGCCACTGTTCTTTTAAACTTTCCCTTTAATAAGAAAGATGGTCTTTTAGTAACGTTCTCATTGTTCAGAACCAAATGATCAGACTCTCATATGCATTTGTTTTTACTTGCCATTCACATTCACTGTTTAGTAGTTCATATTGAATGGCTCCCTATTACTGCTTTTGATGTAGTATATTGTGGTCGCCGTTTGCGTTTATTTTCTGTTTTAGTAGCATAGGAATAGAAAACTGAAAAAAAAATTGCAGTACTGATCTCTCTAATGATCCAGTGGAAGCAATGTAGCTGCTTCACAATTGTTCGCTTGCACCTTGCGTCACCCCTTAACCTTGTGTTACCTACATACTTTGGCTGGCTTCAACATCACTGGACCTTCCACCCCTTGCTATGACCAATCTATTCGACCAAGAGAGATTTATCCCTGCCAAACTGTGGCATTTTCAAACATTTTAGTAACTAGACAGTGTGCCCCCTGATTCCAAATTGCGGCAAATAGCGTGATGCGCGTTTGGGTGCTGTTATTCTTAATGGCACCCCAAACACGGTGTGATTGCCGCACAACAGAAACGTGAAGCAAAGCACGCGCTTCAAAATCACGCTAATCTTGTGGTGCAAAAGGAGCAGGGTCTTCTTTTGGGCAAGAAATGCACATAGGGCAGCCTGTTGAGGTGAATAGGCTGCCCAGGGCGCAACACAGGAAATCGCATGAAAATTGTGCAACAAAAATTGCGAGTGTGAATGCTCGATCCTCCTTCATTGTATGTGAATGACGCCTCATATACTGCCGTTTTTTTTTCGGACTCTCTCTGTCTCTCTTACTCCCCCTTTTCCTCTCTCTCTCCCCTCTCTCCTCTCTCTCTCTCCCTCCCTCCCCTCCCTCCCTCTCTTGCTCTCTCTCTCTCACCCCCTCTCTCTCTCTTTCTCTTCCCCTCTCCCCCCTCTCTCTCTTCCCTTCTCCCCCCTCTCTCTCCCCCTCTCCCTTTCTCCTCCCCCTCTCCCCTTTCTTCCTCTTCCCCCTTCCCTTTCTTCCTCTTCCCCCTTCCCTCTCTTCCTCTTCACCCCTTCCCTCTCTTCCTCTTCACCCCTTTCCTCTCTTCCTCTTCACCCCTTTCCTCTCTTCCTCTTCACCCCTTTCCTCTCTTCCTCTTCACCCCTTTCCTCTCTTCCTCTTCACCCCTTTCCTCTCTTCCTCTTGACCCCTTTCCTCTCTTCCTCTTCACCCCTTTCCTCTCTTCCTCTTCCCTCTCTTGCTCTTCCCCTTCCCCTCTCTTGCTCTTCCCCCTTCCCTCTCTTGCTCTCCCCCTCACTCTTTTTCTCTCTTTTCCTCTCTCCCTATCCCCATTCCTCTCTTCCTCTTCCCCCTCTCTCTCGCTCTCTCTCTCTCGCTCTCTCTCTTCCCGCCTCTCTCTCTCTCTCTTCCCACCTCTCTCTCTCCATCCCCCCTCCCTATCTCTCTCTCCTTCCTCCTCTCTTTCTCCCCTTCCCCCTCTCTCTCTTTCTCCTTCCCCTCT